>NC_081410.1:81594111-82194111 GCF_030272615.1 Cryptomeria japonica | reverse complement strand
TGTGCATCTCCTAGGTATTTCAGTTGATTCTTTGTGTCATTTTGGGTAGGTAAAGAAACAATCTCTTCTTGGTGCATCACCTCTTTTTATTTTAAGCATTTCTCTCTTCCCGTTTCCTCTGCAAGTTGTTAGGATAGGCTTAGGAGTAAGTTTTGAAGTGTTGAGTTGGTTCAACACCTGCACCTGGATTGAGAAGGAAGCCAACCTTCTTCGGAGACTCAACCCCCTTGCGCAAGGTCCCACACTTCGGGGTTGTTTCCATGTTTCACAAGGTTGCTGAGTTGATAGCTCAGCAAGGGTGCAAGCTTTTGTGATAACGGGTCCCTAACATCCAACGCCTATATAAAGAAAGTGTTTCACATCATTTGAACATCATTCAAGCAATTAGAGTTCTGTTCAATGCATCAAGGCACAGTGAAATAGACCTAGAGAGTGATCTATCAGAACTGAAAACATCATTTGATCATATAAAATCAGAGCACGTAAGAGATGAAGGATAGATAAAGATTATATGTAGTTTATGATGTTTGATGTCTTCTTGTTTGTCTTGCAGGTAAAAGCAAAGGGGCAGGTTTTGAAGGAATTCCATTACATTATCAGACATGGAGCAACAACATTAAGTTTGGGCAAGATCAGACATTAATGAGTATTTCCAAGTTATGATTTGATGTTTCATGGAAAGATGGAAAGCTAGGAAGGGGAGGATAGATCATTCATCCCAAATATCAAAAGTCCAATTCAGTAGTTCCAGATCTTGAGACATCATGAGAAGGGTAATACATGAAGAATGAACGTTGTTTGAAGCTGAATGATGAGGAAAGAAATAACAACAATCTGAAAGAGTAAAGTTTCAAGTCATACAAGGAAGCAAATCGAAGATAGGGGCTTGATCACGACAATACAAATGAATGCAGAATCTGAATGGAAGAAATACTTTGAGGATTCTTGGTGATTGGAAGGCTAAGAGCAAGCTGGAGATAGCAATTTAAGATGACTTTTGTTGCCTCCCCAAAATCCCGATGGCACTTCCTTTGCCATTCAAAAGGTGCAAGGAGTCCGTTTGAAGGGCATAAACTAGTAAAGAGATCAAATCAATGGATAAGTTGGTGATAACAAGCTGGAGATTCCATGTTTAATACACTTCCATTGCCCAAGGTTCAGAGCGAAAAACATTTCCATTGCTTCCCTTTCGGAGCGAATAATTCTTCCTTTGCTCTTGAATAGGAGCAAAATTGATTTTAAAGCCTTTCTTGAGGTTAATTTGACATATTTTCATGCATGGAAGGCTAAAGAACTTAAGGTCTAAGTTGATGGAATGCAAAGAGCGAAGGAAAATTTGGCTAAGTTTGAAATGATTTCCATTGCCCCTAAATCAGAGTGATGTCCTTCTAAGGCACTTCCTTTGCTCCTAAATTAGAGCGATCTCCTCTTGGATGCATTTCCTTTGCCTCTGAATTTGAGCAACTTCCTCTTAGAGATACTTCCTTTGCTCTCAAATTTGAGCGATTTCTATTAGAGAGACTTCCTTTGCTCTTAATTAGAGCGATTTCCTTTGCTTGAGAATTGGAGCGAACTTGCTGGATAAGACTTCCATTGCTCCCAATTTGGAGCAAAGTACCTCTCCAAGCCTTCTAAGACATATGAAATTCCCTCTAGTCACCATATGATGTCTTGGTTTGAGTAATGAAGTCAATCCTCAATCAGCAGCCTGAAATTTGACTAAGTATAAGGTTATTTCCATTGCTCATGAATTTTAGTGATGAGCATCTTGAGCACTTCCTTTGCTCATGAATTTTGGTGATGAGCATCTTGAGCACTTCCTTTGCCCATGAATTTTAGCGAACTTCCTAGAGAGCATTTCCTTTGCTCCAAAATTTGAGCCATGTCATCATAGGTGACTTCATTTGTTCATGATTTTCAATGATCCACCTTTGAATGACTTCCTTTACATGAGATTTCTTTTGCCTCACATTTTGAGCAATCTGCCTAGGGAGAACTTCCTTTGCCTCACATTTTGAGCGATGTGCATTTGACTTACATCCTTTGCTCCAAAATTTGAGTGATATTATTCCGCAATGCATTTCCTTTGCTCATAATTTTTAGCGATTTCCATTGCTCCCAAAAAAGAGCGATGTCCTCTTGGTACGCTTGCTTTGCCACCATTTTTGAGTGATTTGAACCTCTTCGGGCATATTTCAGGATGTTGAGCAAATTTAGTGCCTGTGGCAATCGTTTTGATTATTAAGGAGAGATGCATCATCATTTTGACAAAGAAAAGGATGGAGATAGCAAACTTGATGTGATTTCCTTTGCTCATGAATTTGAGCGATGAGCACTTCCTTTGCTCTCAGATTTGTGCAATTTGCCTTAAAACATTTCCATTGATCATGAATTAGGGCGGAATGTATTTCCTTTGCCTTAGATTTGGAGCGAATTCCATTTGAAAGTATTTCCTTTGCTCATAAATTTGAGTGAACTCCCTAGATGGGACTAACTTTGCCCCAAAATTTGAGCAATTTCCATATAAGACACTGCTATTGCTCCTCAATTTGAACGATCTCCCCTAAAATACACTTATTAGACCTGAAACACATGAAAAAATCAGAATTATATCAAATTAAGGTGTGTAAAAGCTATATGTCATGATTATTTGATACCATACTTGTTTTGTTTTGCAGATATGAAAGGAGGATGATGCAAATTGCAAAGCAACACCTTGAAGAAATGAGAGAGGGAAGATTGCAAGACCTCGCCACCATGCAACTTCAAAAGGAAAACTTCATTGGCAAGCACAGTGTATCAAGGAAGGATGTATCTCAAGTACTCTCACTGCATCATGTTGACATGAAGAGTTCAAAACCCCAAAGTATAAGTCAAGGCAAGATGGGAAAGCAAGGGAAGAAGGTCAAACCTGATCATCATAACACCAAGCTTTGAGCAAGTGACTAATGTTGAGAGAGACATTGCTCAACATTCCTTCATGATGATGAATCAAATCTACAAGCGCAAATTGAGGTGTCATCCTAGTCACCACTCCACCAATTAGAGGAGTTCCACCTCAACATGTCTGGGTTCAATGCATCGAGTGTATCCATGGGGACACAAACTCCAATGTACCTAGCCCCACTGTCTATTGGTCGAATATTCTAAAGAGGACATGTGTCAAATCATTGTAATTGTTTCATTGGCTAAGAAGAGTTTGTTGTAACAAATCCTAATTAGGGTTTCATTGTAAAATCTTGGCCATTGATGAGGTTCAATCCTGGCCACTCATTGTAATGAGCTCTCTATATAAAGCTCAAGCTCTTCATTTGTATTGGTTAATAGAGAAATAGTTAATAGTTAGAAGCAGAGAAATAGCGAATAGTAGATAGCAGCTAGAGTAGAATAGGAGAAGGCATAAATTGTTGCCAAAGTTGTTAATAAACTTCGTTTTCATTGAAGTTATGGTGGAATGTGTTGTTTCTTTACAAGTGCATGGTTTCTTGTTGGATCTTCATGTTAGATGATGAATAATTAGATGAATGAAAGGAATTGTGAATGATTAATGATGAAATTCATATATCCATTCCACTAGCAATTCGTTGATTGTGAGTTTGCCTTGCGTGGTCAACTGGAATTCTTAATGAGCTTAACTTCAATTGCTATTCACACTTCGATATGCATTGCCTTGATGGTGTCTTTGTTGTTGATAGTGATTTGAACATCACGTACCTACCTTAGGAGATCGCATTAAGTTTTGTAGAGTTGTTCGTTGATGGTGAAGCGAAGCTTAGTTGAATTTCATTCAATCGTTCATTGTCTCTTGCATTCTTAGGAGTAGCGTAGTCTTCCTAAACCCCATGTCTTTTGATCTTTTTTATTCTCCAAGCAAGTAGTTATAATCTTAGTTCTAGCAATTCAAGTATTCAAATATTCAACGTAAGGCCCCTTGTGATTCTAGCATTATCACATCAAACCATTGACCTTATCCACAAGTCGTGACCCGACATATAAGAACCTCGGAGTTATCTCAAGTGATCCTTAAGCGAATCTTCAACATTTGAGAGACTTTGATCAAAAGAGGATAAGATACTTTTGGATATTTTATTCTGTGTTTGCATGTGCCTAAAAAACACATCAACACTACAAAGCATAGAGATAGAGATAAGATATTATTTGTCTTCCAGCAAACACTCTGAATACATACAAATCTGATGTCATGGACATGGACTGATTTGATTGCACTATTTATAAATTATGAATCAAGTCCTAGCAGAAGTATTCAGCTCAAACTACGGCTTCAATCCTGTTGTGACCATTTCACACATCACCCCATCGCAAATGGGGACCCCCTCTTTTTGCTTGTCTTTCGCTCGTTTTTGCTTTTTCTAGGGTTTTGTTAGTCAGTTAGTCGTCTGGATTTAGGGTCAAGCCTTAGGGTTTTAAATTTTGTCTTTTCAGGCCAGAATCCAGTCGTTTTTGAGAGTTTTTGAGCTTCCTTTCTAGGATGCAAATTTTGAATGAAATGAATTCGCCAGAATGGTCTAATTTTCAATTGGAATGTTGATGCAGAGCTTAAATTTGTCTAAGTGTTGAAGATGAAATGTGAATTTTGTCCGATTGAATATTTTGACCAAATTTTGACCCTTTTTTTTGATTTTGATCCTGGGCATTGGAATTGATTTGTTTTCACCTCGTGAAGTGTTAAAATGTGAAAAATCATGTTATTTTGGCCTGTAGGAGCAAAATCGCTCCTGTCCCTCAGTGAAGGACGGGAGCTCATTTTCAAATATCTCATCATCCCTGCAGAGTCCAGACAAATTTCAAGTTGGAAGTAATGGAGAACGGCGATATCTTTCCATTGAATATAAATTGAAGATTTTCATGAGCACAGAAATGCCTCCAGGAGGAAAATCGCTCCTGTCCCTCAGTGAAGGACCGGAGCTACAAATTCAATTTCGCCTTGTCCTTGCAAGATTTTGATGACTTAACAATTTGAGGACGTCCAAAGGAAGATGCTTTGCCAAATGAATATAATTTGAGATGCAGAAACGAAGGAGAATGACCTATATTGACCAAATCCCTCCTGTCCCTCTCCAAGGGACCAGGGCGAGGTACCCTGTAGCTCTCGTCCCTCTCCCAGGGACCAGAGCGATTTCCTTCATTATGCAAAATCCAGACACAGGTCAAGGCAAGTTTACGTTCAAAAACAAGGAAAAACATGAGATAAATGCGTTGAATATAAATTGAAGATTTTTGGGACATCCATAACAGTGCTAAATGCCTAGTTCGCTCCTGTCCCTCAGGAAGGGACCAGAGCGATTTTTGATATAAATGATTTTCTTGCAAAGTTACAGATGATGTCAAGGCATGGACGAATGGAGTGAAGAAGGACAAGTCCGTTAAATATAAACTTGGAACTTGGCAAAGTGAGGTAAAGGCTACAAAAGGAAAATCGCTCCTGTCCCTCTCCAAGGGACCAGGGCGATACAATGGTGATATTACTTCCTATGCAAGTTCAAGGTCGATCCAAGTCAAGACAAGGTGGCGAGGGACACTTCAAGACCTTTTTAGCAAGCACAAACATTCAAGGGTCGTTGCAATGATGAAATTCGCACCCTATAGCCTAGATCGCTCCTGTCCCTCAGGAAGGGACTAGGGCGATGTTGAATGCATTAGTCATTTCATGAAAAATTTACGTAAGGACAAGATGTTGCAATGTTTTAGAGGGTCCATGGTATGATAAAAAGATGATATACAAGGGTTTTGAACGTAAAATGATCATCATTTTGAGCATGGAGACTATATCGCTCCTGTCCCTCTCCAAGGGACCAGGGCGATTTGCTTTGGATTCCTTGTTTTGCTTCAAGTTCAAGCTAAGTCAAGACGTCATAAGATAGCATATGGTCCAAGGCATCGTTTGAAGATAATTCGCAAGAGTGTTGAACGTCCAAACATTGCCAATCAAGGTAAAAGCTCACATCGCTCCTGTCCTTTGGACAAGGACCAAGGCGATACTATCAAAAACACTCACGTTCCTTCAAGATCAAAGCGAAGCGAGGTTAGGAAGAGTGAAGGACGGCGTCTAGAGGACATTGCAAAGGAGATCAAAGTGTAAAGTTGCCAAGGTCAAGGAAAAGAACGTGGATCGCTCCTGTCCCTCTCCAAGGGACAAGGGCGATGGTCCCTTTAATACGTCCAAACACATAATGAAGACAAATGGAATAAGCGCAAAAGGAATGAGCATAGATGTTATTCGCTAACAATGAAAGATCGAGGAGCAAAGATGCATATTGAACGTGGAAATTTGGAGATCGCTCCTGTCCCTCTCCAAGGGACAAAGGCGATGAACACTCAAAAGACATTTAAGTACGCATGCAAGATGATCAAATTTGAAGGACTCATCATGATGATCGATTTTCAACGCGAAGATGAAGGAGTTAGACGTAAGAAATGCAAAATCAAGATCAAAATCATGAATCGCTCCTGTCCCTCTCCAAGGGACCAGAGCGATGAGGTACGTCCCTTCCTTTTTCCAATTTTGGCGCCAAGTAAGCAATTCGAATTTTCCTCAAATGCTAAATCAATTTAAAAATTGAATATCCATTTTATTTAGCATTTAATATGGCGTTATCTTTTATTAATTATTTTTTGCCTTTATTTAAAAAATCGAAATTCACATTTAAAAAACGCAAGGCATTAATAATTAATTAATTAATTAATAAAATCGATTTGGAGCGCTCAATTAAGCAAGTCGGCCTTGTTATTTTATTGCAAATCATTTAAAAAATGGTTTTATTAAGCAAGTCGGCCTAAGGGGTGAAAGGATGAGCGCGCTATATATGAAGGGTGAGAGATTTCATTTTCACATAATCATTTTTACCTTTCTTCATGCGAATTAAGAAGAGGCGAATATAGTGCGAAGTGTGTTCAAAGGTGGTGGGAATTCAAACCAAGGGTGGCGCTTAGTTATCAAGGGTGGTGCGAATTTGAAGATCACATCAAATGCGAACTTGAGGATACATTAAGGCGAATTTGCTAAAGACTTGGAGGATTTGTTTGAGCGATTTGTCAAGGACAAATTTGAAGATCATTTAAGACCACGTCTAAGGCGATACTTGAAGATCACGTTCACTCCAAGGGTGGCAAAGTCAATTTTGAGGAGACCACATTGAAGACTATTTTATACCTCAAATTTTGCCTAGGCGAATTTTGTTTTTGCATTCTAGAGTTAGCTCTCTATTGAGGTATGACGATTTATTATTATTGCTTTATTCATTCATCGTCGTATTTCAAATTTTGAAGTTTTGAATTTTGAATCTCTTAGCTCAATCGTTGTTTTTTAGGAAATGATAACTCTAGAGACTTATCATGATGTTTCCTAAAAAATTTGTCTCTCTTATTTACGTTATTTATCTATTTCTTATAATGAAATGTTGTGTAGGTATGGCGACCCCGAAGGCGGGAGCATCCACCAGCCGCTCTGCTCTCATGAAAGAAGATCAGAAGACCGAAGAAGTGGAGACCAAGATCGTGTCAAAGTGGAGCAACATTGGAGATACCAACTTGGGGAACTTTAGCACGAAGAAGTTTCGAGAGGTCCCTTACATTGGCAAGCCATCACCTGTCGCCCGGAGAATAATAGAGAGTGGCATCATCAAGGCGGCCGGTTTTCCTCCAGCTATTCAGTGCCACGAGTTGATGATCGAGTGTGCCCGTCACTACAATCCACAGTCCAGGACAATTGTGTCCAATGAGGGAAACACTTTGGCATACCTTTCAGAGGAAGCCATAAGTGAAGCCTTCCATCTTCCAGAGCACAGGGACATGATATACAAGAGCATTGAAGGAGCCAGATCAGTGTACGATGATGATCCAGATGCTTGCCTAAGCATAATCAACAAGAACTGGCTACTCAAGAGTCGTCCCCGTCTAAGCAAGGTACCGAACACACCGCACCGGATTGATTTCCAGGAGGAATACAGAGATTTGATTACCATGCTCAACAGAGTTACAGGAGCACCTCATGCCTTCTATTTTGAGAAATGGATGTTTTACTTCATCCAGGTGATTGTTCAAGGAAAGGGTACAATACATTGGGCTAGAATAATTAGCCATTGCTTAGACGTACAGTTGAGAAGACTCAGGGCTACTAAGTCCTTCCACATGAGTTCGTACGTCATCTATGCATTGATCAGGAGCGTTGAGTACGCAGGACTACCTCACAGAGGAGTGATTGGAAGAGGACCCGGCGAGGTCAGAGCTTGTGAATCCTATACCTACTTGCATCATCCGCCAGGGAAGAACTACAAGTTAGTCAATGATACTTTCACGATGAACATCACGAGGACGTTGCAAGGTGGAATTCACAACAGATTATCTCAAGATGCCCAGGAGTTCATCAAGAGGTACGGTGCTTGGTTCATTCAGTTTCCCAAGTTCACTTACATTAGAGTGCATGGATGTCCTTTACCTCCATACATGTTGCCGAGGTACCCGACAGACAGAATTGTGTTACTTGAAGTAACAAGGCAGTTGGCAGCATATGTGAAGGCATTCAGACACAGACATTAGAATGGAGTTCAGGTACCTATTATTTTGGGTAATTCAGTTGAGGTATGTCCTAATGTCTTAGCCATGGATGACGCAGAGAAGGAGTTAGCCTTGTACTCTTTTTCATCTTTTGCTTGGAGGAATAGTTTTGATCCACATGGACATTTAGAGGAGACGGTCGGTAGAAGATTTAGACATGAGCACCAAATTGAAGATTTTATGATGAACCTCCTAGATGATCTTGAAGTGAAACGTAAGATACATTCTAGATTGCCTTTGGATTTCATCAGGAAATGCAGGATTTACAGAGTGGCCGACCAAGCTCAGGACAATGGCAGGCACATCCAGTCTTCATATGATAGAGAAAGCAAAACAATAAGTTTGAATTGGAATGAGCCCGAGGTCGTGGATTTAGATGATTTGATGGCACCAATCTTGTCTTGTACTCCCAGATGGGTAGACGTTCAGCATCAGAAGTTGAGAGAACAAGGCATAGCTATGTCTTTTACTTTGGAAGAAAAACCAGCCGAAGGTGGAGCAAGTGTTAGTGAAGGCAATCCTAATCCTAGGAATTCAGGTGAAGGTAACCTTCGATGTGCCAGTGAGGGCAATCTCCATTCGAGAGGTTCAAAAAGAAAGGAAAGATCAGAAAAGAAGGAGTCTTCCAAGAAAAAGCAAGGTGCCAACAAAGATCAAACACCAGGTACTTCTTCCAGACCGGAGAATAGAACAGTTCGAGTGGAAGAGTCCATGGAGTCGATGGTACAAAATGACAGGCAGGAGGAAGGACAGGCACAACATGTTTCGTCAGATGGATCTCTCCAAGACTATGATTTAGAAGAAGATAATGAAATAACATCTCCTCCCAAACAAGAAGAAATAGTACATAAAGAAATTCAAGTTCAAGAGACAAGATCGAATATCCCAGATTGGTTGAAGGAAAGATTGACTAAGGTGATCGTAATTGAGGACGAAGACAGTGCAATTGATTTAGAGAGCCTTGTTGGACGTTCACATATGACAACAGAGAAGAAGAAGGCTACAAAGATGTCCAAGATGATTCGAGATGAGACTGGATCCCGAAAACTGCAGATAGCTACACCGGCAGCAGATAAATATGAGGGTGAGATCCTAGCAGAGGATTATGATATACAGAATTTTGAGTTAGGACCATCCACAACAGAGCAGACTTTAGATGATGCCATTGACACATTTGAAGCATTGAAGGACAAGTTTAGAGAGGAAGTAGAAAAGAATAGAAAGCTGGAGAGAGAGGTCGGTGCATGGAGGACATATTTCAGTCACATCAATGAACCTTTGGGACGTCAGGATCCAGTTAGGTCACCAGTGCAGGCATTGCCCCTTCAATCGATCAATGAAGCAGAAAGATTCAGGAACCTGGTCCAGCGTACATGTAGTTGGATGGATAGATCTCATACAGTGGCCATAGAATTTGTTTCAAGGATGTCAAAGATCATTCATCAGGCTATCCAAGTTCTTGAGATTATCCACAGATTGATGGCAACAGTAGCTGCATTTGCCCATACCAAGGACGTTGTCATCCCTGTCTTGAAAGTAATAAGACATACATCCAGGAGAATTTTAACGCAGGAGAGGATCTTAGAAGGTGATTCTCACAGTTTGTTCCAGTGGTCAACCTTACTCCATATAAAGAGTGTTCTCTTCGAGGACATCAGTGTTAGATGTGGTCAAGTTGAGGAAGTGATCAATCCGATCCAGGACAGAGTATTTGAGGTACTTCGTACCATTCTTGGCAGAAGGATCGAGGTCGAGACAGATGTGGATATCCAGGAATTTGAGGATAGAATCAAGATCATCTTTCGCAAGGACGCAGATGTTACAGATGAGCAGTATGATCAGATGTATGCCACCATGCTCCTGATTGATAGAACTAAGGAACTTGAACCTACTTGGGACGCAGCTCTTCTAGATGCATTCGATCAGGTCATCCACTTAGAAGAGAGTATCAAGAATCTTCCCGAGATTCCAATCACAGAAATCGAAGGAATCGTGACAAAATTCATTGCATATGCTAAGAAAGAGAATTTGAAAGGGAATAAGATTCTAGATGAAAGGTTGTTACAGATGACATGACATCTTATTTCTCATTGGTTGATACCTCCTAAATTTTTGTGCCAAATTTAATATTTGGCTATGTATTTAATATTGTTCAGTAAAAAGGAGGTCATTTGTAACAAACCCTAATTAGGGTTTAGGTGTCATGATCTTGTCCGTTGATTTACTTTCAATCTGGACCTTTCATTGTAACTGGGGATGCTATTTATACCCCCATTTTTCATTTCTTTTGGTAATAGTTAATGGTCGAATAGTCAGATAAGAGTGAAATAGAGAGATTAGAGTTAGAAGCAATTCTTATTTTGTAGCAAGATTGAGTCTTGAAGAGAGAAACTCAAGCAATTGTTGTATATGATGACTTGGAAATCAATAAAATATTGAAGTTATGGTGTTTTGTTGCAAATTTCTTAAGTTATCTTCATGGTTGTTGGATGTACTTGAATCACGCTCAATCAAGGTAGTTTGTTAATTTGAAAGACTAAGTGTGAGATTTGATATTTGGTAAGATTCGCAATCCAAACCACTAGCTTCTTGCTGATTGTAGGAAAGCCTTGCGTGGTCGACTGGAGAACATTTTGAGTCTTTAACCTTCAAGCATTGTCGTATCTAGGATATGTACCTTCGTAGTAGTGTCCTTGGTCTATGATGCATTGAACATCATTATTACCTTAGAAGATCGCACTAATTTCAATTGAGTTGTTATCTTATGGCAAAATTGAAGTTGGTTGAGTCTTGCCAAATCTCATTCATGCTAAGTCGTTCATAGGGTTAGGCTAGATTAGACCTCTTAAACCCTATCCTTTTTTTTTTTTTTTTTTTGGTTTTTCTTCTTTTTTGAAAGCTCTTTTAGTTTAGTAAAATCTTCGAGCTTTGAATACGTAAGACCCCTTGGAGGAAACAGCAAATCACATCATACCACTAAAAAAGCTTGTCCACACGTGGAGACCCCACTAAAAGAACCTTGGAGTCTATCTAACTGATCCTTTTCGCAGATCTTCAGCAGTTAGAGACTATTTTCTCAAGAGAGGATAAGATGCCTATTGGTATTTTATTCTGTGTATGATTGTGTATAAAATACACGTCAACAAATCCACATCAAAATTCTTGGTATTAATCCATGCTTAGCAAGGAAAAGTATCACCAAAGCAGCTGATAATTAAATCAACCTCAAACCAACTCTGTCCTTGGCATCCACCAAACCACACACTTATCCATGCTAATGAAAGCTTCAGTCTTCCTAAAAATCCCACGAATTTCAGAAATTATCTTTGGTGCCAACCAAGATTACCAAACTTCTTGCATTTCCCACGCTACAATGAGATTACCATTTGCTGATCAGTAGCAGATGTAAGAGTTCTGACCCTCACGGCTTTCGTCAAGGTGGCGGCTAGCAAACTTCAGCTGCAATACCTTTAAGTAGCCCCTTATTTTCAAAATGCCGCTTCCAAAATTCTCAAGCAGCAGAAAATTCACAAACTCCAAACTCACTTCTTGGTTATTTGCCAACCCCCAGGACTTGCAATCCTCCAAATACCTCACGTCCAGGTAGAGTGAACTCTATGCTCAACAGATGAAGAATATGGCATAAGCCACCTCAACTCCAATGGCATCCAAATATAAAACTCATGCCAAACCCAAAATCGTGATTTGAATATTCAACAACCAAATCTTTCAGAGTCGTGATAAAGTATTATAATATTTAGCTCGATAATATCATTTGTCTTCCCTTCCAATAAATTGATTCATACAATATTGTATCTTTGGCAGACAAAGTAGAATGATATCAATAATATAAGCTTCTCTTCATTAAACTCTCTATGAGATTTATGGATAAAATCTCCAATACTCTGAACAATGTAGTGCAATAGTGAATCTTGGAATGAATCTACCACAAGCAAGGAATTTGGTTTTCGTCCAATCCTCTTAGGGTTTTTGTCCTAGGGCTTGTTGAAGGGATAGCTAGAAGTTGTCAGAGCTCTCTGAGAGAAAATCATATACCAAGCATGCTGAAATGAGTCCCATTTTGTCTTTTTATAACCTCTCAAGAAGCTTTTGGAAAACTTTTCAAATTTCCCTCTTTTTTTTAAACTTTTGTCAAAGGGAAATAATAAATTGACTCTCTTTTAATTTTTCATTAACATAAAATAGGTCACTTTAGTTCTTAAAAATAATCAAATACGCATACTTCTGAAAGGTTTAGAACTTATTCAGTATTTAATTATTTTTATGAGCTTGCTAAATAATTAAAATAAATCGTGATTAAATTTATTTTTTTGACCACTTTTAATTTTAATAATTTAATAATATTCTAAGGTCAAATAAAGGGGGACATTACACTAAGCATGTTGATGTCTAGTATCACTTTGTGAGAGATGATAGAGAATGCAAAGGTCATGTTACAAAAGGTTGACACTTGAAAAATGTTGCAGATTCCCTCACAAACTAGTGACCACAGATAGGTACTCTGGGTGTGTAGAAAGGCCATGGGATTGGTTCTTGTACGTAATCTCATTTATGTTTCCTATAAATGTATTTGCAATGTAGAATGTCAAGTGGGAGAATGCTAGGATTGAAGTCCCATTTATTTTGCAGTTCTTTGTATATTTTGTCTCCAATGCTCTTGGAAGTTATACTGCACTTGTCATATGCATTCATGAAGGAGGTGAAGCACAATGATGGCAGTTACAGTTGATTTTGAATTCATTTAAGGCACTTACATAATCCTAGGCGCTATAGGAAGAAGTGGAGTTCTCTTCTTAGGATAGATGGAGCTTGCATTACTTAGTGGACTCGAAAATGAAGTGCTGGAGTTGAGGATGTGAGCCATTGGGGAATTATTGGGCACAAATGCCTTCTTGTTATGTTTTCTATATGGTGAATGTAACATGCCCATTGTTTTACCCATACAATTTACTAAGTTTTAACCCATAAGTGAATGAAATAAATTTCCAACGTACAAGTAATAAAAATTTTCCTTTTTCCATTTTATAAACAATATACATATTTGAAATAATTCCCATATCAACTTTTCCATGTCATCATAAATCATATACAATATCATTTTCATAAACCTATAAAAGTATTTACATTTTTCCTTTTCAAATTTCCATTTACTTTAGGAATATTTGAATACATACAAAGCTTCTATGAGCTTAATGAAACATAAGTAATACAAATGGTCCAAATGTCCTTGCTGGCATACATCCTCAAATATTGACTGCCGATTGCATGAGGAAGAGCATCACTCAAGCGCTTTTCCACCCTACCAAGACTTTACAGTCCCCCATGCCTCTTCGAATAGAAGCGACCCGACCCTTTGATGAAGGGATTGGTTTGGTGACCTCAAAATAATAGCCTTATGAGCATAGTGTTGTGTCCTACATAACTAGAGATACCATACATTGGCTACAACCTACATGTATGACGTTCCCTGTCTAGTATGTAAACATGGGGATCACAGTGAATCGACAGTGTAGATAGTGGCAACCTACACTACTTTGGCCAAAGAATTTATCACTTAGTACTTCGAGTGTGAGTCGTATGTCCACCCACTTCATTACTCTATTTGGTAAACTAATTGTTATCACAAAAGCTTGTACCCTTGCTGAGCTATGAACTCAACAACCTTGTGAAACATGGAAACAACCCCGAAGTGTGGGACCTTGCGCAAGGGGGTTGAATCTCCGGAGAAGGCCAACTTCCTTCTCAATCCAGGTGCAACTGTTGAACTAACTCAGCACTTCAAAACTAACTCTTAACTCTTAAGCCTATCCTAACAATTTGTAGAGGTAAAGGGAAGAGAGAATGCTTGAAATTAAAGAAGGTGATGCACCAAGATAAGAGATTGTTTCTCTCCCTACCGAAATGGCACAAGGAATCAACTAAAAATCCAAGAGATGCACAACTTCAATTGCATAAGTGACCCAAACGCATGTATGGAGGTTAGAGTTTGCTACGTGTCAAGAGGGGAGAAGGATTCCCACAAGTCCCACTTAGAAAACAAGTTAACACAACATATATGGAGAGAAAAGTCACAAGACATACACCTATGATTAAGGTAAGAAAAGCATACACAACATACATAGGTTAGGAGGAGGCAAGAATGGTGATTTTTAATTAATCATAAGGCCAAAAGCCAATCTTATAGTTGCAGAAATGCAAAAATAATTACACGTCTTCAAGAGAAGAGAAAGAGCATAGGAAAGCTCCAAGGTAGCAGGGAGAGAACCCTTTACAATGAGGCTTAACAACCTTATATAGAAAAATGGGTTACAATGGTGATCATGACCCCTGCATGTCAGTCTGGAAGTGTAGGGAAGTGCATGCACTTGGCTTCTACATGCAAGCAACCTAGCCATACCACCAAAGGCAACTCTGAGGAAGGTGGACTGACTAACCTTCCAAAGTCAGACATGACATAAGTCACCAAGCATGGCCTCGTACCTCCCTGATGGAAATCCTGCCAAAAAAATTTAATGCACCTTTGTGGCTCCACAAAAGAAAGTACACAAGCCACCAAAACCGTTGGAGCATTAAAAGCCTTGAGTGTCGATCACGCCATCCGGAAGTGTCGCCAGTCAGAAGGAAGTCTAGAGACTTCGGAAGCTCGGACTCTTGAAGTGAGGAAGACAGGGGAAGGAGCAAGGAACTTCGGAACCTCAGGGTTTCGGAGTTCTAGGGGAACTAGAGAGAAGGCAAAGGGGGAAGGAACTTCAGAACCTCGGGGTTCCGAAGTTCTGGGGAACTGCTCAAAGGAACTTCGGAACCTCGGGGTTCCGGACTTCTGGGCAAGGATAGAAGAAAAGCTACGGAGAAGAAAGGAACCTCGGGGTTCCGGATTTTCGGGGAAAGAGGGAGAAAAGCTAAGGGAAGGAAGGGAACTTCGGAACCTCAGGGTTCTGGAGTAGGAAGAAGGAAGGAGACAAGGGCAAAGTCGGGGTTCCGAAGTTCCGGAGAAGGGAAAGAGAGGGCCTAGGGACTTCCGACAAGGCAACATTTCAAACCATGATTCTATTGCCTTTATCCTTGATCAACTGGGGGCAGCGCTGGTCCATGAAACATATCTCTGATCGGTTCTTGCCGATGGACCAAGGGTGTCATAAAATGACAACACTAACCATTTATTCTTTTCCCATATCATTCCCATAAGGTTGATAATAGAATGACTAACTAGGTTATTCCTGTCCACGAATTGACCTAACCCCAGGATTAACCAAATCAATCATTCCTATTTACTAAAGACGCATATCATAGCATAGCACTAACTTTAGCTATTACATACATGTACATAAATCTATTCATAAAGATTATCAAGTTTCTATCAACTCAAGAGTGCATATTGTACAAGTAACACAATCTCAATAATGGCTTTACTTAAACTTCTACATTAATTTATTCTATATACATACATATCTCAATATAAAAGAAAAGATAGAATCGTCATGCCTAGTTTATAGTCTTCCACGCAATATGGATTCCTTCTCACAATCACGCTAGCTTCACAACTTATCCACAAACATAGAAATTCACAAGTTCGCAATGACAACAACTAGCCTACATCCTCACAATACTTGAACTATTGTCTCTCTCAATGAAGAACAATGAAAATAATGAACAATAAGCAAAATGAAAAAGAGATTATGAAGACAAAAAGATGAGATGTGATGAGATGATCTATGCTCCAAGAGAGCTCCTCTATTTATACGTAAGTTTGAGACTCAATGCAATAATTAAGTTCTCTGAATTGCCATCACTCTATCTCCCATTGCCACCACCAAGACTATGTGGCTTCTCTTTTAATTACAAAGTCAACACATAAACAATCTTACAAAATACTTCTACGAATCATCCTTAATATTACTTAGTCAAATGATTATTAACCATACTACTTACCTAAACAAATAGGTTTCTATCTCTAAATACCATATAGCTATTTACCCATGTTTATTTGCTATGAGTATGGTTGTGTTTACACATATGCATTTGCATTATTAAATGGGTCAATGCTCGGTCAAATGTATCGACCTCTATATAATGCATCCTTCCTTTTTAAGTGGGGGGTCAATGACACATAGCCCTCACCATAGGTATTAAAGAAGGAAAGGGTGGTGGCTTTTACGACCACTTCACCCTCCTTTGGAGTCGGGTGTGCCACCTTCCATGGTGGTCGCCCCTTCCACATTCCTCCCTCTACGTATCGTGGCACACCAATGGGGTGTTTGACAGATTCACATGGTATACACAGTATTAATAGAATGCAGGCCGATTATATATATATATATATATATATATATATATATATATATATATATATATATATATATATATATATAGTTAAACCTATCATAGAGATTCAATCCAACATTTCAAACAAGGGTATTCAAACCAAAACATTACGAAACATCATTAATGATCATAAGGTAACTTATCACTATGCTTACTATTTAACTTAACTCGATCAACCAAGATGTGAGTGTGTGATAGCTCAATAAGGCATATATGTATAAGATTACTGAACTGAGTTCTTCTCTTGAGTGATACTCTTCCTTCCGAAGGCTTGTTCATTTCCTACATCCAACTTAGCACATCACAACAGCAGTCAGCTGTTATTAAAACATATATATATATTTCGTCTTAAATATTCAAAATGTCACATTGATTGCATTTCTAATCAAGAAAAATATATTCAAAGCATATTCATGTGCTAAAGCATTTTAACTAAAACAAGCAATCAGTAAATAGTAATATCACAATGGGGTGTAACAGTGAATGATTAATTGAGCCCATGTGACACCGATGTGAAGTTGTTGATGTATTCACTATTCTTAGAACATGCTCTCCAAGGTGGCTGTGGGGTTTTTGCATGATACCATGGTTTTGGTAAAACCATTTATGGTTTTCCCTTCTTTGCTTGCCTATATATTGGACGGTATGAGATGGTGCTTTCATTTTATTGTTTACAAGTACGTAGGTTTTGCTAGAGTTCTGTCAGAAGGTATAGTGTTAGTGTGTTGATACTGTATCATGTTTAGTGAAGATCAATACATGTCCTCTTTCTTTAGTGGAATTTTTTCTTGGAAGTTGTTTTTCAACATAAATCTTGTGGCTATATACTCTGCTGATTTTATTGTTATTGCTGATTAATGCATCTACATAATAATATTTTATTGTAATTTTGGAAAAAGAAGCCTATTTAAGACTTGCATGCACTTTGTAGAAGATTTAAATACAGTAGTTTCACCTTGTTACTCAACAATTGGGTTTCTTTGGGTTTAGGTTGATTGGTAAGTTTGAGTTTGCCACTAAATTTGGTCATATGACTCTAAAACCCAAGATTACAAAATTTGGAGTCTCATACCCAAATTGTATCTTGCTTGTTGATGACCTAAAAAATATATCTACCTTAATTATTTCCCACCTATAGGATAATGATTAACACGCTAATTATTTTGGTTTCTCTGACTTTAACATCTGAAGATTATCCCAAGGCCTAAGTGCTATTAGCATGTCTTAAAAATTCCATTGAGTTTATATATTATATTTTTTACCATTTTGTTATATGTCAGTTCCAAATTGTATTACACTTCAAAGCGTATTAACTATTAATACATATTCACTCTTATATTTGCACTTCGTGCAGGGAGTGCTGAGGGATCTTTCAAAATGCCCTACCATCTTGGGAAGCCAGTATCAATCTCAAATTTCACATGAGCAGGTTTTTGATTTCTCCTTTTCTTCAAAAACAATTTAATGAAATTGTTAAATTTAGAACATTTGTTCAAACATAATCTATCACATTAGCAAGAAATTTTGCATAGCTATTAGCTAAATTTTTATATGTTTTCTTGGTTGTGAATGTTCCCATGTAACAGAATAATCCAATAACAGAAAGCAAGAATGCTGATTCGGGTGAGTGATCCAACTTTCTTTGATGCATCCAATGTTCATCATTGATCTTGACTTGCATATCACAAAAATGGTACGCCAGAGGTACTGATCTAATGACAAATTGAAAACCAGGAGTGACCCTTGTCCGAGAACTTCCGGTTCATTGAGAAAGATAATCTTTGGAGCTGGGAAATATCGATCAGAATCTCTGTAATAGGAACATGATCATGTAACATATTCTAGAACAATATTTATGTTTACAAAGAAAGGACTCAAATATATGAATTCATTAACATATGTAAATTCATTCCATTATTTCACCAGGGAGACCAAGCCTGGACAATGATTTAAACTGATATTTTAATAATAGGAAAACATGCAGATCTTAGACCACGGAAGCACTGATCTGTAGACCACTTCAGCAAGATATAGGCAGCAGAACATATGATAATATCTCATGTAGAGAGCTCTCATACATCATAAAGAAGATCATTTAAAACTTGAACAGATTCATATTCCAGGTTGACTAGTCAGGGTAAAGATCCTTGTAACTATTTTCAGTAAAGAAGTACCATATATTTAACAGAAGAAAATGTTGAAACTGAGGAGCTAATAATTGCTGCATATTGTATTGTTGTACACGAATCATTTTCCTGAGAAGTTAAAAGACAGGTAGGCTGGTCTATTTATTGGCGATGCATTGCTATAAACAACTTTTATCTATTGAATTGTTGTAAAATTGAGATTGTTTTTAAAGGTGCCCATTTTGCATCCCCATATTTGAGTTTTCTGTTCTAGTGGGAGGTCTTATGCAAGGAATTCATTGTGGCCTATTTTTTCATATTGATTACAGATTTTCTTAAGATTAGATTTGTGAAGGTAAAATTTTCTAAATACCATGTGTCTGCTTGATCTCAGCTGAGATTTTCTTTATAAATTTGCTTTCTTTTTTGCTAATTTGGATTTTTTTTGGAGTTAAATAATGAGGATAATGTAAGTCATAATTTTTCTTGTGGAAATTTAGGACTAAGTTTTTTTAAAGAATTTTCAGGACTTGGAAGTAGGAAGATCAATGATTAGAATTCTTAAAAGATGATGCAAGATGAGATGCCAACGAACAATTAGGAATAAATATGCAAGTGTAACGGAATGGCATAATTCTTGAGCATCATTTGACACCTCTAGCTTTCATGGCTTTATTTTGGTCTGAAAGCTTGTTTTTTTACTATAATATATAGATGGAAAAGACTGCGAGTACTTGCACGCTAGAATTGGCAGCGAGTTATTTGCCCAAAAGCTTATTGCTAAGTTTTCCAAAAACTTCCAGCGATTTTTCATTAATGAATTGCAAAACATGTGTTTTTTCAGCAATGCTTGACAAAACTCGCCCAAATTTGATATAAAATCGCATGACTGGAAGCGTGGCAACAGAGGTTTTTTTAAACTTATTCAATTTTACATGCACGTGACTCATGCTTATTTGCACCTGCACCTGACTGACATTTTAAGTTTTAACTTTTAATTGCTTCTCAATGTTGGTGCTGATTACTTAGGTTTTTGCTATTTTTTAGCTTGTTGGGCAAAGGTTTATTATGAAGAAGAGCCCGAACTTTGATTGTTATGTTGGATTTCATAACATATAATTTAGGTATCCCATGGTGAGTATGTAACACCCTGAATGATGACATGACTTATGCACTGTGAATCTGATTGAATAATTAAACTTAAAAGTAGCAAGCAACCATTCTTCAAGTGGTCATGTGTGAAAACTAATTTATGATTGTCCCTTAAGAAATCTTATGAACTTCATACCGAGATGTTTAGATAGGTTGTGTTTTTTGATTGTCACCGTTGGCCTAATAGTGACCTTCCATATATACATCTAGCAAGGTAAAGGTCTTGAAGCTCATGGTATTGAGAAATTGGCTAGTCACATAAATTTATAATTTCAATTTGTAGATTATATTTTTTTACATCTAAGTTCATTTTCACCTTGGAACCATAGATGTTATCGATTTTTTTTTCTTATTATTCTTTGGTCCATTTTTGTCAATTCTATTGATCATTTTTGCATTCAATCGGTAGCAGACACTTAATTCCTCTATACGAAGGATGGTATTGAGTGGAAGACGGTAGTGGTCATTTTTCAACCAATTGGATGCCCATGCATGTACATTACATGACATTTTGTTCACCTGCAAGTAAATTATTTTTAGCTTTTAAATCAATATTGAATAGTAGAAGATAAATATTTCAAACTTTAAGGCAATATGTTAAGATGAGGTAATTAGATAAAATTATAGAAATTTTCTTCATTTGAAGTAAATGTATGTTGTTAAATAGGAAATAAAGTAAAGCAACATATATCTAGCATTTCTCTTATCATAGCAAAAAAAATGATGCAAGGTTACATGATGTATATTTAGAAAATGTTACATATTTTGATTTTTTTTATTTGAAGTAAATGTATGTAGTTAAATAGTAAATAGAATAGAACAATATATATGTAGCATAACTTAAAAAATGATATTTTAATACTAAATTATTATTAAGATATTAATTAAATTGTATATATTAATCAATATCAAATTATTATTAAGATATTACTATATTTTTGTATTTTTTATATTTCTATTTAACTCTTCAGCATTAAAAAAAAATCTATTAAGACTAATTATTGTTATATCATTATATATTTATATTACTATATTACTCATAGTGTGTAAATAGTTTTGTTAAAAATACAAATGAAGAAGCGATAAAAGGATGTTAGCAATTATTATCATGGTTGAAAATCACATATTTATTAATGATAATTTATTTCATATTATTTAAAGAAAGATATTTTACATCAATTATCTTCTAATATTTCAATCTATTTTTTTTTTCGATTTTTCGCTTTGCAAGTTGTTACCTTTTTTCATTTTTTCATAATAATCAAATGAGAATGTTGGCATTATTTTGAGACTTTCCATAGACTTTACACGAGACATTGCAACAAATATTAATCTTGTTATTTCTCGTAGTCCTATATCAATTGTGATTTTTGATAGAGTAAACTTTCGAGATTTATGTATTGTTAATGCCCATGGCAATCTTAATGGTAATTGAAGTGTTCTACCCCTTTGCATTGTTGTTATTGGAATTGTATTTGGATGATGATTATCAAATGGTATTTTTGAATAATGGTCAAATTCAACCATTACATATGTTGGTTTACGTGGAGAACTTCCTGGTTTATTGATAATTTTTCGAATATATCCTAGAGCTCTATTTACAAGTCCTGCTTGTATCCAAAGATTTTTAATATATACACAATGAATGAATTCAATTGGAAAATAGAGAGATAATCTTAATACACAATTGAAGATTGGAATACATCAATAAGATAATGAGAAAGGATATATCAAGAAAGTATAGATGATAAACCACTATTAGAATATGTGAATTGTTGTGTAACTTCAAAGTTACACACTAACGTTGTCCTTTCCTTTCCTCGGCTTTCTCAAAATCCACAATGACGTTTTATTCTTTTGTAATTGAAGGTAAATAAACAAACTTTGTTGCTTTAAGTAAAGAATAAACAAAATGTTCTAAATATAGAATGAATTTATCTATCTATTTGAATGCATGAAGATGTCTTTTTATAACTGACAGTTATGCATTACATATTAGATATCTAACTTGTTACAATACTACACATGCAATTTATTTTAACATAAATTACTTAATTTATTTTAGTTTAAGTTACTTAATTTAATTTAAGTTATTTAATTTAGTTTTATTTAATGTATTTTAATTTAAGTTATTTAATTTAATTTAAGTTATTTTAATTATTTTAAATTGTTTAATTTAATTTATTAATTCATTTGATTTTATTTGCATTAATTTTAAGAAAAAATATATATTTTATTGATTTCTATTTATATATAGAGAGTAATATAATAAAATTTTTAAATATTTAATTTGAGAACTCTTATTATAACCGGTTGATCGGATTAAGGTTATTTAAAATATTTTTATTACAATACTACATATGCAATTATTATTATTATTTTTTGATCAGTAAAAGGCCAAGGCCTGAAATTTTTTATTAATTTTAAAAGTAATTACAACCTCCATTTAGTGTGGGCACCGATAGGAAAGAATGGAGGAAGGAAACCTCTGGTCTCACCCAGATCCCTTAGGGGATTAGAATCTAATGATACAAAGAGTAGGAGAGACATAACAGAAGAGAAGCAAAAGAGATGCAGATACAATGCTCCCGGGTGGATCCCACCAATTGAGCTATAAGCCCAAGCAACGAATTTAAATCCTAGAGAGCTATATGAGCCAAGAAGATAACTGCTATGCCGATAAAAGCCTGGATCTTAACCTTAGGAATCTTGATGCAATAATTCTAAGAGAGAAATAAAACCCAGGTTCTCCTGAGAATAGGCCCTGCTAGGTTAATCAACTCCAACCTACATAATACCTTGTAGAAAGTACTCAACGAGAGGTTAGTAGAAAAGGCTAACCACATGTAAATTTCAACTTTCAAGATGAAAAATGCATAACTCCCTAGAAACTAAAGGAAACATTAGGAACCTGCAAACCATATATCAACAATACTCTGCCCCCTCTTCTGTAGAGAAATCTCAAGAAACCTCAAGAAAGCTATCTCCTCGCAGGCAAAGACATATATACAAGGAGAATCACTGAGCCGAGTTGTGCAAAGTTGCTACCAAAGACCATTTATAGCCTTCCAAATACAGACAAGGATTAACATCTGACTAATAATTTGCGAGCTGCTAAGGAGTCAAACATCAGCCTTAATATTAATAGAAAAAGAATTGATCATAAGAATCCTATTGCAGAAAGCGGATAAATACATCTAAAAAACTTTATGGAAAAATGAGGAGAGAATGTATATATATAAAACATAGGTAAATATATATACCTATATATGTTTATAAACACACACACACACACACACATGTATACTTACCTATATAGTATATGTATACAAAAAGTGAGAATATATATGAAACTGATTTATATATATATATATATATATATATATATATATATATATAAATATATGTAGATATAATGATATTTCTATACATAAATATAAAATTTATGAATATATATATGTATATGTATATCTATGTATATGTATATATATATATATAGAGAGAGAGAGAGAGAGAGAGAGAGAGAGAGAGAGAGAGTATTTAAATAAGCTAAGATCTCAAAACACAACTAGATGAAAGCTTAGACAGAGGTGAAAATAGTAGTTATCCACGAAAGAGCAAAAAATTTAACCTCAAAACCATAACCAAGTCCAGATTTACGACAAGACCCGGGAGAGGAAACATCCCTATAGTTTTAGAGAGTATCTATCGATAGCCAAAAGCAAAGTGAGAGATAGCTCCTCAAGAAAGGGAGCAAACTAGATACATATTATAGACAAAAAGGAACTATCCTTCCTGCAATAGAAGCCTCATCCTCTCCTTCCCCGCTCCTAAGGAGCCATGGCTCTCGAGCTAGCTGGCAAATCTGCAGAGGGGGAGGCAACAGAGGGAGGAATTGTCACCTCGTCCGGGACCACTGCAATATTCTCTGCTTCGAGATAATTAACAAACCATTTGTTGCACGGAGGCTTTTTAACTTGCAAGAGCCATAAAAGGAAGAAAAAATTCCCGCTCCTGATTGGGCTATAGGCTTCAAAAGCCAGAGGATATTCTATAGTCAGAATAGGGTATCGCGGCACTAGATTATTCATCCTAATAAGGATATCGTAATCGCGAGGCTTCGGAGCTGTGAGATCTTCATCAATGTTGACCACCACCTACTCTATTTCACCCAACAATTCCTTCTTAAAGACCTTTTTGCAGAGTTTCACCACTACATTCCTATCTTTCTCAAGATGCATTGCCACTGCCAAGAACATCACTGCGATATTTGGATTAGCTCTAGTCCGATCCTCATTTAAAATATAAGCCCTCCCCAAGGTTTTCATAACAGCTCCGATAACCAAGGGATTCGGATGAACCAAAATATCCTTCAATCTTTCCTCTTTGATTTCTCCTACAAAGACCATATGTCGTTTGAGCCCTAGAAGTCTGAGGGGAGTATCCATCCGAGCTAAAATGAAAGACAAGCCAAGACCCTGACCAAACAAACTTAAATAGAGCAAGAGTTTTAATGAATCGAGAGATACAACTCATCTTGCCGTAGAGGAATGTAAGATACAAGTAGATGATCGAGATCAAAGGGTCTAGATGCATTTGAAGCGATCTCCACGATCTAAGTAATAATTACCGCCGCCTCAAGGCAAACAAGCAATAGATAATTATCTTTAAATCATAAAAGGGGAATCACATCATCATTACTCAAATACTGTCAAATTGGTACTAATCGAGGGGAGTTGCTGACAAAGGACGTCCGAAAAAGGGAAGCAACTTCCTCTAAAATTTGGCTAAAGCCTAAGATAAAAATAATCTAGATTGTGACTACAAGGCGAGAAAAGATAGATAAGGTAGACTTTTAAGAGACTCATAATCTTTTATTCCTTTTAGTATACAATGTCTATATAAACATCAATACCTATATATCCATGCACATATATATCAATAGTAATGATATATATGAATGTATGTCTATATAGATATGCATATCCCTATATACATCTGCATACTAAAAGTCATAAAATCTTATAAGGCTCGAGGCAATAATCTGAGAAGGATTCTTCTATTAACTTATAAACTGACCATCAACTCCGACATTAGCCAATGCATCCGCTCTAGAATTTCCTTCTCGATAGATATGGTTGAAGGTCAATTTATCAAAATTTTTTAGGAGACAAAGAGCTCTAGCCAAGAGTGCATTTAGCTTCCAATCAGAAAGGGAGCCTTTTTTGAGGCCATTAATGATAGGCTGAGTCTCCTTCAATAGCCAATTCGCGAATGCCTCTGTTTTGGCAAAGAAGAAGACCTTCAATGAGGGCTAAAATTTCAGCTCTATTGTTGGATGCAAGCCCTATGGGTTTAGCTGCCCTCGCCAATTCTTTGCCTACTTTATCATGCATACAACAACCAATACCTGCAGGACTTGGACTACCACGAGATGCTCCATCAAAGTTTAACTGAAAAAAGCCCATTTTAGGGGCTATCCACTTACAAGCATTCCTGAACTCTTGATTTTTGGAGCTACAGATACCAACGAAGGGAGGGATCCTCAAACCAAACCATCTCCCTCTCATCTTCTCATCCCAATAGGTCATTTCTTAGAGGTTGCTGGGGAATTTAGAGATTCTGCTATTTAAAAGCTCCACTATTGAAGTTTCTATTTTATTTACTAAAAGGGACCAATCCATCTTCTTTTCCTTAAAGAGCCTCCTATTGCGTTCCTTCCAAAGTTCCCAGATAACCAGAGAGGGAGCTAAGATCCACAACCCTCCATAAAGAGAATTCTTAAAAAGGGTTGGCCAAGCTTGAAACATTCCAAGGATGGAGTTAACAAAGGCAAAGGACCATCCTAATTTATCGCACAACCACAACCAACATTTAGATGCATAGTTGCAGTTGAGAAGGATATGATCTTTATCTTCTTTCACCCCTTCACACAAAGGACATCTACTAGGACCTTCATAGCCCATCCTTTTAAATCTATCTACTGTGAGAATCTTGTCTTGGAGGGCTAACCAAGAGAAGACCCCAGCCTTTGGTAGACACAACTTATCCCAACACAAGGCTACTGGGACCGGGGTGGCCGAGGAGAGTTGCTGATTAAGGAGGAAATTATAGCCATCCTTAGAGGAATATTCCCCCGATTTTGAACCATCCCAGACCACAACATCTGACCCTAAATTGAAAGTGACCACCATTTTCTTAAGGATATCTAGAAGCAACAGTTTCTCCCTAGCCGAGATGTTTACCTGATCAAAGGATCTCCATGACCAACCCATGGCTAAGTCACCCTCTAAGGGAGAGATATAGTCCTTGACATACCTGCCCCAAATAGATTCAAGCAATGCTCTTGAAGACTCCAAGTTAGCTTGATGTTGAAGGATTGGAAAACCTCCCCAAGAGTCAGACCAGAAGAGGGCTTTATCACCCTTACCCAGATTCCAAGTCAATTTGTCTGAGATGATTTTCCTACAATCCAACATAAAGTTCCAAATATGCGTGCCTCTCGGAGGTGAGGGATCTCTGAAGAGGCTCATATGGTCTCTACCTCGAAGATACTTATGAAAGAGGATTTGGGCCCATTTTAGATGAGGAGACCGAAACATTTTCCATACTAATTTAGCTTCTAACACCTTGCTCTGAACTTTAATATGCTTAATCCCAATACCCCTGCAGACTTGGGCCTACAAATCTTATCCCAAGCCATTAAGGAGATACGTTTCATCTCTTCCACCCCTTGCCAAAAGAAGGATCTTAGATGTCTATTTAACGCTTCCTTTTTAGATTGTGGCAGGCTAAAACATGAGAGCTGATAGATAGGCATAGCTGCTAGAACCGATTTAACCAATGTAGCTCTACCCGCAGAGGATAGCCACCTACCTTTCCAGGTTTCTATCCTATTTTTGATCTTATCAACTACTCCATCCCACAGATTAGAAGACCCTAGGCCCTTATCCAAGGGCAGTCCAAGATATTTACATGGGAGGCTTCCTAGCTTGAAATTCAGAATACCACAGATGCTAGTTTGTAAACTTGCTCGAGTATTAAAAAAGAAGACTTCAGACTTAGCCAGATTGATTTCCTGACCAGAGGCCTTAGAGTATGAATCCAAGATAATCTTGAAAGCCTGGGCCTCACTTAGATCGCTACACCCATATAGCATAGTGTCATCAACAAATTGCTGGTGCGTTATAGGATCAAGGTTACTAGTAATTCTAATCCCTGCCAATTGACTGGCCTCCCTAGCTCTGGTGATCGATCTACCCAATGCTTCAACCATAATAATAAAGAGAAAAGGGGAGAGGAGGTCACCCTGCCTCAAACCCCTAGTGGAGCTAAAAAAACCTTCAGGGGTACCATTGATCAGAACAAATAATTTAGGCGTAGATATACATTCAAAAATCAGATTAACCCATGTAGCTGGAAAGCCAAAAGCCTCTAAGCATCTACATAGAAATCTCTAGTTCACCTTATCATAAGCTTTCCTAATATCTAACTTTAAGAGCATATTAGGGTTCCCATTTTTCTAGACAGAGTGGATAGCCTCCTGAGCTATAATGACCCCATCATAAATAGATCTCCCAAGGACAAAACCTGTCTGTTCCTCACTGATCAGCAGAGGGAGGAGTTTTGAAGCCTATTAGCTAGAGTTTTGGTGAAAAGTTTATAAATAGTATTGCAGAGGGCTATAGGTCGAAATTCATCAAAACGCTCCGGTTTGTCATTTTTAGGGATAAGGGTCAAAAAGGTGTTATTGATTTCTTTGAGGATGTTACTTGAGTTTCTCATTCCTTCCAGGGTTGTCGTAACTTCCTCACCGAGGAAGGGCCAACATACTTGGAAGAAGCTAGTAGGAAAGCCATCTAGCCCAAGGGATTTATCTAGACTCATCTACTTAAGAGCAGCTTCAACTTCTGCTAGAGAAAATTTGGTAGTTAGAACATCAGAATGCTCCTTATTCAAAAGCCTAGGGATGCTCTTGATAAATATGTCTTGGTCAGAGTTGTGAGGGCTCCAATCCGAGTTTAGGATAAGGGAAAAGAAATCAACAACCTCTTTCGCAATGATTACAAGATTAGCCACCTTAGAGTCATTACTTAACTTAATTCTAGAGATATGGTTTCTAACTCTTCTCATCCTTATGCTATTGTGAAAAAATTTGGTATTGTTATCACCTGCCTCCAACCAAGTCTCTCTAGATTTTTGTTTCCAGAAGACTTCTTCTTGGCAAGAATAGATTCATGGTCCGTCATAAGTTTCTTCTCTTTGAGAAATAGAGTCTCATCCATCCCATATCTCATTACTTGATCATTAACAGCTTCCACTTGAGCTTTCTTATCAAAGATATTAGCAAAGCGCTTCCTATTCCATTGAATGAGATTTTGCTTGATAATCTTAAGTTTATTAACAACCTTAAAAATCCCATACCCTGAGACCATGGCCCCATTCCACCATTCTTTTAGAAGCTCCAAGATGTGATCATCCTTAAGCCACATATTCTCGAATTTGAAAGGACATCTCTTTGGGCTAACTTCCCCTTGAATGTCTAGTAAAATGGGAAAGTGATCTGATCCTGAAAAAGGTAAAATTGAAGCTTCCAGGGTGAAGGGAAAGTTGACGAGACTTCCCAAAACAAAGAATCTATCCAGTTTCTCTGCAATGTTGCTAAATCCTAACCTACGATTATTCCAAGTAAAGGCATCCTTGACCATATTGATTTCTAGCATACCACTCCTATGGATCCAATCTGCGAAGTCCAAAGAAGCACGAGCATTAATGCCTAAGCCTCCCTGCTTCTCATGTTGATGCAGACTTGCATTAAAATCCCCACCTATAAAACATACCTGACTGAGGGTACTCGTGAAATTATCAATTTCCTCCCAAACTCTTTTTTTATCACCATTAAGGATTGGCCCATACACATTTACAATGACAAAATCTAGATTGTTCTTGAGACAAGTTACCCTCCCACTTATCCAATTATGATTAGATTCCAGGGGAGAAAGAAGGATACTACAAGGATCCCATATAATAGCTAGACCCCCGGAGGCCCCAACACCTGGGGTTCCTATAATCTGCCTAAAGCCTAAACGTTTACCAAAGGAAGCTAAGTTCGCATCTCCCAATTTAGTCTCCTGAAGCAAAACTAATTCTGGGCTAAAAGAGGATAGACATCATTTGACTAGCCTCTGCTTGTTAGGGGCATTTAAACCCCTAACATTCCATGAAACGAACTTCATGAGTCCTTGGGAAGGACCTTCCCCTTCCTAGCATAGAACATGTCTGTGAGTTTTACCCAACCTTCCGCAGAGCCATCATTAGCTCGAAGCTCTAATAGGGATTTCCTACCCCTCTTTTTGAAGAGCTTAGCACAATCTGGGGTGGATTTATCAGCTGCCCAAAGCTCGATACCTAAAGTTTCATTTTCCTTATTATTCAAATCTAGAAGAAGTTCTTCTATATCCGAGACCACAGGGGGAGGGGAGAAGGCTAGAATATCTTTACCTAACAGTTTTTTTTTGAAGGTCAAGCTCTTCCTTGTCAATTATTTCATCCAACATTATATCCATGATTTCCTCAGTGACTGAGTCACAAAAAATAGTTAATAATGCAGTTGACCTCTTCCTCTTTGTGGGCAAGATCCTCAGCTTGAACTGCCCTCGCCTCGTTAGTAGAGCTTGCATTCCTATAGGGAGAGCCTTTGGAGTTGCCACAGTCCTCTACTCTTGTAGCCTGATTAGAGGGAAGAGGGAGAGCATCCATTGCCCCACCCTTCTCATCAGTAGATGCAGGGGGAGGTTCTTCCTCCGAGACAAGGGGATTCTCCAGCTCAGAAGTTACCCCTGGTATATATAGCAAGGGTTCTGCTCGGAGGCTGGGAGAGGAAGGGATCGTCCGATCTTCCTGTATCTTGTTAATGATAAATTCTCCTTCTTCAATTTCCTCAATATCCTTAGTTTCCTCAATATGGCTAAATGGCAAACGAATTTCCTTAACCACAAACCCTCCCTTTTCTAGATTGAAACTAATGTCGACCCCATGAATCCTACTGGATCTTAATTGAGAAGGAGACAGAGCTGGAGTCAATACAGGGTCTAGAACGAGAATCCCTTTATAGAATTCAAGATAGATAAGGAAAGACGAAACCCTTGATTTAATCTCAATAGGTTTTATGGTTTTAACACTAATGTCCATATTAATTATCATAACACAGTTCACATACTTCCTATATTTATCACTAATTTGTACAAATTTGCCTATGTGATTACCAATTTTCCTAATAATTTCAATGTCCATTAATTCGACTGGTAGGTTAGGAATCAATACTAGTCTATCTATCTTAAGAGATTGCATATTATTAGGGTTAAAATCCGGACTCCAATCTAAAAAACAAAAATCAAAACCTTTGAAGGTCGAAGATTTACTTGTTAAGAGTTCCTCCTTGTGTCTTGAATTACCACAATCTATATATAGAAATCCTTCAGACATGATAGCTATACTTACTATCTAATTGAAGGACGACATAAACCAATTTGCAATAGCCTCCGATGAAATTCCAAGACCGTGCCATCTCGCAAAAACTGCGAAGGCCTTGCAAGATTGTTGAATCCGCTTAACCAGATTCTCATTAATCTCTAAAAATGTTAACCAAGTCTGAGTTAGGGTCCTTGTTTGAATCCGATACCACCATTTTAGGAGGCAACAAGGTTGTCTTGCCCTTGCCTAAAGAGGCCTTAGGTATGGATTGAGTTTCAACTGACCTTTTGAGATTTTTAATTCTACTTCGTCTATTATTTTCAGAAAAAAGTCTAGCTCGGGGATCTCGTTTTAAATAACCTTCCTCAAGATTTTAAAGCTTATTAAACCTATTGGAGGTGGTCGGCATAGAATTACCTTGGCCGCATTCCTTGCCATTCGCAGCCCTTGGAGGGTTTTTCATGGCTTCCCTGTGAGCCCTCCTAGGTTTCACCACTTGCCATTCCATCTGCTCCTGAGGCAAGGGAACCCTAATCCCCAGGTTGCCAAATTTGAGTGCATATTTAGTCCGCTCGAACAACCATTGTTGGTGGAAAATATTTGGTGATTTCCTCAGAGGAAATCAGGATGAGAAAAATGTCGATGCCTTCCCTACCAATTTTCGCACATTATCGCTATCCAGGTTTTCGTTTTTTTTTTTTCACATATGCAATTTCTTTTAATATTAGTTAATTTTTTAAATTTAAGTTATTTAATTTTAGTTTTATTTAAATTATTTAATTTCATGCATTAATAACTAGATATGGTCAAATAAAATTAAATATTTAACTGATTCTAACTTGTTACTGTAGTCACATAAATCTGTCCATTTTAATTAAATAAATATTGCTATTTATTTGATTAAAGAACCCACTAGCCATCGGTTACTTAAATTAACATTTAATTAATTCATCTTCAAACATTCTCCTATTAATTAAATAAATTACTCAATTTATTTTAATTAATTCATTAAACCAAATTCACAATCAATTAAATGAATAAATTCTATTTATTCAATTTAATTCCCTTTCCTCTTCTAAATAAATTAAATAAAACATTTATTTAAATCATCAAATCCCCCCCACTTGCATTCTCCTAAAAATGCAACTTGCACCTATTTGTTGAAATAAATGAATTTTATTTTTAATAAAAATCCTATTTTCCCTCACCCACCAAACCCACTTGCTATCCTAACCCCCTTCTAGATTCTTCTAAACCCTTCCTAATTAGCCTAATCCATCCCCTAAATATTGTCACATTCCTGAGAAACTTGGAGTCACTTCTCAAAGACTCCAAAATCTTTGAAAAACATTTAATGCTTTATGTGTCCAACAATTTAACCTCTAAAGTCTTCCAAACCACTAATGACTCTTACATGACCATTAATGGCTCTTACATGACCATTTATGGTTAAATCCACTTGCACCCATGGTTAGGGACTTTGACCCCTAACTCAACCCTCATGTAACCCATGTGTCTCCTCAAGCATTTATTGCTTTGACCATGGTTATCCTCACTAACTCTTGCACAAGAGTTTATCCATTGGATAAAAGCATTATACTTTGGATAATGAATTTATTCACTCAACCCAACCTTAACCTTAACTCCCAAGTTAACTCTCAGGTCATGTCAAACATTTAATGCTTCTTCCCTCTCCTCTCAACCCATCTCATATTGATACTTGTCATCCTGAGATTGGGTTGAAAGTCCTCACATGGATTGAATATCATTCAATCCCAACCCTTGTTGAGATTACTCAATCTCAACCCTCCATTGCTCCATTTTTCCTATAAATAGAGCTCACATTCCTCATTTTCAAATCCTCAAGCATTTAGCATTCTTAGCCATAATCCTAAAAAAAACTTGTATGCATTTACATTATAGTGAATTTTAGAGAAAAACATTTAGCATAAATCACATACATTGTTATTTTGGTCTAAAATAATCATTCTCATTTTATAGCATCTAATATTAGTTTTTGTTCACATTTGCATATCATTTTGAGAACAATCATCTTTCATCTTGAATCTCCATAAGGCATCCATAGTGCAAAAAGCTGTTGAGAGCTACACTAATTTGGAATTTGGAGAGGAGAGGAACAAGGGAGGAGGAGCTATGAGCATGGCAGAAGACATTTGGAGATGTCTTCTTGCATTTATATTCATAGTTAAATGCTTTACTTTGTTTTTTTAGTATCTCTCTTGGTATGCCTGCTTAGATTAGTTTTTGGTTGATTAACACTAACTCTTCTTTATTTCTTGTGTTTCTTATGTGTTGTACGACCATAGGTTCTAGTCTAACATAACCCCTTTTTGCAGAGCATCAGTTACAATACTAAATATGCAATTTATTTTATTTTAAGTTATTTATTTATTTTAGATTAATTTAATTTAGTTTTAATTATTTTAAATTATTTAATTTAATTTATTATTTTATTTTATTTACAATATATATATATATATATATATATATATATATTATAATGGCAAGCGCTTTTGAGTGGAGCTATGAACCAGTGAGATCACATGGGAGGACCTCATCTCTATGTCATGAGCCAATGCATCCTCGATGAAGCACCTATATGGCTTGAGAGCACTAGTCATCATTTTCATTGGCCAACGAACAGAGACAAACCATCGATCGAGCCGCTGACAGTGAGATCCAACATCAAACTTTTACCCTACATCTGTGCTAGGCCTTCCTCGCGGTATGCACTACTAGATTGATTTGTCGGCACTAGCGGAGCATAGCAGATGTTTTTCTGGGATGGGGACCTACATACAGTCAGAACCAACGGGGGGCAGGATAAACCTCCACCTCATCGTACCGCCCAGCTTGGACGACACACCGTGAGGCTCGGGGGTTTCGACCCCGAGACCACAACCTGGATGTGCGCAACCTACAACTGTTACGATATGGGGACAACCCGTTATTTATAATAATTTGAAATAAAATCTAGTAAATATTTTATTGATTTCTATTTATATAGAGAGAGATTTAATTTAATTTAATTTATTATTTAATTTTATTTTTTTGCTCGGTAATAACTTATATTTTATTAATATTCAAAAATAGTAATACATAACCATAATATTATCTTCCATATAGTTCACAGTATAACCAAAAATCACATCCTCCATATCTAAGGCGAGCTTTTACAAATTGCTCCCAAACTAACATTACTGCTATGCTACCAAAAAACCACCCCTTTCTACAATTATGCATCTAATTTAAGATGTAAACAAAAAAGTGGATTAACCGACTACAGAAAAAATAAACCCAATTAACTATAGATACACCAACTCACGATCTTCTCTTATGACGAGAGCCAGAGTCGTCAGATTTTTTCATCTCTGTTTCCCTTCGCTTCCTTGGGTGCAACACTCTCCTCCCTATCCCTTCAGCTTCAACCTTGGCAATTTCAATCACTGCTTCAAGCTCCTTAATTTCTACCAGAAGTTTCAAAGCGTCCCAACCATGCTTTGCCTCTACTCTGCAATGGATTTGACACAAGCCTCGCGACCACCTTACAAACGGAATCAATGCTACCCTATTGCCACGGTCACCATCCTCCATGACTTCGCCCACATCAAATCCTACTACCGGCACAATCCACTCCAGAAAAGAATCCATCCCCTCCAAAAAATCCTTGTGGATTATCATCTCCATAACCCTCTGCACCGTACCTGTATTCTCCCCCACTTCCAAACCCCATGCCATAATCAACGAGTAAATGTCTATTCTCATCTTGTACACGTGTTTAACTAGGTTGAATGCTTTACCCACAATGATGGCAACACATTGTGATAACAACTAATCCAAGAATTTGAATAAATCCCTGAGCCTTCTAATTGTTAAGTCCCCATAAAAGGGCATAATTGCCTTTTGTTGCGTAGTGTGAAGTTAGCCTTCATTGTTTCTACCTGCTCCGCTCCATTTCCTTTCACCACCCCGCTTCACTCCACCCTTGCGAAAACCTTCTGCAGAGAAACTCGGCTTCCTTCACAATTATGCCTTGACAAAATGATGGGACATTAACTTAATGGTTTATTCCATCAAATCGACTTCTTTGATTAATGCACCTCCTAGCTTTTAATGCCCGCTGCCTCTTACCACCCCTTCTCTGCAATCCGTGCATTTCAAATGTGCTACAATCATTATTTTACATAATACTTATTCCTCCTCAAATAAAATCTGTCAGAAATCTTCTAATTTAACTTCTCCAATCTCATTAAAAGATAATGCCCATTTAGATAGGATATTCGCCTCCACATTGCCTGTTCTCCTCACATGACTTACTTGATAATCTTTACAAAATTTAAGCTCCTCAATTATACTACTAATTAAATTTTGTAAGTGCCATGCCTTTATACTCCACTTCATTATAGCCTATTTAATAATCGAAGAATCCCCTTCTAAATGTAACTTCCTTGTTTTCATGCCTGAATGTCATATGTATTAAGCTAATTAGCAAATAAGAACGAATCACCAATTCTCAACTAATTAACAAACATCAAACATAATCAATGAAACTCAATACAAAATGATAAATGAATTCAAATAAAGACTCCCTCATCCTGCATCTTTGCTTCCATTGTGCTTCTCTGAATTGTGCTTGTAGGTGGCTCTCAGGTGTTGCACTGAGATTCCTGCATATATTAGACAATCGTTTGAAAACTGTGTTTCTAGGATTTTGTGATTCTAGATTGAATTGAGAAAATAGGTTGAATTTATAGATTTTCAACACAAAAGGGGTGAGGATTTGAACTCAAGTGTTGATTGATAGTCAACTAAAATTGATTGAACAATGAACTCAATAGATTGATCTGTTAACTCATTTGATTGGGGAGTCAACTAAATAGATTAGCCAGTTGACTGAGATGATGAAGGAGATGATTGAATTGATGGATCAGAAGATTGAATTGATTGATTAGTTATAAAAAGATGTTTTGGAGTGAAAAAGGGAGATTGAGGAGTTAACTGAGTTAACTAATTAGATAACTGATTTGATCAATCAGTTTGATTTTCAACATGTGTTGTAGGATTTTGAATTTGAATTTGATTTTCATTTTCAATTTAGATTGGAATTTAGATTTTCGAATGGTCAAATGCACACGAAATTCAACTGAAATTCACATTTGGTGAAATGTTAATATAGAAGAAATGAAATAAGTGAAATTTGAATTTGGGGAAGAATGAAATGAAATTAGGTGAAATTAATTAGAATTAGAATTTGAGGATTGGAGGAATAATTGTTAATTTATTTAAATAATTTAAATAAAATTATTTAAACATTGGAAATGAGTTTAATTAAATAATAAATATTATTTAACAAAGGAATAAGTCATAATTAATTAAATAAATAATATTTAATTAATATTTGAGAAGGGTTTGATTGATTAAATGATGAATTGAATAAAGAATGACAACAGAATAATTAGAAATGTTGAATGAGATGACCAGAAGAAATAATTAGTTTAATAAAAAATTTAAAGAATTACTTAATTAATTAGACAAATAATCAATATGCAATTGATGAGACATTTTTAGGTGTCTACATTCTTGACACCCAATTTCTTACCAACTCTAACTGCTAACAATGCCGCTGATGCTTTTGCTATGTTGTGTGTGCCTTCATCAAGTATTTGAGCACCTAGGGCTACTACCTCACCCTTCCAATCTCGAACGATGAACGCTGCCCCAGATAGTCCTAGATTACCTTTAGAAGCACCATCAAAATTAATTTTCCACCATCCCTCCGAAGGTCTCACCCACTTCCCAATAGACTGGCAAGCATTGCTAGATTGAACCCAACCTTTCCCCTTAACGGGTTTAAGATGAATGCCAGGCCACTGAGTTTGCACACATCGATCTTCTAAAGTAAAAGAGACCCTTAGATTAAAAAATTGGGATGCTGCTGCACCTACCATTTCCTCTATGGCATGATATTTATTATTTTATTTTATTTACATTAATTTGAGATAAAATCTAATATATATTTTATTGATTTCTATTTATACTTTATAATAAAATTTTAAAATATTTAATTTGAGAACTCTAATTATAACTGGTTGACTGGATTAAAAATAGTTAAATTATTTTTATTACTATTAAATATTAAACTAATTCTAACTTGTTACAATACTACATGTGCAATTTATTTTAATTTAGATTATTTAAGGTTATTTAAGTAATATTAAAATGAATTGTAATTATGACGGGTGATGATAGGTGTCAATTTTAATCATAGAGGGTTTTTAATCGCACATATCTATCAATCCATTATGTGAGTATTAATACGCCTCTCGATGTAATAAATTCAATTACAACTTAATGATTTAGATTGCTTAAATTTGATTAATGTGATGCCTAAAGTTTATTGAAACTAATATGATTCAAATGCCTATTAAAATATAGCAATAATATAAGTTATAATCTAATAATTATGAGAGAAATCGAGCATAATTTATAGAAGCTAAATACAAATTTATGCACATGTAATTATGCCGAGAGGCGTCCTATACAATGTCAGTACATCCGTGAAACAAAAAAGAAAGGGCAGTTACAGTCTAGCATATGGAATTCGAAGAGTCTTGCCATCTTTTGTGAATAATAATAATGGTTATATCCATTAATTGCAATCATAGTGAAAGGCCAGCGATTTCATTTGTAACCGCAGCAGAGTTATGCTACCGAAAGGCCATTTGTAACGGTAGCAGAGTCATGCTACCAAAAGAGCATCCGTTTCAGGCTTTTGTAGCTGTGGTGGCGGTGGAAAACCATTCAGTTTCCTCTTCACTATCGGTCTTTTTAAAGGATATTTCATTCTCTTTTCCAGTCATTTGTTTTGAAGATATCTGACATTCCTTTTTAGCAGTGATTTGCTTGCAAAATATTTGTTTGCAAAGTTATAGTCCATATTTGGGCATCTTGCTGAAGAAGAGTACATTATTGGTAAGCTGGCTTTACAAAAAAAATTATTTTAAATTCAGTTTTCCTTTCTTGTAGAGGAATTAACGATTGTATTTTTGTACAATTTTCAGTGCATCAGGGCTTTTTGCTCTTTTACATTTTCTCTGTAGAATATTTGTCGCAGAAACCTTACAGTTTTGCCAAAATCAAGTATGCATCGTTTCATTTATCCCTTGATCGTTACACCTTTTGTTTCTGATACCCAAATCATTTTAGGGCTTGCATTTGAGCCAGTTCCTGCTTCAAAGAATTGATTTGGTGATTGTAATCCTGTGCCTGAAGAACAGACTCTGCTTCCAATTCCCCAAGCTGTGAACATAACCACTCCTCTGCTTCTTCCGACTTACCTTCTCCAAATCCGCCATTAACTCTGCTTCGTAACGTTGGCTTTCCTCCACCTGCCTTTGCAACTTCATATTCTCACATCTCAGGGCCTCTATTTCTACCTTCTCTATCTCTATCTCTACATGCTCATCTCTCTTCATAATGGAAGCAGGTGATCGAAGAATGAGAAACACAATACCAACTTCTCCTTTCCTTAATGCAGGCAGTGAGAGGGTAGAACCAATATATCTATATATATTGGCGACACCTTATTTTTCTACAAACGGTGTTAGCTGATAATATTATATATAAATTTGCCATTGAGAATGATATTTATTATTCTCCCTGCTCTTTAAGCTGTTTGATTTCAAAATTGATTCATATATACATGTTACAGATCAGTGACTAATTAAAAGTCTGTTGTACAACCAACAGAAGAATCGCTGGTTAATCATTAAAATTTTCTGTACTGGTTTAACAAGTGAAGACGTTTAGCATTTAAAGAGCTATGCAGAATTCGATTCTGGCCCTAAAGAAAGCTAAGGAGAAGGATCTCCAACGAATAAATAAAAAATAAAAAATAAAAAATCCGTCATACATAAGAGCGAGTGAGAGAAATTGAAATACAAATAAATACCTTTAGTTTTTATAAGAAGTTCCCTAGTCTTGGGGCGGGGCATGTGGAAGTCTTCAAATGTCAAGGGCTTTCTAGGCTCCCAAAACACCGCCGCCTTCATGCTCGAAGGCCCATTCCCCAAGTGGTACCCGCTCGCTTCCCCTGCATTCTGCGCCACGCTTGACAGGAATCGATCGTGTGACCTCCTCCCACTCAATGCTCTTCGTAAAGCAGGTACAAACCACGAGAAATTTGCCATTCTGTAACGTAGTGTCGTGCGATTATTGGTCTCTGTCACCAGTAGAATTTAATATGGCCAAAACAAAACCAAAAAAAATGATCTTCGTCTGTATTATATAGAGAGAAATGGGTTCCACGTAATCTGGTATTCCTATTGGATTTCATGGTGGCCCACTTCCATAAAATTCAGCGTAGTGGATAAACATGGTTTTTTTTAAACGGTCCCATGCTGTCGTTTTTGTCTGTTTTTAAGGGTGAATCATACCCATGAGAGCTATTATACTAGCCATCATACTTTTGTGGTCTTCTAAGTGAATTATCTGCTATGATCTAAGCATAATTCCTCATGCTTTGGTTGGCACGAAATGTCTATCGAAAATTTTTTCTATGTATTTTTAATTTACAAGTACAATTAAACTCTTGGAGGAGATGAATCATACTTAGTCAATGAAAAGTCTTATACTTAAGTTTTGACTTACGAAAAATAACATAAAATTTTTGAGTAAAAATTTTACTTAAGTTTTGACTTACGAAAAATAACATAAATTTTTTGAGTAAAAATTTACACTTAAATTATTAGGGAGAAAGATAAAAATATTGATTCAGCGAGAAATTAAATTTTCATAGCAATGTAAACCGTCGAATTCTAGGGCAAAAACCACTCCGCTGCTCTTTCTTGATGCCCTCTTTTCGTCTGCACTTATTTCCTTTGATTCTCCCTTGTAACGCTATCCAATTTCCAAACCCTGCAAATCAGAAACATAATTCTGTCAGAAAACAGGAAAATAATCAAATTGAAAAAGAAAACAATAAAATCAATAATAAGGTATAACTGTTACCTGTTAAATACTTGTCGTCTGTTTTATTCTTCCTGCTCTTTAAACTGTAGAGATTAAGTAGAATATATCAACTCTTTATGCTTAAGATCTTAGGTAACATTTAATATATCAACAGTACAATTAATATGCGAGTAAATATGATTATTTTTTTACTTTTAATAATAAAAATAAAATAATTATTTGTCATATATTTTTACTTTGTTATGTCTACATTATTTAGTAGTGACATATTAATGTTTTTAGAAATGTTTTTTCTTAAATGTTTTTTAGCAAATGTTTTTAAAAAATATTGTCTAAAATTTAGAGGGGAAATTAGTAAACAATTTATGCACAACATAGGTACATATAAATTTCATAGGAGAAAAAATAGGGATTTTCTTAAGTTTATGTAAAAAAATAAATGTATTACATATATTATTTAATGGTTGATTTTTGTTAAAAAATTATTCAATTAGTGTTTTTTTTTTACTAATTATAAATTTTACAATTTTATCACAGAGCCAAGTTTTTTCTTCATTTTTTCACACAAGAGGAGTCTTTCAACTTTCAGGTTGGTTAATTTTTAAACTATAGTAATTATATATAAAATTAGAAATTTCATTTATCATCCAAGTGATTGGAATCTTTATATATATATATAAAAAACTAGAAAGTTTATTTTTATTTGGAAGGCAATGCCGCCAAATACATGTTATTGCAATTTTCAAGATTTTTTTTGTTTATCTTGTGGAAGGCAATGCCGCCATATAGTTGTAAATGCAATTTTAGAAATAAATATAATAATAATCTATTTTTTTTAACTTCTTATCTACAAGGTGATGGAACTTCATGAATGTGATGGCAATTTAGTTAATATACAATGAAATAAATAAATAAATTTCTTAGTTAATTGTCAACCTTTTGTCTCTCACTGTATGCTCTCATCTTGCCCTTTGATGGATCTTGATGATCAGAAAGTGTTAGATAATAAGGGAAGCAACTCTATTTTCTTTTTTCATTTCAATTTTTGCTATTTAAATTCTTACTTGGAAGGCAATGCTGCCAAATACATATTAATTTTGTTTTAGAAAATTTATTTATTATCTAGAAGCAATATGCATAAGTAAAATATTTATTTCTTCTTTGCAAGGAAATGCTCCTAGATGAATGCAAACACGTTATTTCAAATGTATATAGAAATTTAGAATGTTTTTTATTTCTCTTATGGAAGGCAATGCCACCATATAGTTGTAAATACAATTTTAGAAATAAATATATAATAGTGTAATGTTTTGAACTTCTTATCTACAAGTTGATGCCACTACATGAATATGATTGAAATTTCATTAATATAACATCAAAGTGAAATAAACAAATAATTCTTTTAGTTGTGCACCTTCTCATTAGAATCATTAGCATTATATTTGATGACCTTTTCTCTTTTATCGTATGCTCTCATCTTGCCCCTTTGAGGGATCTTGATGATCAAAAAGTGTTAGATTATAAGCGAAACAATTTTATTTAGTTTTTTAACTTCAATTTTATCGATACCAGCTATGGTGCGACTAAGACTAAATTTTGAATCAGAGGAACAAAGAAGAGAATATCAAAGAGAGTATCACAGACGACAACAAGAACAAATGACAAATGTTCAAAGAGAAGAACAAAGAAGAATATGCAATGAAGGTGATAGACAAAGATATGCTAGGAGAAGGGCAGAAGTAACAGTGGAACAATTGGAATATGAAAATAGAGATGAAACAAATGGGAATAGAAACAGTCGTCAATGTACATCTCAACAAGTCTCTCATTCTGAAAGACAAGAAAGGCATCAAGTTAATCCCCAATCAAATGAGATATATAATCATCCATTTGTAAGAAATATTGAGTTCAATATTCAAAATGAAAATTCAGGATCAATAGAACATGTATTAGAAACACCACAACATGGAAGTCAAACAGAAATGAATGTGGCTGTACAAGGTACTATACAAAACATACCCAACCCAAATGGTATGCTTCAATCAGATTTTAGAAGATTCCAAATGCAGTTTCGAATTCAATTAGATGGATTTAGAACTCCAAAGATGTGTTATATTTGTCAAGAATCTTATCTTGGAATCAAAGTATATCACAACTCTGAAGGACCTGTATGCAACCGATGTTGACAAGAGAGAGGAAATCATAGATTTTCATCTTCAAATAATATGGATCCTGGCCCTCAACCAGAAGAACTTTGAAAATTGACACAAGTAGAAGAGATGTTGATTGCATGTGTCAACCCAATACTACAGGTTACACATGCAACTGGTGGTCAATTTAAATATAAAGGACACACGATTAGCTTTCCACAAAATGTAGAACAAATTTCTCAAATTTTGCCACATACAATAGAGCATTTACCAATCATTATTGTCCGAAGAAGGGATCAACATGGCACAAATTATAACTTTACAGTCAATAGGGATTGTGTGTACAAAGCACTTAAATACAAAGTAGAGCATGACAAGTTTTATGCAAATGTTAGAATTGATGAAAATGCTCTCAATGATTTGCCAAGAAATTCTGATGAAAATATTTTCAATAAATTGAAAACAGTGCACATGGAGTTTGATTCTGATGCAAATGAAGTCATAGTTGTGGGTCCAGTCATGGAGTTCGATGAAGGTAATATAATAGAACACACAACATCAATGGCTTCAAGACCACCTAATGCCCAAAGAGAAATGGAATTAATCCATGCATGGGTTAATAACCCTAATGCAAATTCAACAGCATTGATTGAATGGCCAGGTATTGGTACATCTCTTATTAATGAATATGTCACATCAGGATTACTTGATATGGCATTTCCAACATTGTTTCGTGATGGTAGATGTGACTGGCTAGAACCACGATTGAGGCGAGTGCATTTGCATGAATATGTGAAACATCTATTGCGATATAGGGATCATCGCTTTGGCCAATATCCAAGATTTAGGTATTTTATGATGAACATGATTATGAGACATCGTGCACAAAATTCATCTGCAGTGTTTTCAAAAAGAAGTTTTCAAGATATGCCAATCACCATCAATGAGTTGCGTCAGCATATGGAAAACATGCCACACAATAATCTGGCTGATAGGTTGATGCGGCTTGGAACATCATTGAGGGGTACAAGGTCATATTGGGCTAAATGTCATGCAAAGTTGACAGATATGCTTCATCAAATTGGCTCTCCTACAATATTCTTCACATTAAGTGTAGCTGATATGTATTGGCCAGATTTGCATGCGCTAATGCCAGGAGCAACACCAACAACTCCACATGAGGCTCAAAATTGGAGAAGAAAAAATGTAATAAACTATCCTCATATAGTCACACATTACATGCACTTAAGACATTCATTATTCAGAAAAGAAATTCTAGAAAAAGGAATGAATGTTAAAGATTATTGGTCAAGATATGAATGGCAACATAGGGGGTCACCACATGTGCATGGATTCATATGGATTAATGGAGCACCCAATATGGACAACATTGACTGGTCAAATGAGGAGGAAAGAAAAAGTGCTGAGAGATATTTTCATTCCATTATCCATGCATGGAATCCTAGAGAAGATCCCCATCAAAGAAATATTTAGGCATGTTTATATAATATTTCAACATATATATCTAATATTATATGACATGCTATATAGTTTATCATGTAAGTAATATATTAATTTTTTCTATTATCAATTGTAGGCATTCCAAAATTTTGTTCAACATCCATGTCTCAAAAATACGACACAACTTGCAGAGATGGATATTGAACATGACTATGAAGAGATACTAAACTGTGTAGAACGACACACGGTCTGCAAAGAAGGTGCATGCCTACGAAAAAAAGGGGGAAGGATGGTTTGCAGGTAATTTTTTATTATCAAATAGTATCTGTATATCAATATATAATGACTACTTAAACAAATAAATGAAATACTTAACTCACATTAATATTGATTATAGGTACAATGCTCCTTGGCCATTGAATTTGAGGGGATCTAGATTATATCAAGACATAGAAACAAGTGAAACAAAAATTGAACCGGCAAGAAATGATGATAGAGTGAATTCACATAACCACCACATACTGCAATTGTGGAGAGCAAATATAGATTGGCAACCTGTTCTTTCCAAGCATGCAGTAATCAAATACATTGCAAAGTATGCAACAAAAGCCGAGAAAAGCTCAGAAACATATCAACAGATGTTGATGCGTATTTCAAACATGGAAAACCCTAATGACTTAGCTGCATGAGCATATAGAAGGCTTCTAACAGAGACAATTATAGAAAGAGACATTGGAGCTCAAGAAACATGTCACATGTTATTAGAACTTCAGTTGATGGAGAGCAGTAGAAGATTTGTTAATCTAAATGTGTCACGTGAAGTTTTCAAACCTGTAACAGTAAATAATGAGGAGAATGATAATGAACAAACAAAATCTTTCATTGATGGATATAAAACAAGACCTATTTCTATGGAAGGTGTCACATTGATTGATGCAGCCAAATCATGGATATACAATCCTAGAAGAAGAGGTGACAACAAATGGGGGCCAAGACAAAGAGCTGCTATTGTTAGAGTTTTTCCATGATTTTTAAACATTCCTTCACGTGATTTAGATAAATGGACTGACTTCTGTTTATCAGAGTTATTACTCTACAAACCATTCCGTAACATTGAAAGAGATATTGGTCATGACAATGATTCCATAAAAGAAAAATGGGAGTCATTTAATTATAATCCTTGGCATGTGGAAAGAATAATAACTATACAAAATGTTGAAGCTACAAGTGATTCTGAAAATGAAGAAAATGGAACTATTCAGCAAAATACTATAGAGCATGAATGGGAGATTATATCTAGACTTCATCAAGGTCAACATATGCAACATTCTGAAATAGATATGTTGGGAAGAAGGGACATTGATAGAAATATAGATTGGTCTAATGAATATCAAGGTGAAGAGTACATAGTTGGAGCAATCAATTTCATAAGCAACATGAAGGAGCATGGATGTCTCATCTATGCTGATATACCACAATGCATCAACTACACAACCCTCGGTGATAAACAACAAAAGGCAGTCAACATAATTATGACACATTATTATAGCAATCGGGAAGGGATGCCTTTGTTCATGATAATTCAAGGAATAGTAGGAACAGGAAAATCATATCTGATTGGTGCCATTAGTCAATCTTTTCAAAATGCAACAATGCCATGTCATTCTCCCCTTCTATTACTTGCACCAACAGGAGTTGCAGCCTTCAATATAAGAGCCTCTACAGTTCATTCAAAACTAAAAATTCCAATAAGAGATTTTTCTGAACTAGAAGGAACAAGGCTTACAAGTTTTCAAGAAGAAATGTCACATATCAAATACATTTTGATTGATGAAATGAGCTTCATTGGTCAAAACATGTTGGAGAATATAGATTCTCGACTTAGACAAGCATTCCACAAAGTGCAGACATGAGCTTTGCAGGTATATTTCAAATATTACTAATAAACTCATATGTATTAGATTGATATAATATTTGTATATAGTCTAACAATAATTTTTATTGATTATCTTTTAGGTATATCGATGATTTTGGTTGGAGATTTGGGCCAGTTACCTCCTGTGAATGATAGACCAGCATATGGTAGCAATAGAAGGGCAAAGTTATTATGGGAAGAATTCAAAACTGTGATTACTTTAGATAAAGTATTCAGACAAGATGGAGAAAACATTCAACAACAAAGGTTTCATCAACTTTTGACAAATCTAAGAGATGCAAACCCAAAAATTGATGACTGGAAGTTGCTGATGATGAGAACCCCTATTAGCTTAAATGTTGTGAGCAACAATAATTTTGACAATGCTATCTACTTGTTCTCTACAAATGAAAATGTTCATAATCACAATAAGAGAATGCTATATTCATTGAACCATCCCGTTGCACCTAGTCTTGCAACAAGAGCAAGAAGTGTTAATACGATAGAGGATTGTTCAAATGATGAACTTGATCTAGAGTTGTTGATCAGTAAGAATTCAAGGGTGATGCTGAATTCAAATCTTTGGATACAAGCAGGTCTTGTAAATGGAGCTCTAGGGTATATTCGAAAGATAGTTTACAAAACAGGAAGTGCTCCTCCTGAACCACCTACATATGTGATGGTTGAATTTGATAGTTATTATAGAATGCCATTTGAGGATCATCATCCAAATATAATTCCAATATCACCAATACAGAGGGGTGGAACACTTCAATTGCCATGAAGATTGGCATGGGCATTGACAATACATAAGTCTCAAGGGTTGACTCTCTCAAAAGCTACAATTGATATAGGACCAAGAGAAAGAACAAGATTGACATTTGTCGCAATATCTCGTGTGAAGTCGCTAGAAGGTCTTAGAATAATGCCACCATTCACATATGATCGTTATGAAAAAATGAAAAATGGCAAACAACTTTCCAAGCGGAAAGCTGAAGAAAATAGACTCAAATTTTTAGAAGATAATTTGATGTAATATATTTTTCTTCAAATTTGCTTCAATTAGAAGTTTTATAGTAGTTTATAAAAATGTTAAGACTACAAACTTGATTATTGTTGATGAATTAATAAAATACTATATTTCTGTTAAGATGTATTAAACTCATATTTGAGCATGCTTATTTCTTACAATGTTAATGGTTTACTATTGTATTTGCAAAATTTTGTACTTTACTATGTTTACTACTATGACCCATTGTTAGTTGCATTACAAGTCATCATTTGTAGTTGAAAAGGGTACAACTTAATTTTTACAATGTTATTTCTCATTATATATCTATAATTTTCAAAACTTGAACTATGCGAACAAATTTTTTTTACTAACAATACTATTTTCTTTAGTTTTAAATTGATGAATAGTTGACATCATAGGGAATTTAAATTAAATATCAAACTTAATATGTTATATGCATAGCCTTCTCTTATATAGCTTTTTCTATCATATTTTTTAACTTAATTTTGTTAGTGATAATTCATCAGAAAAATGGAGGTGAGCGTAGGAATGAAGGTGGAGGTGTGTAGTGAAGAGGAGGGATTCAGAGGAGCTTGGTTTGAAGGAACTATCATTGCATTTGGAAATGACGGTCATGAGAACCATACATTCTTTTTTCAATATGATAGATTCATTACAGAGGATTTGAATGGAGAGCCACTGGTGGAGGAGGTATATTTGAAAAATATGAGACCCATTCCACTATACAAGCAAATGCCCATTGACTGCTCACCTGGCTTTGCAGTAGAAGCGCTTGACACTGATTGTTGGTGGAGGGGTATTATTCTGAATAAATTTATATCACCTTTTGATGAGAAGGAGCTCTTCCAAATCTACTTTCCTGATACTTGTACTATGAAAGCATATCCTAAGTCCAACCTACGCCCTGCTCAAGAGTGGATCGAAGGACAATGGACACAATTGCAATGGGACCTTCAACAAATCTTTTTGTAATGAGACCTTAAGAAAATCATAAATAAGAGTCTACAAAATTTTGTAACTATTATGAATGTAACCAATTTTGGATTGAGTAATAAAAAATTAAAATTTTGGATTGAGTAATAAAAATAAAAATTTAGGATTGTAAACTCTATTTTTTATTTATTCTCTTATTATATACATATAAAAAAAAAGTAAAATTTCAAGTGAATCTAATAAGCATAAATTAATTCTATTAAAATGGGGAAAACATTTAACACATTATATTCAAATTTTCTTTACTGTCTATTGAATGTTTTATTGAACTATTTTCGAATTTGCTTCAATGCTTATTAAATGTTTTAATAAATTATGTTCAAATTTTCTCCAATTAATCTTAAATACTTTACTATATCAAATCCAAGATTGCTTCAATGACTATTATTGTTATGATTGTAACTATTATGATTGTAGTCAATTTTAGATTGAATAATAAAAATTAAAATTTTGGATTGTAAACTCTGTTTTTTAATGAATTATGTTCGAATTTGCTTTAATGCCTATGAAATGTTTTAATAAATTATGTTCAAATTTTCCTCAATTACTATTACATACTTTACTATCACTATTAAGTGTTTGATGGTTTATTTTATGCATATTTTTTATTACTAAAAGTTAATATTTTTTAATATTATGTTTTAACTATTTATGGATATTTTCATTCTCATTATTTTAAAATACTAACTTTCATTTTATGTTATTTATATTCAGCAAATAATCAAAACATGGAAGTTTCTGAAAATGCATCAGAAATTATTGTTGCAAGCCCAAATGTATCTGTGAATTCAAATGAATTCATTGAGAGCCATATGGACAAATGTGCAAGAACAATTTTGGATTACTGCAACAAAATTGTCAAAGAATATGAAAACATGGCCTTAACGATAGATGATGTTGAAGAATGGGAAATATTGTAAATGGAAGATGTTGCAACAAAAGTTAAGGAAGTTTCTGCAATAGCATCAAAATTTCCAGATTCTTTAAAAGAAGTATATCACAATCATTATGAGAACAAGGGTCAGAATACCATCCTCATCGTTGAAGAATTTGTTATGTATTTACATCATTACAATGAAGTGTTATTCATTTAGTTACTTCTTGGTCGATCTTTAATACTTCTTAAATATTGAAGTTTTATGTAGTTGTTAATAATGGCCCAATTGGGCACTATGTTCTGTTAGGGAATGTGTAAAAACCAATGGACAATTATTGAGCCTACTAAATTTTGTAACTATTATGATTGTAGTCAATTCTGGATTGAGTAATAAAAATTAAAATTTTGGATTGTAAACTCTGATTCTTAATGAATTATGTTTAAATTCACTTTAATTCCTATGAAATGTTTTAATAAATTATGTTCAAATTTTCCTCAATTACTATTACATACTTTATTATAACTATTAAGTGTTCGATAGTCTATTTTATGCATTTTCTCCACCAATAAATTTATTTGTCAAATGATTCAAAAATTGTTGTATTGATAAGGCTCATGTATATAATAATAATAATTGTCACAATAGATAACAATTTCATTTTTAATATTAATTATTTAATATTTTGTAAATCTTTACAATTTTTACACATTTTAACTAATGGCTTGACAGTTGATGTAATAATGCTAATATAAATCAAATAAATATAATGTTTGATTTTTATCCACTCACATTATAGAAATTTCCATAATCAAAACCTTAATGTTAATCATTATCATAATCAAAACCTCAATATTATTCATAATTAATAATTATAATCTTTAACCCTAAGCCTAACTATATATCTAATCCAAAACCTAACCCTAAGATTAACCCTAATCCTAAGCCCAAATATTATTAATCCTAAGCCCAACACTAACTGTAACCCTAACGCTTGACACAATTATATCATTAACCCTAATAATAATTATAATCTTAACCATTATACTAACCATAATCAAATCCTAGCCCTAAACTTAACCCTAACCCTAATTGAACTCTAATCATAACCCTAATCTAGCCCAAACCCTTATCCTAATTGAAATGTACTACTAATTTAACCCTAACCATAATGTACTTCAATAACAACCCTAATTCTAACCATACTTAAACTCTAGCACTAACTGTAACTGAACCCTTATAATAACCTAACCTTAAAATTAACCTTAATCATAATTACTATTTAAACCCTAATTTGAACCTCAACCATAACCCTAAAGTAACCTTGATTGTAAATCCAACCTATGCTTGATGTTATCCCTAAAAGCTAACTTTATATCTAATTATTAATTATAATCTTTAACCTAACCTTATATCTAATTATTAATTGTATATAACCTTATAATCCTAACTATAACCCTAGCCATAATCATAATTATAACACTACCTAACTATAATTATAACCCTAACCCTAACCCTATTTCTAACCCTAAACCTAACCCTAACCCTAATTTTTATTATAATCACTAATTGTAATATTTAACCATAATGCTAATTATAATTCTAACCCTAACCCTAACCTTAATTATAATTCTAACCCTGACCCTAACCCTATTCTAGCCCCAACCCTAATCCTAACCCAAACCCTAACTCTTATAGCTATCATCACTTACTATCTCTGATTGCTATCTTAACCCTAACCCTAACTGTTATCCTAATTATAATTCTAACCCTAACCTTAATTTTATTTATAATTAATGATTATAGTCTTTAACCTTAACCCTAATTACAATAAGTAAGATTAACCCTAATCCTAAGCATAAACCTAACTATGATATTAGCCTTAACCCTAACAGTAATTTTCATCTATATCTTATCATAATTATTATTCTATCATGATCATAATCTTATCTATAACCATAATCCTAACCCTACTTCTAACCAAGATTTAAACCCTAACCCTGATATTATACACTTAATAACTATAAAACAATATTACAGTTTCAAAATAAGAATATAATAGTATTATACTTTAGTAATAAATCTATAAAAATAATACTATAACTAACAATAATTTAAATAATAATATAATACATTTAAAATATTTCAAATACATATTATGAATATTATTTTCAATAAATTATAAAAATAATACCATAATAATCAAAACAAAATAAATTAATAATAATATATTATAATATTATTCCAAAAAAAAAAGAAAATAATAATAATAATTGCAATAATAATATTACATATTATTGCAACAAACATTAATAATACAAAATTATATAGTTCTATTTTAAATTTTTTATTGTTTCGCATGTTCCGTCGCGACTGCTACTAGCTTACATATATTTGATTTTTATCAAATATATATATAATGCGCCGAGAGATATCCTTCTCGAGGCGCCTATTTTTATCATGTACCTCGAACTCTAATAGGCGCCTCTAGAAGGATATCTCTCGGCGTATTATATATATATTTGATTAAAATCAAATATTTGTAAGCTAGTATTATGCTTGCATCACACACCTTTAATCACACGTGCTTGAATAATCCTCAAATGTGACTACCTGTTTTTTTCATGGTATATATAGGTCAAGTATAAAGTCAGCTTATAATAGAGTCAAGCTTTTTACTTTTTTTCTCTTGAATTAATTTTTTTATTATAAAAATATATATGAAAGAAAATTTGAAATCATTACTGCGCAGGGTAGGCAGAATTAAATATCAATAAACATAACAAACTGGAATAGGCAAATTAATTTAGGTTTGCACATGGTATTTTAATTCCCACCTAAATCTTATTTAAGTCAATCCTTTTTTTAAACATATACTAAGAACTCGATATCTTCCTACTAGATAATGGAAAAGAATTCATTTTACTGATGTCATAGCATTTTTATTTTCTAAATTTACTATATTCTAAATATGGGTTATAATCACAAACAATTTTTGCAGCAGTCTTGGGTATGGCGACAGAGGGGAATGATGTAGTAGGTAGGAGAAAAAATTGATGACATTGAACAAAAACACTCTATCACAATTTTATCTTTGTTTTTTCCAAATTCGTTTATTCAAAGTCCAGATGATTGGTCTTTCTTTTTTATTACAGGGGTAAATTTGACTTTGAAGGGGCCTTGGAACCTTTTACAACAATTGTTAACCAATACAAAAGCCAAAGAACAAAAAAATTGTATCCAAGTTGACCCACAAGAAAATACCATAACCTTAACGAGTAAATAGGCTTTATTGGGACCTCAAACCCAATTGAAACAAAATGTCAACAAAACACCAACTAACCTAAAAAAAGACACAAAATTGAATAACACAACTACACTGAAACATTAGAAGGGGAAATCTGAACAAATAAAATATTCACAATGGTTGACACCTTCCTTGCAATCCTACTACTCTTAACAAGGGAATGCAATTTTGAAATAAATTTGAGATCTCTCTTCCTTCTTTGAACAATCGTCCAAGATATATACTTTTTAAACTCCATGGAACATGGGCAAAGGACATCCTCCACCATTGCCCCATCTTGAGTCTCTTTATGTGATGAGGAAGATAGTCTACTCAAGGAAGTTCAATGCAAGGCAAAATCCACGACCTATTAAATGATAAGTGTCTCCCTATAGCGTCCTAAAATTGCAACACTTGCAATTTCGACTGCATTTCGGTCTTCATGATGGCGATGCAACACGCAACCTGAATGGAGACCCTGAAACTTGCTCACGACACTGAAAACTGCATTTTTCAAGCACCCTGGCCTGAACCTCCTTGCACCCTGCTGTCCCGGGAGGTGGGACTAGAGCGCCCAGCGCCCTGGTCCCTGGGTCCTATTTTGGGCCCGGTTTCCTAAGGGGCTTGGGTCTTTTTGTTTGCAATTTGGAAATTAACTTTCCCTGGTCGGCCTAAGGTCGGGAAAATCAGTCTATCAGCCCTAAATGACAAGTATATAAACTACATTTTTCTCTCTCATTTGATATATATGAGGAGGATATATGTACAAGGCGTGGAAATTATACTCAAGCATTCAAGCATTCAAGCATTCCTTCAAGCAATTGATCATTTCAAGTCTCCATTCAAGGCTAAGTGTTGCATTCAAGACAAGGATTCAACCATTGAAGAGGAGATCACATACTACATGCTACAACATACAACATACAACATACAACATACAACATACAACATCTAAACCTTCACACATAAGGATACCAACATCCTTAGAACAAGGTATTAGTACTTGTTTTACAGTCATTTACATTTACAGCTCTTGCTCATTTCTTGGTTAATTCCAAAACCGGGGTTTGACCTAAAGGCAAACCCCCAATCCCTAACCCCCCAATCATCTTCGCTTTTCTGTGTGTAGGTTGCAGGTACGCGGCTGAAATTGAAGATCTGGAATCCTTGTGCAGAGACGAACAGATCCCCCTTCGTTTCGCGGATTTTTCGGAGGACCGTGGCGCCGGGCGCCATCGTCCCGACAACTTTTGCTCAAATTTGCAGGACAACGCCGTATCGACATTTTACTGCTAATTCCAGGTCCGTAGCTTCATCCTATAACCCGAACTCAGTTTATAAGCGAATCTTTATGACTTTCTATGCATGCTTAGCTTAATTTCCTTAACAACATTCTTTACAAAAGAGGGTAGCCTTGCTTTCCTAACCCTTGAAATTCATTTAGCATCCAATCTTGCATTGCGTGGGATCGGATCTTATGAGTTTCAACCCCTCTTTTGAATGTAAAGTCTCTCCCCTAAGTGAAAAACCATCGAATCCTAGCGAATCTCCCTTCTCTCTCCTCGAAGTCGGAAGAGGGGAGAACAACTAGGGTTCGATCGTGATTTTTCCGCTTTACATTTTGGTGAACCCGACGTGAACATCCTTTCTGATTTTTCATGCTTAGATCTGAAAAAATTGATTACATTTCCATGTTTGATCTTTTGCAAAATTTTAGAGGTGATTGCATAAAAACCCTAAATTTTCTTTTTGGTAATTGAACTTGCGAAATGTCTAAATGTTAATGCCTGTTTCAGATCTGCCTTTCTATTACAAATTTTCAATTCATATTTGTGCTTTAATTCTGAAAATTAAGTGGTTAAGTGTCAAAACCCTAATTTTTGAAACCCTCTTAATTCAACCTTTGTCCGATAATTTGACCAATCAAAACATCTCCAAATCAGCTGTAACTTTGGATTCTGCAATAAAATCACAATATCCTTCATCCCTGAAAATTTGGAAAAAAGTTGCGAGGACCGTGTTGCACTCCGAGCGCCATCGTCCCTGACATTTTTTCCAAAATTTCGGGAGCGAGATCTTGCTGTATTTTCCTGCTAAAATCCAGAATTTTGGCTGATTTTGTCAATTATAACACTTTCAAAATTACAGTCAAAGTTGGTCTTGTGTTTGCTTGGTTTAGGGCTCCTAATCATTCAAAAATCATTGAAATTAAAATTTTGTGTCAAAATTGTGTTCTTACTGTCCTAAATCTGAAAAGTGTGTTATCATTCATTAAAAATTTCAGTGCTTTATTCAAATTCTTGCATTTTGTGACTTTTGAAATTAAGTGCTTAATTACAACAACTTTGATTTCCACTTTCAAAATTGAATTTTGTGTGAAATTGAGTCAATTTTCAAATTTCAAAATTTGCATTGCTCTTGACATTCCCTCTAAAATCATAAAATTCAAAATTTCAGTTTCCCTCTCTTTTTCAAAATTCAAATTTTGCATTTTTCGACAATCTTGATAGGGTTCAATTTTGAGATTACAACTTTAATTTGTCCTATCTACAGATCGTAAAATCACTCAATTTTTTCAGATTAGCTCTAAAATCATCATACCTTTCATCCCTGCAAATTTCGAAAAAAGTTGCAGGGACCGTGTTGCACTCCGGGCGCCACGGTCCCGGACATTTTTTCTGAAATTTCGGGAGATTGTTGTGATTGCATTTAACAGCTTAAATCCAGAAAATTGGTTGATCCTACTAAAAATTGCTACCTCTAAATTCAAAATTTTCTCTCCTGCATGAGTTTTACAACAATAAGCCCTACTTACACTATTCCCGTTAGACGAAGCCTTAGAATTAAGTCCTTCCAAGGTTTAATTACTGAGGAGATGGAACCTAATTTGAATGGTCTTTTTAACGAGGACATGGGTAATTCCTCTAATCCTCCTAATGATGAAGAAGCTCTCCATGAGGTTTCTGAAGAACAAATTTCGAAATTGGATAACCAATTTGACGATTTTCGACACTGGATGTCTCAAGAATACCCTGATAGTCAAGCTCTTCCTTTAATTGAGGGTCTAAAACGTATGCTTCAAAGTGATAAGAATGGAATTGATATTTTGCGTGGTATTGCACACATTGTGGATTCGAATGTGATGCCTATGAAGAGTTGTGCTGAAAATTTAGGTTATACACAACCTCCTACACAAGACAATCATTCTATTCCTTCGACAACTCCTATTGCTAGTATACCTACCTTTACATCAAACATCATGGCTACCTCTATACAAGACATTCCTCCTGTGATCACCAGTCATGGGGGCAACCCTTCTTCTTCAATTAACCCTCTTCCTTCATTCAATCCGACTTCTTCATTCATTCCTTCAATGAGTGTCCCTATTATATCTCCACAAATGAACATGACGCAAGGGGGCAATTCATTTAACCATTCCATCCCTCCTTGTAGTGTTCCTCTTGTCCAATCATCTCCTATGACTAATTATCATAGGGTCCCACCACCTTACTCTCTACCTTCTTTCAATAACATAACACCTCCATCTCAATCTAACACATCCAATATGAATTCTTCGACTGAAGCGACCATTAACAATCTTGCACAAACTGTCTCTTCTTTACAGCAACAAATTGCCTCTATGAATCAATCTAAGTTTAGTGTGCCCACATTTGACGTTGCGAGCCCACTTTCTCTTGACATTGTTCGAGCTATCCCTCCTAAACATGTTGAAATCCCGCATTTGGAGCTTTATAATGGTAAAGGAGATCCTCTAACACATGTTAAGACTTTTCAGACAATATGTACCGATTTTGCTTATGACCAAAGGTTGCTTGCAAAACTATTCACGAGAACATTAAGAGACAAAGCCCTACAATGGTATTGCTCATTGCCTTCTTATTCTATTACTTCTTTTGAACAACTTGCAAATGCTTTCATTCAACAATTTCAAAACAATATAAGTCCTAAAGTTACTTTGATTGATTTAATGCATTGTAAACAAGGTGTTAAAGAAAAAGTGACTGATTTCATTGGTAGATATAAGCATTTGTATGCTCAAATTTCTTTTCCAGTGCCTGACAATGATATTCAAAGAATCTTTATTTCTAATTTACAAAAAGATATTCGAGACAAACTTCTATTTTCTGAGTTTACTTCTTTCCAACAGTTGTGCGCCACTCTTCACAATTATCAACTGACTGTGAGTCAAATGGAACAATCACATCCTATGGCTCCGAGTGATAAGGGTGATAGCAGTCAACAACCATTTGGGAAGTTTAAACCGAACAGAGATTCCATCAAATTCAATGAAAACATCATCAACAACAATGTGAATGCAGCATCAGGTGTGCCTCCTATTTCTAAATTTTTCAAGAAAGAAAGAAAGTATACTCCTTTGAATGAATCATTGCATATGAATAAGTTATTGGAACAAAATGTGCTTACTCTTCCTCCTATAAGACAAATTGATCCTGCAAAGATTACTTCACCTTATTTTGATAAAAAAGCTTTTTGTCAATTTCATCGTCAGCTTGGGCATGATACTGAAAAATGTTTTTCTTTAAAGGGTAAAATTCAAGATTTGATTGATAATAATACTATCTCTGTTTCTGGAGTGAATGATAAAGGCAACACATCTGTAGCTCCTCCTAATCAAAATCTTCAGATTTTCACTGATCCATTGCCTTCTCATACCTCTAATGCAATTGAGACTAATGATTCCTCTCTCTCATCTGATGGTCTTGTGTCTATGACTCCGAATGTGATTAACTTTGTAGAGCAGCAAGAAATCCCTAAAGAACCTTCCATCACATTTGATTCTAGCGAAACCATTAGGGCACCTGATGGTCCTTTATACATAGTTGCAAAAGTTAAGAATACACCTTGCCGTGGAGTGCTTATTGATCCTTCGTGCATGATTAATGTTATTACTGAAGAATTTATTTTTACTTTGCAATTGAATCAAGTGATATATGACAAAACAGATGTGATTGTGAAATTATTTGATGCATTTTCTTCTCCTGCAATTGGTTCTATTACATTGCCTATTGAAGTCCATAACAAATCCCTTGATGTGAACTTTGCTATTATTCCATCTTCCGAACAATTTCGTGTGAAGCTTGGCTATCCTTGGCTATCTTCCATGAAAGCTATTGCTTCTCCTATTCATAAGTGTTTGAAATTTCCCCATAATGGTGAAGTTGTTACTGTCAATCATAGTCTCTTTAAACCAGCTGAAAGAACCTCTAGTGTTCCTCTTGATTACTTTTGGCCTAAACAATTCCAATCTCTTCCTCCACGAAGTGATCATCTTTTCAAATCTTATCAAAAGTGGAAAACAGATATGATCTTATCTCTAAGTGAACCTAGAACACCTAAACTTGACATTCCTATCATTCTTGAGAAGGAAGTTCTTCCTTTGAAAGATAAAACTAATGTCTTTCCTCAAGAAGAATCTCAACCCATCCCTATGGATGTGACTATGTCTATACCTAATAAACTTCCTAAGAGTAGACCTATACCTCCTCGTCATGATGGACTTGGTCTTCTTCCTAAACCAAAAATTCCTCCTTTATATGGAGCAGTTCCTCCTCCTTCTTTTTATAGAGAGAAGAGACCTTCTTCTTCTCCTATTATCCAGCCTAAGAGACCACAACCTAAACACCCAAGTGCTAAGGATGAGAAGGTTCCTCCTCCTCAGTCTTCGCAACTTCCTACTAAGACTAGACGAAATTGTTCTGCACGTGAACGCCGACGAAAGTGTCGTCTTAGAGCTCAGGCAGCTGCTTCTCAAACTTTGCAATCTCCAAAAACACCTTCAACAAGCATTATTCCATTTTCTCCTCAGCCGGACACTGAGCCTAAATCTCCTAAACATAAGATGCATGATGGTCTTGATCCTGTGCGAGTTAAAGATCCTATTTTTATAAATCTTGATGATGATATAGATGAAAATGTTACTCCTCTTGCTTCTGATAGTGAATATGAACTTGTTGATGTTGATAACCATTTATCTAATGAATTTTCTAAAGCACTTATCCTAGCTCCTAGACAAGAACAATGTGGCTCGGAACATGAACATAGCCCTTGTTTGGATCTTGTGATAGCTCCATCTGCTGTGTTGGATGTTCCTCCTCTAGCGTGTTCCCTGCCTTCCCGAAACATTGATCAGCAAGATCGGGGGGTAGATGACATGCTAGACTAGTTACATTAGCATAGTAGACTCTCTCCCCCTCTCTTTTGTTACTTCTTCTATATGTTATTCTCATTCTTCTATTTGTTGTCCTTGGTGTTGTCTACTTGAGGACGATGCAAAGCATTGAGATCTCTCGGTCTCTCTCATGTTGACTCAAAAGACACATGTGTTCCCTTCTTCTAGGTGACCTTCCTTGATTGGGGAATGAAGAACAATTATGCATACATACATATGATATATATACGTGACTTATCATACAGCATACTGACCCCGAGGAAAGCGAAGTCACCTTGTGCTTTGTGTTTTGTGTCTATTATCCTTGGGCTTATCTCACACTTGGGGGCTAAATCCTTGCGATAACGTGCTCCTTTCTCATTTCTTATGTGTATCACTACGTTAAAACAATCACCCCCGGTGAGGCGTGTGCGATCGCTTTAACGTAGGGGGGCATACATCCTGTCCATATCTTTTCAAGATACTTGAAAATTTAGCTTTGCCTTGAAAATTTTTGATATCTTTCTTGCATGACTCATAGTGAGGGAGCCTTACTACTGACAGTCATGGTTCTTCCTCGCGATCTTCCCTTTTACTTTGTCAATCGAAGTCGTAAGATCCTTAGTCCACTGGGGGCTCGGTGTATCTTGCCTCCTTGACGTGGTGAAAGTCTTTCAATGTTGTTTCCTTGTACTTTACCGGAAGTATGAGCATACATACTCCCGCTAAAGTGGGGGCTAAATGTAGCGTCCTAAAATTGCGACACTTGCAATTTCGACTGCATTTCGGTCTTCACGATGGCGACGCAACACGCAACCTGAATGGAGACCCTGAAACTTGCTCACGACACTGAAAACTGCATTTTTCAAGCACCCTGGCCTGAACCTCCTTGCACCCTGCTATCCCGGGAGGTGGGACCAGAGCGCCCATCGCCCTGGTCCCTCAGGACCAGGGCGCCTAGCGCCCTGGTCCCTAGGACCATGGCGCCCATCGCCCTGGTCCCCAGGACCATGGCGCCCAGCGCCCTGGTCCCTGGGTCCTATTTTGGGCCCGGTTTCCTAAGGGGCTCGGGTCTTTTTGTTTGCAATTTGGAAATTAACTTTCCCTGGTTGGCCTAAGGTCGGGAAAATCAGTTTATCAGCCCTAAATGACAAGTATATAAACTACATTTTTCTCTCTCATTTGATATATATGAGGAGGATATATGTACAAGGCGTGGAAATTATACTCAAGCATTCAAGCATTCAAGCATTCCTTCAAGCAATTGATCATTTCAAGTCTCCATTCAAGGCTAATTGTTGCATTCAAGACAAGGATTCAACCATTGAAGAGGAGATCACATACTACATGCTACAACATACAACATACAACATACAACATCTAAACCTTCGCACATAAGGATACCAACATCCTTAGAACAAGGTATTAGTACTTGTTTTACAGTCATTTACATTTACAGCTCTTGCTCATTTCTTGGTTAATTCCAAAACCGGGGTTTGACCTAAAGGCAAACCCCCAATCCCTAACCCCCCAATCGTCTTCGCTTTTCTGTGTGTAGGTTGCAGGTACGCGGCTGAAGTTGAAGATCTAGAATCCTTGTGCAGAGACGAACAGATCCCCCTTCGTTTCTCGGATTTTTCGGAGGACCGTGGCGCCGGGTGCCATCGTCCCGACAACTTTTGCTCAAATTTGCAGGACAACGCCGTATCGACATTTTACTGCTAATTCCAGGTCCGCAGCTTCATCCTATAACCCGAACTCAGTTTATAAGCGAATCTTTATGACTTTCTATGCATGCTTAGCTTAATTTCCTTAACAACATTCTTTACAAAAGAGGGTAGCTTTGCTTTCCTAACCCTTGAAATTCATTTAGCATCCAATCTTGCATTGCGTGGGATTGGATCTTATGAGTTTCAACCCCTCTTTTGAATGTAAAGTCTGTCCCCTAAGTGAAAAACCATCGAATCCTAGCGAATCTCCCTTCTCTCTCCTCAGAGTCGGAAGAGGGGAGAACAACTAGGGTTCGATCGCGATTTTTCCGCTTTACACTCCCTAAAACCCTTTCATCCAACAATGAGGCCATATGACACAAGAGAATCCTAAACCAATTTTGAAGTTATTACAGAGGTCAAAATAGCTAAAGCCATATCATCCTTAGGGGAAGCTACCATACGAGGAGCCTTTACAATCATATCATAATCCACCAATAGGGCGGCAAGCAAGGAAATTTCTCAACTAGAGAGGCAAGTACAACATGGATACCACAACCAAATGATTAGGGAGGGTATTGTGCCATTACGTAGTAGATATAGTAGTCCTACAACAAGGACATGAAACCTTAGAAGTAAGATGTCATTTAGCAAAGAAACATCTACATCAGAATGACAATGATCTTATAATGAATTTACTAATTACATTTCCTATCCTTAACCATCAAGATGACATCTCCATGAAGAGGCTTAGATATGTTGATATCCACCAGAATATGAGCAGGGTGGACTAGATAATATTAGCCATGGTTGAATCCACCTTCAAAATCACCAATAGCATTATCAATTTTCTTAAAGTATTTTCCTAGAATTGGAGAGGGAGGTAATGCCTAAACGGACATAACACTAAGAAATTTTATCATAGGGTTGAAAGAAGGAGACCAAGGTTTGAGAGGGAGTGATCACCCCACATCCACAACCGAGCATTCAACACCACCTCAATGTCCTTTAGAGAATGAAATCTTGAGATAAAGAAACCCCCATTGCAAGGAAAAATTTCAATAGTGTCATCAATTAGAGGTCTCCAAGACTCCAAAACTCACATATTCAAGTTTAGGAGAGTAGGCCAAAAGTTGTTATATGTACAAATTAGACTTCTTTGATAAAAACTCTTTTTGCAACCACTCCCTTCTCACAAACCATAATAGGGGAGAGTGAGAACAAGAAAGATGAAAGTCTTTCTATACTATGAATGGCAAGCATGACTAGAGAGGGCCTTAGAGTTGGTCATGGTTGCATAAGATCTTTCCCTAGACACACCATCCAAGCCACCAACCATCCAAATATAATAGGGGAATAACCATGCATGTCATTCGAAGAGATACACACCAAAGTGGGCCCCAAAACCACAAGTAGCAAGGCATAGCACAACCAAAGGCCTTAGGTACCACACCAATATCAAGAGCACTAGAAGCACCAAATATAAAAACTTATAAAAATAATACTTTTTGCAAGAACAAAGATGTAGAAAATACCATTTTCCCATGTTGAGAGGAACCAATTGTTAGCACAAGCAATGCAGATGAACTAAAGGTCAAACCAATGATATGGGTCACTAAGAGTGACAAAAAAGGGTCACCAAGGGTTCCAAAATCGAGTATGAGGGCATATTTAATTTATATTCCATTGCATAGTACCTATAGTGTGATAAATACCTATAACACTAGTGTACAAATCATCAATGTATTAATTTTTATTCTATTTTTGTTCATTGATCACCAATGCAAACCTTTTGGGACATTTTTGAAATATTTACTAAATATTGTAAGCTAAATTCATATTTTAGTAGCTTTGGAATTCACATGTACTAATTAAATGTTCCAACTATTGTTTAGCATTATGTCTTGTAGTGAACAACATCCCAAAGCACATGATTGTAACATGAATGCAAAAAAATCTTAGGATGTATTATTGGCAAGGTGGGAGCATGGATGCAAAAATTGACTAGCATGGATTGTTGTGTAGGTGTTGTACATTTGACATGAAAAAATATAATTTGTTCTAGTGGGTTACCTAGGAATGGGGGGCTATGTTAATCAATCAATAATTTGCAAATATGTAAACCTAACCACTCATGTGGATTGGATAAGTGAAGTATTGAGATACTAGGCATTTTGTGTGGAGTGAAAACGATGTGGTTAAATTGGTTAAAGATGAGTTTGGGCACCCCACTTATAGTAGATATAGAAAATATTTTATTTTATAATAGGTGGTTTGGATCAGCAAGAAAAACCTTAATTAATATGTCAAATTCTGGTAAATGAGGTCTTGTAATTTGTGCCATCTCATTGGAATACACATGGTTTTGGAAGCTATTAGTAGTTTCTAGGTGAGCCTCACACATGATAAGTAAGCCTTAGGTGAGTGGTTCATGCATTTATGGTAATCTCGATTTTGGAGCATTATAGATTGAAGGATGGAGATAAGTAGAAGATTGCTTTTGTAGTACATTATGATAATTGGTTTATCTCCTAAAAATTTGAAGCTTAAATATCATAAGAGAAGCAAATATTTAAAGTGTATTGCAATTTTTGTCTTATTGATAAGACATCGAGACTCTCTTCTTGTTAGGTTTGTCCCCTCCATTGAATTTTTCAAGGTTTCTTTTGTGTTCTTCTCTTATATATAGTAAATTTATTTGTAAGTTCTACTATTTTGTTGGAATAATTTATGTTTGGTTAATTAGCATAACTTTTCTAATTAGACTAGGTAGTAAATTGTTGCATTTTAGAGCATTAGATCCTTTAATTTGGTATTGGAGCTTAGCTAGCTTATCAAATTAGTGGGATGAATAGGTCTATCTTCATATTAATCCTTTCCCGAGTGAGAGTTGTGCAATGTTGATATTATCTATTAGGGAAACAAATATGACATACACTAGAATGGAGATTGAGAAATTCAATGCGAGTAACTTTGAGCGATGGAAACTCAAGATGGGTGATCTTCTTATTGATTTAGATGTTCATGTTGTGGTATCTTTGTAAAAAACCCTTTGGTCTATTTACAAAATATTGCATTGTAATTGATTAAAAGGTAAGAGGAATTGCTAGGCTTTATATTTTATATTTATAACTCATAATATTTAGGAGTAAACACCACCAATTATTTGTAGATAAAGTTAGGGGCCTTATACCAAGATAAGTCCCTTGTAAACAAGATTTTTTTATGAAATAAGCTTCATTGAGAATGGATAATGGTGATTTTGTTGTTAAGCCCCTACACAATTAACATCTTGGTGAGCCAATTGAAATATATGGATTCAAAGATAGAAGATGAAGATTAGTGTATAACTCTTACATTCTTTTCCTAATGGGACAATCTTGAGTTGACAATTAGTACAACCATATCATAGCTAAATATCGATAAGGTGGTGGGTGCATTACTCTTGGAGGAGATTAGATGAAACACTAAGTCTATCAAAGATGCATTTATGATTAGATTATTTTTTAAGGAAGAAAGGTGATAAGGATAAATGATAAAAGTCTAAGGGGAGAGCTAAGTCCTTTGGAAAATCAAAAGTGAAATATTGGTACTTGGGCAAGACAAGATTTTTTTTCTTTGGTAGTCTAGGGTATCCTCGCAACCCAACCTAGTGCCCATTTGGTGCGAGTTGAGACATGATTAATTCTTGAAGATGTACCAAGCTCCCACAAGCCTACATCGATTGATTCCAAGTCTTGAAGTCAAAGCCGAGATCAATGGCAAGAAGACAAGAAACATTTAAGACTACAAGGAGGATAAGAATACATTTAATGAATAGTTTGAGTCAAGGGCTTGAAATGAAGACATTGGTAATATGTTTGTTGCAACCCTTTCCACACATGGACATAATGATGAATTGTTGATTGAATTTGGAGCTTCCTACTAGGTGGGGGGGTTGTCTGTGCTTTCACCTAGGCCAAGAAAGTTCTCTTGGTGATTTTTTGACCCACATGATCCTTTCTTTTTGGGTTGTGATGTTTCATTTCTTGAAGTTGAGGGGTAAGATAGGAGTAGATGAAAATGCCCCCTCTGGCAACCCCTAGATGATATCCATTTGTTGTTATATGAAGCCTAATAAGACTCGAAGGTTAAATTTTTCCCTTCTATCAGCACAGTTTGCCCCCAAACGACTTTTATTATTTTGTAAAGGCATCAGGAGTTATTTTTCTATTGGTTGATATATTCTAACCCTATTTTTGTAACCGACATAAGTCTTGATAAAATGGCTAAGGGTTAGGGTTTTCTGTAGAGAATTTTTTGTAGCATTTGCAATGGTATTAAGTTGCAAGAGATTGTTGGTTGTAATCCGTTTGATTTGGTGGATAGTAATATTGGACTCTTTGTTTGGTGGATGTAGCCCGAGTTCGGGTGAACCACATTAAAAATTGTCTCCTCACTGATATTATTTCAGTGTTTTTCATTCCTCTATTTAATCTTTATTTTCATATAATTGATATTTTCTGTGTGCAATTCCTAACACCATTTGGGATCACAATTTTCCAAGTTCTATAGTGAGTAAATAGGGGGCATCACATGGATTCTTAGAAATGGATGGTTTAGTTTGGAAATATTTTGTATGATTATATGTATTGTTTATGTTTGTCTTATTTTTGTCAATTCTTTTTTTGAGAACAAATCAACTAATCTAAAACAATGAATTTTATAAAACATATAAATCAACACTAATATGGTTGGAAAAGAATTAACATTCGATCTATTTATTGAAAAATGTAATGGTTAAAATCACATACTCATGCCCCTTTACCTTATGTTTTGGATCCACAACAAAGTTAGATTATGTTTTATCCATGTACAAGTGCACAATTGACATATTTCATGTAGAAGTTGAAAAATTTCTTTAATATTAACCTATCCCCATCATCACTTATCCCAAGGATCCATCTCCAACTGCACATCTAGTTTTATGCCAGCTTGTTTTGATCCATGAGTGTAAAATTGATCCATGTCATTTATGCTATCATGGATATAATTTGTACAATTTTAAATTCAAAATTCAAAATTTTAGGCATTAGTACCCTTTTCTTATTATCTATTATGAGCTAAATAAAGTGAAAATTATTATAAATTGCACAATAAGGTGGAGTATTTTGAGGATTAACCCTAATTTATTTAGATTATATAGGATCATCATAGGAACTTAATGGAGTATCATAATCACATTTTCTTGCATCATCATTTTAGGCTTCCTTGGTAGCTTTGATCTTGTTTTCTCACATTAAATTGGTCCACAAGAGAATAAATTATTGCGTAGAAAGTTCCTAAATGGTGTCTATAGACATCGATGTTGGACACATGTATTGTGATACAAGGAACATTTGCAACAATCATCAATTTTAATTTCAATAAAAAATAGTCATCAATTTTGTACTAGTTCATTTCTATGAGTTTGTGTTCATTTTTGTACACTAGATTGATTTTACATACATATATTTGACCTAGAGAAAAGTACAACCAATTTGTTGTGTCTAAGGAATTTGTCCAAATATGGCTCCAATTTATAGCACATTGGTTGATTTGATTTTGAATGAAATGAAGCTGGACTAGTGAGGTAATGCTAAACTACTCAATCAAGAAGTTGATTTGGGCTTGGGAACATGAAAATGTCATAAACTAGTGTGTTTTTATTGCATGATAGTTTGTGGTTATTTTTGGAGGGTAGTTTTGGTTTGAAGCTTCTAAAAAATGTTGGTGTGAATGGGGTACATTTTTATTTAATTAATTTTACTATTTTTATCGCAACATCAATTAAATAATTTTATTATTTAGTTAATTTTTATCTTATAATTAAATAATTTTAAAAATTATTTATTAGCTAGCATTTCCCTCTAAAATTAAATAATTCAAATAACTTATTTAATTTTTCCACCTCAAATAAATAAAATTAATATTTTTTATTTTATTTATGCATTTACACCCCTACGTTATCCTCCCACCTCATCAATCCATGTGCATTATAGGTCTCACCCTCTCATATTTTCTTAACTGTTGATCTTACAATTTAATCTCCACCATTGATCAAATGTGACGCGAGGCAGATAAATAAGATCTTAATTCACTCATTTTACTCCTAGCACTTTTAAGCAACTAAACTATAGTCAAATTATCACTTAGCATTCTCAATCAAGGGCTAGTAAATCCCAAGTGTCTATCAAGAATAAATCCTTCATTATCATAGCACTGCACAATCATGGTTATGCTATTTGATAAAAAAACCCACATATCAAAGAATTCAAGCAAATCTTAAGTAACAATGGGATCTCCAAAGATATTTGAGTTGGTATTATATTTATCATTTGTTTTAAGTATAGATCTTATATTGTATTTTGTAATTGTGTGGATTATGATTTTGAATCTTCCATTATATTATCTCCATTATTTGGATTTTGTTTTTCACACATTTCACATTTTGGCATGCCCAGTGGGACCCATGTCCACCTTTCTAACAAGATTTTGCAATAAATTTTTCTATTTTTTTAAAAATCAGACAGATTGATGTATTTGAGCCAACATTTTGTCATAACCCGATTTAGACCACTTAGTTTTAGATTACTTTTACTTAGTTGACATTATTATGCTAATAAATGTGCGTAATGACATTGTTTTGATTTTTGATGTGATTAATGATGTTAGATGATATTGATGATATTTTATGATATTAATGACTTTTTAGTTATTAAAATGTAATAATGGATATATTGTGTTTTTATCGTGATCTGACGTTCTTTTGTCGAGTATGAGGTGGTTGCAAGGTTGACCGTCAAAGATAGACATATGACCGAGGAGGGATCTTCTAGCTCACCGACAATGACTTATGAAATGGGACCCTGTACAAACACAAATTAAATAATAGTAATAATTAAATAAACTAAACATAGAAAATTAAAATAAATAAATCGATTGAAGAATTTAAATTAAATAAATAAAATATAATGTGTAAATTATTCGAAAATTGAATTATTAAAATATAAAACCAATTCAAAGGTGATAGTAAGTAAATTACAATATTTAAAATATAAAAATTAGCATATGTGGATAAAAGTATTAAAATTTAAAAATTTATAATTAAATCAATAATTAATAAAGAAATTATAATATTAAACGACATGCATGGAGTATTATTTAAAAATTAAAGAAAATATAATCATGCATAGTTTTAATATTAAATAAGAAAATTAATAAAAGATTAATTAAATTTCAAAAATAAGAGTTAACTCGCTGAAACTAAGTCTTTAGGGAATTAAGCCTTGAATGCATACGCCATGCATTCATAACTGATTGTTATTACAATCAGTTAAAGCTCCTTTTTATCTCAATTTTTAAATCAATAAAACTCATGATTATCAAAATATTAAAATTTAATAACTCCATACATTTCGACAAAAATCTTAATTTCGTCAATTATAAATATAGTGGGGGTCGACTATCTTATTAGACATCAAACCTGGCCGAAAGTCTTATCATTCTCTGCAGATTAAGGGACTGCGCTACCCTCTCATCATCACCCTCCCCACGTTGGCTGATTGAAGAACCAATTGGGCAAGAATATATTCTGATTTGAAGTGGATTGGGAATCATCCCTCCTCTCCTGAGTTTTTCTTGCAGGGTACGTACTTCTCAGAGTTTGACATTTATGACCCCCATTTCATTTGATTTCTGCAATTTATTGTTCCATTGAATCGATCTGCATCAGGTAAGAGCTAGAATTGTTACTTTCTATCAGCATGATTCGCCCCTCTCCTTTCTCTTTTAGCTAAAAACCCAAATCGACCTGTCTGGGTTGAGTCTCTTTTAGCATTTGATTTTTTTGTTCCCTGTCAATTTCAAACCTGGTCAAATCCTTTCTACCAGGCAGGGCATTGATTTCTATTGGAATCAACCTGTTTAGTCCACCCCAAAAGGTGTTGCCTGAATGAATGAAGGGAGGCGATATAGAGTTAGTTTTGTTGATAGCAATTTGTGAAAAATCGCCCTCTCTGATAAAAACAACACAAACACAGAAATGCAGAGAGGAGAAGAGACAGGAACACAGAAATACAGAGAAACCCATAAATGGGCTCTACTAAATGCAGGCCTTTGCAATTGAATTTATAAGAAGATACATAGAAGACTCTGGATAAGAGTTAGTTACGAAATTAATGATGGGCAGTTGAAGACAGAAGTTTCTAGGAAGATCTGGAGGATAATTAATTTATCTGCCAACATCCCCCCATAAATTAATTATCGAATTGTTTTTGATATCCCCCCATAATCGAATTAGGATGGGTCCTAGTCTCAAGCCTTTTTAGGTACCCATTTACAACAAATTTTGTTTCCCCTAATCACCTGGGTTTTCACAGTTTACCCTTAATCGATTCGCTACAAACTTCTCTTTTACAATAACTTTTGGGTTTTAAACCGGTTTACCCATAACCATTTGGGTTTTTCCCAACTGATACAATCACTTTGAATTTCATATTACTTTGGGTTTTTTAACCCAAACAAGTGGTTTTGGCTTACCACAAACCATCACAAGAGACTCAACACTAACATGGTTCCAATGACCATCACAATGGGGAAACTTTCATCACTGCGGAATTTTTTCCTAATATTATTGAGTCCATATAAAAAGCAAACCATCTATAGAGACACATAGGTAACCAGCCACTGTGCTCGCCAGTTCTATAGGAATGCTTTTCAGATACATGGTTCATCAATGATTTATACCACAAGCTCTGGGGTGTCGGGTACCACCGATCATGCACCCTCTACAATAACTCAGCTACAATACATACTTCAGATTTGTCTTTTAACAAAAGTGATTCGCACTCATTACATTTGCCCATTTACATCAGCACACTTGTTAATTTCACAAACGACACTTAACTATTCCTTTGCAAATTCTCACAGTCTTCACAACTTGCAACACTAAGGGGATATCTTTGAACTCCAACAATCTTATTTGACATGACCACTTTTGACAATGTTATAGCCTTCAAATTTAGAGACACAAATTTTCTCACCACCGATTAAAAAAACACTTTGCACATTTAACCAAAACACTATTTTCTTTTCACCTCCAACCAAACCATTTAAAACTATTGGTTGTTGTACTATGACCAATAGCATAACTTCCTCTAGTACTTGATTCCATTACTGCGCACTTGAAGCTTTGAGTTCCACAAGTCCATCCACGCTTCCATTTTCAGTTCCCTTATACTTGTTGTTACAAGACACTAGCAATCATGAACAATCTGACTGCAAGAAACACAAACACAGAGCACAACACACATTGCTAACAACCCGCTGAAAATATAGGTCACAACACACATAGCTGACAGCCTAATTAGAAAATAACACAGAGCTAACTTATAACGAAAAACTCGGCTGCTTCAGGAACAATATCGAACTTCAACCCTGGCTCAGACTTCTGCACTTTTAACCTTCAGCAACGAAAGATTAAGACGTCAAACAAGTTGCAAAACAAGCCAATCTGCTGGGCATAGAAAAATAGAACACAAAGACACTGGAACATAGCAAAGATTATTCAATGCAAATCATAGAAAGCAACCAGCACAAACTTAATACTCAGTCACACAACCCACAACCCACGACTCGCTTGTTGCTCTGATACCATGATAAAAACAACACAAACACAGAAATACAGAGAGGAGAAGAGACAGGAACACAGAAATACAGAAAAACCCATAAATGGACTCTACTAAACGCAGGCCCTTGCAATTGAATTTATAAGAAGATACATAGAAGACTCTGGATAAGAGTTAGTTACAAAATTAATGATGGGCAGTTGAAACAGTGGACTCAAGTCTCTAGAAGTCATTCGGTAGAGGAATTTTCTGGAAGACAAAAGTTTCTAGGAAGATCTAGAGGATAATTAATTTATCTGCCAACACTCTCTCCCTCTCTCTTTATTTTTCTGCAGACCCCAATTTTTCCAAATCGCACTATTTGGCTATGTGTAAGGGAAAGGCAATAAATAGTTTTGGGTTTTGTTAGACTCAAATATTTGCAAAGAAAAATCACCCCTTCTCTTCTTTTAGCCACTTAGGTGTAGTTTTCAGCAGGCCATAATATTTGTTTTGCATGGACTTTCCTCTCCCATCCTTGGTTGGAGATGCAATGTGGGTTCCATTATTTCCTTGTTTGAATTGCTCAACATATAACTTTGTCTTATGCTAGCAATACCATTCTCTTCCCTTCCAAATTCACAAGGCTACATTTGTTTCTTTTCCTTTTTTTTTTCCCTAAATTAAAATCTTCAATTAGATTCTTCTCATTTTGTCTTTTGATTAATTTTTAGAATTGAATCCCTATCATAACCAATGGACAAGTAATAGGGTTTCGATTATTAAATTGTTTCATTTTTGGAATCTAGGTAAATAAAGTTCTTAAAATTGGAAATGATTAGGAATAAAATAAAACATAATAATAATTATAGTAAATTGTTAGAGTAAAAGGTATTAGTTTAATTAATTAATTAGATCATATTGATTTAATAATTAAGTCACCTTTTCTCTATTTCACTTAAGCTAAATTTATGAAGCGAAACTTAGGAATATTAATAATTAATTTATTATTAATTATTAATTTCTTTTAGGGTTTTACCTTTTAGGTTTGATCTCTTTTTATAAGAATTGATCCCTTTGTATTTCTTAACCAATCTAATTATTATTATTGCATATTCTTGCTCTGAGTTTTCAAAGCAATCTTTGTGTTTTGTGAATCTTCCATTGTTGTGATAGGTTATTTGCATACAAGTGTTCACTGGGTTCTGTGAGGTTGTATTTCTACAACTTTAACATAAATGATATTAATCTGATAGGGGTTAATTTAATTCTTCTTTCTATGATGGATGATTGAAAAAATGTGCTCGATTATGGGTTAACCAGGGAAGGGTGTTTTCTTTCACCTACCCCAATAGGGTAATATTGGCCAATAAATTATTAATTTTCTCCCTGCCATAACACATGTAGTTCTTTCAACAGTTTGGTTGTTAGTTCTACATGCATGCACAGGTTTCATTCCCGCTAGTTAGTTTCAGTTTGCTAGGAAACTCCATCGTGAGGGACGAGAGCTTATCATGAGCATCCAGGAAGCGTAAGCTTTGTTTGGTTAGGCGGATAAAACACCTGGGTCATATGTTCATCTTCCATATTACAGATGGATCTTAGTCAAGGGAAGGCATCTCTATTATACAAGGGGGCATCATTTTTTTCACAATAGTCGGCCTCCTCTTGGCGCGAGTCGAAACCAAAAGAAAAGGCCTCGAACTCACATGGTGATGAAAAGTATACCATATCTCTATCTTGGCCAGCACAAGGGGCCTCTTCAGACACATCAAATTGGAAACTTTGAAGCTCGGGTATACTGTCAATTTGAGCAACCAAAAGACTGTTGGCATGACCAACATGTTGTTGCTCAACGTCATCAAACTTGGCATGTTGGTCCCAAGTGAAACATTCAAGCTCAGGCACATCATCCCTAATGCTAAAAGAAACATCTTCACCTTGAATGAAGACCTCATATTCAACGACATCATTTTTCAGGGACAGGGGAGAACCAACATACATCATAATCACATGTGCTGATATCCAACTCATCAACACAAATCTCAGGTTTATGAGACGCCTCACAAGAAGATCTAAAATCTTCAGATTGTCTCTTTGTTTTTGTTTCCTTCTTTAGTAAACATAATGCAACAACCTCAGGTTCATGGCATGATCCATTTGTCATGCAATCTGTAGTAAAAACATTACCCCTTGTGCCCTCCTCAAGACTAGCATGTTGCTCTAGAGCTACCACCGGGGGAGGTGTAGACATATCCTTCTCCTCATGATCAATAAAGAAAGGGAAATTGTCAAATGAGAGTACAGTTTCCTCCTCTTTACCTTCACACTCCTCATGTTCAATGACCTACTGGTGCAACTGATTGTTCTCAATATCCTCCTGCAGCATTGTCGATTCCTCTTCCTTTAGAGAATATGAAGACTCCCCAATGGCTGATACCCCTTTGCCATGATGAGGATGGGAACCATCCATCCTCCATACAATAGGCCTGCCCTTAAAAAGGGAGATAACATCAGGAAAGGGCCTAGGTGGTGGGGTGTTTTGTAAAAGGCACTGAGGAGAAGGCTCTTGTATAGCAACAATTGGATCTCCCTTGAAACTTGGAATTTTAAAACTAGGGGGGTTAGTTGAAGGCTTGGGAGGTCTCTCCTGCTTGAAGCTTGGGATTTCAAACTTAGGAACCTTAGGAGCAGATACCTCCTCCTGTATGAGCTGCATCTCTATGGCTGATAGGTGCTCAATTTCTTTCTTCTTAGCAGAGGCAAGTTGCCTTGCAAGTAACTCCTCATGTTGTCTTTGGGCTCCCATCTGTTGTTGTTGAAGCTGACCCTACTGCAAATCCCACTCCTGTTGCCTCTTCAACTCCTCCAGCTGCTTGGTGAAATCAAGCAACACACTTTTGATTTCTACAATTTGCCTTTTTTTGTCATCTTGGGGTTGGTTGGGCTGCCAACAAGATTGAGTAGGGGTGGGTGGGTGGCAAGCATTAGGAAAGTACCCACCTGCTGTTGAAGTGAAGTTGTTTGGGTTGAAACTAGGAGCAATCCTAGTTTGGTCCTGTTGGTAAGGAGGGGAAAAATGGTTGGCATTCTCATAGTATGGGGGTGAACAAAAGTTACACCCATGATATGAACTCATTTTAAAGCATTTGAAAGAGATGGAGCTTTTTTAACAAAATTCTTAAAAGAGCAGACAGACCGTCTCAACCAGAGACTGATAACATACCACAGGTCCACCAAATGATTGCAAAGTTGCTAGGTGCTTGAAAGATGTTGCCTGCAAAGGCTTGATGAATTGCAGAGCACATCAAACCTTCAGTTGGTTTGTGCTTAGAACTGCATGACTTCAGAACCTCAAGGTTCCGGATTTGAGGACTTAGGCACCTCAGAACCTAGGGGCTCTGAGGTTCCGGACTTGCGAACTTCGGAACTTGGGGTTTCTAGAGTTGGTGACTTGGGAACTTGGGAGTTCCTAGGTCCCAGAGTTAGGAACTTCATATGAACAAGAACTGGACTTGTTCAACAGAGTTGCCAAGTGCTTGAGAGATGACTGCCTCTAAAGGTTGAAACACTAAGAATTAGCATTGAATCCTTAGCATGTATGTCGAACTAAGTCCCACTGGGTGTGCCAAAAATAGTTATCACAAAAGCTTGCACCCTTGCTGAGCTATCAACTCAGGAACCTTGTGAAACAAGAAACAACCCCGAAGTGTGGGACCTTTCACAAGGGGGGTTGAATCTCCAGAGAAGGCTGACTTCTTTCTCAATTCAGGTGAAGGTGTTGAACCAACTCAACACTTCAAAACTAACTCCTAGGCTTATCCTAACAAATTGCAGAGGCAAAGGGAAGAGAGAATGCTTGAAAGAGAAGGAGGTGATGCACCAAGAAGAGATCACTCCTCTTCCCACCGAGATGACACGAATAATTAACTGAAACACCCGAGAGATGCACAAACCTTAGTTGCATGAGTGACTCCAATGCATGTATGGAGGTTAGAATTTGTTGAGTGTCAAGAGGGAAGAAGGATTCCCACAAGTCATACTCAGAAAATAAGTTAACACAACATATATGGAGAGGAAAACCACAAGACATACACCTATGATGAAGGTAAGAAAACATACACAACATGCGTAGGTTGAAAGAAGGCAAGAATGGTGATTTCCAATTAATTATAAGGCCAATGGCCAAACCTATAGTTGCATAAATGCAAGATAAACACAAGAGAAGTGGGAGAGCATGGGATAACTCAAGCCAACAGGGAGAGAACCCTTTACAATGAGGCTTAACAACCTTTATATAGAAAATTGGTTACAAGAGTGATCATGACCCCTGAATGTTAGCCTCAGAGTGCAGGGAAGTGCATGCACTTGACTTTAGTAGTTGCAAGCAACCTAGCTATACCCACAAAAGGCAAACATAAGAAGGTGGATTAACTGACCTTCCAAAGTTAGAGTATGCAGACATGACATAAGTCATTGCAACAAGCATGGCCCGATACCTCCCTTGATGGAAATCCTGCCAAAAACATTAAATTGCACCACTGTGGCTCCACAAAAGAGGGTGCACAAGTCACAAAAGTCATCAGAGAATTTAAAGCCTTGAGTGTCGATCATGCCATCCAAAAGTGTTGCAAGCCGGAAGTAGTTTGGAAGAAGAGACCTGGGTCACCGAAGTTGGGAAGACTTAGGAACTTGGGAAGCTGGGGGTTCCGGAGTTCCGGGGTAGAAGACTTAGGAACTTGGGAACCTGGGGGTTTCGAAGTTCCGAGGTTGAGGAATTAGGAACGTGGGAACCTGGGGGTTTTTAAGTTCCGGGGTTGGGGAATTAGGAACTTGGGAACCTAGGGGTTCTGGAGTTCTGAGGTTGAGGAACAAGGAACTTGGGAACTTGGGTGTTCCAGAGTTCCAGAGGTTGAGGAACTAGGAACATGGGAACCTGGGGGTTCCAGAGTTCCGGGGTTGAAGAACTAGGATCCTGGGAACCTAGGGGTTCCAGAGTTCTGGGGTTGAGGAACTAGGAACTTGGGGGTTTCGGAGTTTCGGGGTTGAGGAACTAGGAACTTGGGGGTTCCAGAGTTTCGGGGTTGAGGAACTAGGAACTTGGGGGTTCCGGAGTTCTGGGGTTGAAGAACCAGGAACTTGGAAACCTGGGGGTTCTGAAGTTGATGAACTAGGAACTTGGGAACCTGGGGGTTCCGGAGTTCCGGGGTTGAGGAATTAAGAACTTGGGAACTTGGGAGTTCCGGAGTTTTGAGGTTGAGGAACTAGGAACTTGGGGGATCCAAAGTTCTGGGGTTGAAGAACTAGGAACTTGGGAGCCTGGGGGTTCCGGAGTTTCGGGGTTGAGGAATTAGGAACTTGGGAACCTGAGGGTTCTGGAGTTCCGGGGTTGAGGAACTAGGAACTTGGGAACCTAGGGCTTCTGGAGTTCCTGGGTTGAAGAACTAGGAACTTGGGAACCTGGGGTGTTCCGGAGTTTCGAGGTTGAGAAACTAGGAACTTGGGAACTTGGGGTTTCCAGAGTTCGGGGTTGAGGAACTAGGAACCTGGGAACCTGGGGGTTTTTCGGAGTTCCGGGGTTGAGGAATTAGGAACTTGGGTACCTGGAGGTTTTGGAGTTCTGGGGTTGAGGAACTAGGAACTTGGGAACCTGGGGGTTCCAAATTTCTGGGGTTGAGGAAGTAGGAACTTGGGAACCTGGGGATTCCGGAGTTCGGGGGTAAGAGAACAAGAGACCAAGGAAGGGAACTTCAGAACCTTGGGGTTTTGGGGTTCTGAGAAAGAGAGAGGAAGAGAAGGCTTGGGAAAGGAACTTCCGACAAGACACCACTTCATACTTTATGATTTCATCATCTTCTCTTGGATCAAACCGGGGCAACGCTGGTCCATGGAACATATCTCTGATCGGTTCTCACTGATGGACCAAGGGTGTCATAAAATGACAATAGTACCCTTGTGGTATATAGAGGATACCCGTAGCTGAGCCTGTAAAGCCTATAGTTGAACATTTTGGCCATCATTTCTTTTGCATACAAGGGTTGATACTCACACTTGAATAGGATTGTTGATTTTTTTATGTGCTTGAGTGTTTAAAATCTCCTTTCTTGCTTGAATAAAAAAGGGGACAAACAATCTAAATTGATCTATAGGTGAAGTGTCTTCAACTGGTATTTTCTTGCATGTTGTATCAAATTAAATCAAGTAATTTAAATAAAAAATTATTTTATCTTTACCTATCTTTTCATGATTTTAAAAGTATCATTATCTATCTTGGTGTTCAAATCTTTTGACAAAGGAAAACATTCAACCAAAACAACTACCAAATAAATAAAAACTTGCAAGAGTTCTAAAACAAATGAAAAATTACAAAAGTGAACCAAAAAATGCATATCTTAATATGTTTTGGTGGCCAAGATCAATATTTAAGTAGCTTTCCATTTCATTTCTCAAATTCATTAAAGTTCAAGTTGGATCTCCTATCTTTTTATTATCATTTGGTCATTTTTTATCCTTTTCTTAGTCTCACAAGTCTACTCCAAGTTGACAAGCTATCTCTTATCTTTGGTGAATATATTAGCTTTTGATTCATTGTCTACTCTTGAGTTGGTTTATTTCACTTTTATCTGTATCTTTTCCATTTTGGAGATTTGTCTTAACTTTGATCAATTTTAGCTTTGAAGCAACAAGTATCTTTTATCAAAATCAAAGTATAAAAGCTTATTCAAAATATCATACATTTATATGTTGATGCCAAGATCACAACATAAGAAAAAAATGGAAGCGAGGGAGAATTCAACACTGGAACACCTTCACAATCACTTCCTTTAGAACACTCTCACAACATGCCAACTTCACAAGGTGAATGTACAACCTCATTAAATCTTCTTTATGAATAACATGAGCAACATGAACCAACATTGGAAGATACAAGAGAATTTGAACAAGATCCTAAAGGCATGAAAGTGTTGGAAATGGTCCTTAATTCAAGTCCTAATTACTATTTTGAGTTTCTAGCTCAAAGATGTGCCAAGTTACCTTTTGAATTTGATATCTCCACCATCATAGATAAACCTATATAAAATCCATCCATTCCTATGGCATCTTTAATTCCTCCATCCATAGGCATTTCCTTTCTACAAAACCCTCTACAAGTGATAAAATTAGCATCCCATCTCCTATCCTCATATATATCACAAAAAACTACATCCCATATCATTTCCACCCACCAAAAAAATTCAACCAATGACTTCCCATGCACATAAGTTTATCAAAACTGCATTCCACCAACTCAACCTCTTGTATCCATTTACATCCCATAAAGTTAACCACCTATTTCCACTTATAATCTTAACTCACCTCCATTGATACCCCTACATGACTTGGCATCCCAAATTAAGAGAATGAAACAAGAGATATTAGACATTAAAATGGGACATATTAAGAAGAGTTATACACTTGAGGAAGTATGCCCATATCACTTTGATAGACCTTTACCTATGATACCTTTTCCCCAACACTTCAAGAGGTTCCTAATTTGACAAGTATATAGGAAAAGGTGATCCTCATGAGCATCTAAGAGAGTTTTATCTAGCTTGAGTGGATGTTTCTTACAATGATACTTATCTCATATGCCTTTTTTGTAGACATTTAGGTGGATAAGATTTTGAGTAGTTTTCACATTTACCTCATGGGATCAAGTCCTTTCATGAGTTGGTAGAAAAAGGAATTTCACATTTTTCTTACAATATTGAACATAGAGTTTCTATGATTGACTTATACAACACAACATAAAGAAATGGATAAACATTTTATATTCCTTTTGACAACGATGGAGAAATCTAGCAAGTAAATATTCTTATCACCCTACTGAGAAACAACTTGTCAACACATATTTGTTCAGAACTTAAATTCAAAAATGTCCTTTCACTTTAAGATATAGTGTACTAAAAAAATTGATGTAATGATAGAAAAATGTACCACCATTGAAGATGTCCTCATTGCTAAAGGTCTTGTGTAGATTTACAAGTTACATAACAAGGACAACCATTTTGTATCTAATGCTAAACCTCACCTTTGGGCTAAGAACAAGAATATTGTCAATGATTGTTGGCCCATTTTTGAGCCTGGCCAAATTTAAACTTTTAAGTCCTAGTTCGTAGTTGGCCTTTTTCAAGTTTTCAAGTTCAAAACTTCCAAAAATCTCCGACTTGCCGACAATGGTTTTAAAGTTCTGAAAACTCCCAACTTGCTGATAGTGGTTCTAAACTTCCAAAAACTCTCGACTTGCCGACAGTGGTTCTAAAGTCCTGAAAATTCCCGACTTGTGGACAATAGTTCTAAACTTCCAAAAACTTATGACTTTCTAACAATGGTTCTAAAGTTATGAAAATTCCAGACTTGTCGACAATGATTCACAAGTCTAAAAATGGTTGACTTCTTGACATCACTGATTCACAAGTCTAAAAATGCATTTGAAAAAAGTTACAAATTTCTTAAATCTAAAAGCAATCCACCTAATATTTTGGTCTCAAATGCCCCTAGTTTTAATTTTATGACCATACAAGATCGTATGATATGTTATTTTAATATCTTTTCTATGGAGTGATATAGTTGGCAGGACCAGTTTACAAAGGTAGTACCTCAATTTTGTGAGCTGTTGAAAAATGGCTAAAACCCCTTATTTTATTTCAATTGTCATAACCGCTCATAAACTTTTATGGCCCCAACATCCTCGGTTAACCCACAGTGCGAATTTATTCAAAAGTAGTTGCAGGAGAAATTAACAATTTCTCAATTTTTATATAGTTTATATACAACAATTTAAAACATTTAAGATGTTTTAAATCATTTTGAGAGAAGCAATTTCATATGAATGTGAAAGGGTTATTTCATTCTTCAAAAAGAAGCGGTTACAAAAACTGAAAAGGCTGATTGAAGAGTCTTTAAATATGTAATTAATAGATTATGGAAATGAGGAGGAAAAAGGGGGAAAGGCAACATAGTTTTCTTTTCAGCACAATTTTATTGTACAAGGGTGTGGAGTCTGTGAACTCACATTTTGACATTGAAGGAATAAAGAGAATATTTATGAGTTTTTGAATTTATTAATGTTTTCTTTTAATTGCAATGAACTGTGCTTCTTTGTAATTACTTTCAATGTCATTCTATTATATCAGATTGTGTATGTATTTAATTATGAAGCTTTGAATTTAGATTAAATCATCTGTTGAAAAGGGTTTGTTGTTATTTCTTTCCCTGGATATCATTTGTGAGTGTGGGATAAGAAAACTTTGTGTTGTTTGTCTACATTCACTTCATTCTAAAATCAATCTTTTGCATCTACTTTCATGGTTATGGGTCTAGGTGTTAGTTTGCCTTTTCTACTTTCTAGTGAAAAGCATACCCTACATTTTCATTTGTTGCATGTCATTTGGAGGTAGTTGCACCTTGTAAAATAAGCAGAGAGCATTTGTAAAAACCATTGCAAGTGACTCAACTGTTGGTCAGATTGTCATTGACATGGGCAAAATAGTATAAAATTGAAGCGACAAATCTATTAACTAACAATGATCCAGTGTACTAGACTTTAAAGCTATATTATCTCCACCTAACATTTCAAAAAACACACAAGCTATTACACTTTCTAGGCAAGGTAACACTTCAAGGTGAAATAAAAAATTTAGAAGAAAATTCACCCACCTTGGGAAATCCATCAAAATCACTTTGCAAAAACTTTTTCAAGATAAAATGATTACATTATTTGAAGCAAGAAAAACTAAACCAACATTAAAACCACCATCGTATAAAGAAAATGAGTTTTGTGACTATCATAGAATCAAAGGACATCAAACTTCAAGTTCCATCAAATTGAAACATTTGATCGAAGATCTCATAGATAGTCGTGATGTTGCTGTGGAAGACACTCCTACAGTATTTTTTGATCTTAATCTACATTCAAAGATCATCTTCCTATACATAGACAAGAAGAAACCTCTAAGGGTAGTTATTCCAATAAATTCGATTATTCCTCCATGTCATATGATTATATTGGAGCCTTCTCAAGAAAAGCCGAGACACATGTCTCTACTTTAACCATTAAAAATATCAAAATCCTAAATGTGTTTTCACCACACATAGGGGTAAGGTTACTTTGTTAGGAGGTCAATCCATATCCTATTCTACATTTGATTATAATCTTGTAGATCATTTAGGGAAAACCCTTGCACAAATATCTATCCTCGAGGTCCTAAAAACCTCTCTCGCACATAGAGAGATCCTAGAAAAATTAATCCAAGAGTCTTCAATACTTGGTAACATAAATGTTGATCAATTTCAAGCCATGATAGGAAAATTTAAACCTCTACTCATAATCTTATGTTTACTAAAAAATATCTTTGTTCTAGTGAGGGACCCCTTAATGAGGCCATATACCTAGAGGTTTTGATTCATAAACATAAGGTCTAAAGAGTCATGATAGATAATGGGGTTGCTTTAAACATTTGTACCTTACAACTTGTGAAACAATTAGGATAAATTATAAAGAAGCAATAGATCATGACAATCATATTGTAATTAAATATTATGATGATGATGAAAGTGAAGCTAAAGGGGTGATAAAATTACCTATTCAAGTTGGTCCTATTGTGGTTAAAACAACTTGTCAATTGTTGTATCTTGATCTCCCCTATAACATGTTTCTTGGTCATCCATGGATACATACTATGCAAGTCATACCTTCCACTTTTCATCAATGCATACATTTCCTTATTATGGTATTGAAATAACTATTCATGGAGACCCCTGCCCTTTTGGGTATTACAAAGCCCTTGAATAGAAAAATTGTGAAAATGGCCATGTGCCCACTAATTGAGAAGGCTCATCCTCAACCTCACATGTTGATCCAACTTATTTAGCCTCATCCTTTGATACCACCTTGCTCCAGATGAGGGTCAAGTCAAAGACAATGGTTTTGGGGAATGTGGTGCACAAAAATCTTTATATATAGAAAGACTTTCCCTTTCACCTAAAAAATATGGAAAATCTCAACTTAAAAAAGACATATCAAGAGGGTATGTGCACCAAGATGGTGAACAATAAGGGGGTAAAAGGTGGCTACTTTTTATTTGAAATCAACTAAACCTAAACTCGAAGGAGTAATTTGAGACAAACATGCACTCAAAATTAGAAGATACCAAAAGATAAAGAATTGTATTACTCTAAATCTAGTTTTAAAACCACTAAAGTTTTTCAAAAATAGATAGATTAAGAGGGTTAAATCCTCCATGTACACAAAATTGTTCCAATTTTTTTGGCAAAACATAATGTAGTGTTTTGGCCAATTTTCTTTTAGTTGCATTTAGTATTTTGAAAAACCCATTGGTGGAAAAATAGGTAAGTGTGAGTACTAGAAGTTGTGTTTTTTTTTTTAAACGATTTTTCAAAGTGGACACATCCTGAAAATTAGATCACCAAGCATGTAGGTCACACAACTTACACCAAAATAATAAAAAAGAAAATAAAATTTATATTTGAATGTATAAAAAATGAAGCGTAGAACAATAATATGTATTTTTTTTCGAATTTGAACAAGTAATTCGAACATTAGTGAAAAATAAAAATAATTTTTTTTGATGTAGATCAAATCTAAAAAAAATTATAAGGTTAGAAAGCTCGGAAGATATGTGAAAATATGGTGGTAATTTTACTAAGAGTCATTTTATAATTTGTAACATAATGATGAAAAAGTTGAGAAACAAGAATGGAAGAAAAAAAAAAGTCAAAATGAGGCAATTGCTACTTACATGACAGGCGTGTCATCCAAGCCTAAGTACAAGATTAAACACGTTTGTGTTATTTGAATTAAAAACACTAACATGTTATTTGATTTAAAAACACATACGTGTTATTTACATTAAAAACAAATACATGTTAATTGAATTAAAAACAAGTACATAGTTTTAAGCCAAAAACACGTTCATATTCTGCATAATAAACAAAACATGTACATGTTTCTTTGAGATAAAGTCATTAAAATGAACCATTCCCCTCAAAACTGAACCTTCAACACTATACACTTAATCCTAACACCTATATACTTAACCCTAAACTCAATACACATATTCCTTAACTCTTGGCCCTATAGCCTATATAATAAACCCTCAACCATATATTATCAAACCTAAACCCTAAACAATATATCCTTAACCCTAGAAACCCTATCCCTTAACTCTATGCCTTTCAAGGTCTATACGATAAACTCTCAATCCTAGGCCCTTTAAGGCATATATGATAAACCCTATACCCTCAACCTTCAACCCTAGGATCTCTCTCTCTCTCTCTCTCTCTCTCTCTCTCTCCCCTCCCTCCCTTCCTCTCTCTTATTTTGTCCTCCAAGCTATCTTTGTCTCCCCCTCCCTCCTTTCCTCTCTCTTATTCTATTCCCCAAGCTCTCTCTCTCTCCCTCTCAATTAATCCATCCCCCACTCTCTCTCTCCCCCCCTCCCTTCCTATCTCTTATTTTATCCCCTGAGATCTCTCTCTCCTCTCCTTCCCTTCCTCTCTCTTATTTTGTCCCTTGAGCTATCTTTATCTCTCCCTCCCTCCCTTCCTTCCTCTCTCTTATTATATTCCCCAAGATTTCTCTCTCTCTCTCTCTCTCTCTCTCTCTCTCTCTCTCTCTCTCTCTCTCTCTCTCTCTCTCTCTCTCTCTCTCTCTCTAAATCCATCATGTTTTTTATATTAAAAGCATTTTTAATTGAAATCCATTGACAAGACTTAATTTTAGGGACCAAAAACATGTGCATATTATGTTTCCATAACACGTACGTGTTTTTGGTCCCTAAATTTAAGCTTGGCACTTTAGCCCCCACTTAAAAATGCCTATAATCTCAAAAACATGTACTTGTTGTTTACATTATATATATTGCAAAGTTATGACAACATGCATTTTAGGGACCAAAAACATGTGCATGTTATGGAAACATAACTTGTATATGTTTTGTTGAGTTAAAGTGTATTCTTCATGGCCAAAAGAGCACATGACAACTATGTTGAAGGTCGCACTGCAATTGATTATGCTTTCTTCATGACTTTTGTGAACAGTGTAAGAGATTCTTTTCTTTTATATGAGTAGAAATGATTGAAATGTATTGAAATTTTATGATTAATAATTGTATATGGTGAAAATGGATAACAATAATAACAATATTGAAAGGCTAAATGAATCCAACCACAAAACCCTAGCCTAACAACAACAAAGATCCACCATAACATATGAAGATTACCTAAGACAATGCAAATCACATGAAATCACAAAGACTATACCATCACATGTCCAATAGGGTTTTGATCTCCATTCTTCCTATCTCCATTGATCTTGCTTGATATATTTGCTCTTAGATTTTTATATGCACAAGAGCTCAACAAAGAACGGAATGTGGTTGCAAGTAGGATCGTAGTGTAGCCAATTGATCAAGTTGTTAGCATGAATAGTGATTAGGCATTAGGGTTTGATAATGAAGAAGGCATCTCCTTATATAGAAGACACTATAAGAAATGGAGGGATAAGATTGAGAGGTGTAAAAAAAAGGAGGTCGGCTAGGATTAGAGGGTAGGTAGAAGAAATAGTAAAATAATGAAAGGGGTAGGTAGTGTAGGAATTAAGAGATGAATGACATGTGTCATGTGTAGAAAAAGATAATGAATTAATTAAATAAATAAAGATTTATTTAATTAATAGAAGAAGTAGGATAATTAAATAAATAAGATATTTATTTAATTTAGGAAAAGGATAATTTAAATAAATAAATGTATTTATTTAAATGAGAAATAAGGCTAGAAGAGGATAAATGAATTAATTAAATAAATAAGGATTTATTTAATTAATAGAAGAATTAGGCTTAGATAATTAAATAAATAAAATATTTATTTAATTAGACATGACAATTTTAGGTGTCTACATTTTGCCCCTCTTTGAGACAATGCGGCTTGTCGCGTTGTTTCAAAGAAGATAAGATGAACTGATACAGAGTTGCCCCAGAATGGGAATAATATGCCCCCTCGAGAGATTGGATGAAAATGTCTGAAAAGATTGCAGACAATCTCTCGATAAGAAAGAAAGGCTAGAATGGATAGACCGGATAAAGTGACAGAGTCACGGGATGAAGAAGACTGACTCGGGAAAATGAAGGCGAGGGCTAGGGTAGGCTATAAGATAGACCACGGGCAAAAGACATCCTCATTGTCATCTACACCCTCACGAGATCACAGTGCAGAGCGAGAAAAGAGCAGCAGCAGTCAGCAGTGATGGCTTTCGTACACAGATTCGACCGCGTTCGCCGATTTCAGAGGCCAGCAGAGGCAGGAGAGCCAGTAAGTACCACCAAAACTCCTCGTACTTTGACGCATTTGCTTTTGTCATTAATGCATGTCGAATAGAGCAATAAATGCGCCTAGGAATAGTGTACAAAAAAGTGCAAAAACGTAAAATCGCGTCTGCGTCGGTGCCAGGCGCATCTGTGTTCGACAGGCGCGTCTATGTCGGTGCCAGACACGTCTGTGTCTGGAACCGCGTTTGTGTCGAATCCGGGCGCGTCTACGTCTTTCAGAAGTGTTTATGTTGCCAAGTCGCGTTTGTGAATAATGTAGGCACGTTTATGTCAAACAGGCGCATCTGTGTTGTTTAGGCGCGCTTGTGCAGTCAATAGGCGCGTTTGTGAGTTAGAAATGCATTTATGTCTGAAAATGCAAGGTTTTTGTCTTCTAGGTCAAATCGACAGTTCTGTGATGAACATATGCTGTCGATTGGATAAGCTGCTGAGAGGATACACTCAAGCAGGTCCTCTAGGAAGACTAGGATAGATCAAGGCACTTTGTGATGAACAGGGAGCACCAAGATAGAGTACTTTGTGATGAACAGGGAGTACCCAGAGTATGAGCAGCACTTTGTGATGAATAGGGAGTGCAAAATGTGAGTAACACTTTGTGATGAACAGGGAGCACTACTAGGATAGAAGCAACACTTTGTGATGAACAGTGAGTGTCATTGAGATAGATGACCATATGCATTTAGATAGCGAGTAGCATTTTGTGATGAACAGTGAATGCCACCATGACTAACATGATTGATTTGTTTAACTGCAAGAGTATTTGCCTATGCTAGAGTCACGGGAGAGATTCCCGTCGACACAGAGGTTGCGACCGGAGTTGTCGTTTCAGGATAGAGCTGCCATCGAGGAGATGGGTTTGAGACACGTGCTATATGTGCCTGAGTTTTGGGCAAACATGGGTTTGCTGACTGCGCTGGCCGAGAGATGGCATTCAGAGACATGCACATTTCATTTGCCGATGGGTGAGATGACAGTCACCCTTGAGGATGTTTATAGGATTCTACATATACCGATCGATGGAGAGCTGATTCCATACGATCGTGATGGAGACAGAGAGTCTTTGAGACGGCTGTTTCAGGATCCCGACTTAGAGATGAGAGCAGGACATGTGGCATGGGACACCATGACTGCGACAGGGTTAGCTTTGCCAGCTGTGATTGGAGGAGCTATCAGTGGGTTCCTATGTCCGGACAGAGCGACACGGGGGTTGGCAGTGGGCTGGGGAGGAGCACTGGAGATATTGGTGACGCAACACACCAGATATGCGTGGGGTCCATGTGTTTTGGCCCACCTATATTATGAGCTTCACCAGTTTGTCTACCATGGATCAGTGGGACTGGGTTGTGGAGTGACACTACTGTAGGTTTGGGCATACGAGCATCCGCCTATCACGCGGCCGATACACTTTAGAGGGAGAGGTCATGGACGGAGTTTTGTTCATCTGTACGACATGATCACTTCACAGCCTCGGATTGGCAGGTTAGAGCATTGGCGGCGAGTGATAGATGACATTGACGTCGTCATCTGGAGGCCGTATCTGGGATGCGAGGAGTGGGAGGATGACGCAGTGGAGCTGCCTTACACCTTCCGGAGCAGGTATCTGATTGGGCGGATGCCCTATATACTGGAGAGATAGCTGGTGGATAGAGTATGTAGGCAGTATGGCAGGATCCAGAGGATGCCACGAGGCTCGGGTATGTATGCCCGTACAGTTAGGGATCAGGCGTAGTTCGGGCCATTATTGTCATATGATCAGGCGCTGACACAGCTGGCAGAGATGGTGCCCCTACCCTGGGATATGTGGCCAGAGATCGAGGACGCCAGGATGGATGCGGAGTATGCAGCATATTGGGCCGAGCATCCATTCCCTCGATTGACAGATCCAGGAGAGCTACTGGAGGGAGATGGAGGAGGAGATGATGATGATGATGGTGGGGGTGATGGGGGCCGAGGCTGATGGAGGTGGAGGGGAGTAGTTGCGGAGAGGAGGGTGGCACCTCGGAGGGAGGGTGGATAGGAGGGACAGGCCCAGGTGGTGAGGGGTCGCGGTGGAGTGCCCCTGCAGGTACCAGCAGCACAGGGTCCTAGAGCACAGGGACAGAGACAAGGACAGGTACAGGGACAGGTGCCAGTACAGGCACAGGGACCTAGGCATGTACCGAGACAGGTACCCGTTCAGGCACCAGTACAGGTACAGGGACAGGTACAGGAGTAGGCACCCGCAGAGGGAGAGCCACAGGAAGAGGCAGAGGGTGGGGATCCAGAGGAGGATGAGCTGATTGAGCTCAGGGAGATCTGCCAGGGCCAGGCAGATGAGATCCAGGATCTGGAGAGGGAGAGGGACCGACTCAGGACCAGGCTCAGGGATACTAAGCGGGAGAGGGATCAGGCGATTCAGTGCTACACTGAGGCTGAGATAGCACTGAGGGCAGGGAGGCAGGCGGCGGAGGACACAGGAGCAGGCTACGCATATGTCCTGCGAGCCGGAGAGGATATTTCCTACTGGAGGGACCTGTATTATGGTGCCATGCCAGCAGATCAGCGGGCGAGGAGCTTCCATAGACCATCGCATACAGCGGCAGCTACGGGAGGGAGCCGGAGGAGACAGGCATCGAGTGGTGGGGTCATGGGTCCTCCACCACCACCAGACAGGCAGGGTGATCCTGGAGCGGGTCCTTCTAGGGCTCAGATTCCGTCGAGGCCAGGCAGCTCCGAGGGAGGGAGTTCATCATAGCCATAGAGGGCTCCCTTGTATCAGTATTTGTACCATTTTTTTGTATTGTAGACACCTGCGGGTGATTGTAGCCATATGATTTTTTGACATCATTGTATCATGACACTTTTGATTATATATATGAGAGATGATTCATTTTTGCGGCAGCTATATGCATGTGTACCTATGTGATGAGATGTTCTTAGAATGTATGCTTATGATATGGATGCAAATATATACATAATGCAATGCAATATATATTTTTGTTCTTTTATGTTGTATATGCGATGCATGATGCAAATGTGAATGTATGTAATGCAAATGAATATGATAATGCAAATAATTATTTACATGATGAAAATGTAAAATGTGCTAATATGTGTTGTGTGCAGGATGTGATGCAGTTGTGATATCTATATGTATGTATGAAATGCTTATATGTGGTAATGCAGGTGCAACTACATGAAATGCAAATGTTTTTGGTGTGTCATTATACTCAGTCATGTGATAGCGGGCTACGCGGACTCAAGAAGGATGATGGAAGTCAATCAAGAAAGGGGGGATGAAAGACAGAAGACATGAAAGTGAAAGAGCTTCTTGTGCGTTATCATCATTGAGCTTTATTATGGAAAAATAGGTTATGACAATCGAGGCATATGTTCGACCCAGAAAGTCATTGTACCTGTTTGCATGGAGATAAGACAGTCACAAACAAGGAATGCCCCAGTTCATACTAGACTCACAGTGTCCTCATATCCTTGGACAAGTCATAGCATTACTAAAAGACAATCCACAGACAACAAATGCAAATAGGTGACGATACCCCATCCTTGCCTTTCTAGTCAAAGACATCCTGGAGATAGAATCTCTAGTCAGAGACATCCTAGAAAAGCTAAAAGACATGTCACCAAAAAGATGAAATCAAAAGAAAACCAAGACTCGACACCAACATCCACTGTAGTCCTCAAGTTTAGTGTCTCTTGTCACTTGTATAAGTCTTATTCGATTGTGGTCACAATGTTTACTTTCACAAAAAGGATAGATAGCACTGAACCATAATGTTGTCTGAGTCTGTTGAAAGATTTGATTTGTCGAAGCCCATTGTTGCTGCTGTGTCTCATCTGAAACTGACTGAATCCATGAAACTGATACTTTATTGCGGAGAAGACGAAACTTTATTGCGGATCTGTGATGCAAATGTTGCTTTATTGCGGATTGTGCGCGAATAGACTGAAGGAAGCTGGAAGAAACTGTACTCCTCGAAACATGTGGTGTTCTCAGTTCCACACCCATCACTAGACGTAGGATTTGCCTTAGCCACAGATAGGATTTGACTTATTATGGATGGAAAGGGAGTGAAAAAGGGGGGTTTATTATGAATGGCTAACCAATCTTGGGTAGATCAATAACAAGCCATGATGGGAATGGGTAAGTTTATTGTGAGTGAATAGGTTGTGAGTGTGTGCAAAGTGAAAGGATGAAAGTGAATCCTGAAGGAGGGAGGAGCAATGTCTCTACGCATGGCGCTGGGAACCCAGTTTTCACCATGGTACTTGCCCAGGGCACCACCGAAGTGGTTTTCACCATTGGACGAAATTATTTCTCTTTACTTTTTTCGATTTTTTTTTTTTTTGTGTCACAAGGCGCCTGTTTGCCAGGTTTTCACCAAGTAACGATTTTTTTGTTTTATAATTTTTTTGTATTTTTGTATTTTTTGATTTTTTTTGGTATTTTTGAATTAGGATATTCCGAAGAGCTATGTGTAGAACCTGCGAAGGTGCATGCTATTGATAGGATCCTCCAAAGGTTCACCTTCTGTGGTTGAGAGCTGATATACACCGGATCCATAGGCTGCTGTAACGATGTAAGGACCAAGCCAGTTTGGTTCGAACTTGCCTTTCTTCTCTCTGTCTTGCTGATTCTTGGGATTTTCTCTGAGAACCAAGTCACCTACCTCAAATGTGCGAGGCTTGACTTTATGATTGTAGCTGCGACTCATTCGTTGTTGGTAAGCCTTGAGATGATTAAAAGCAGTTTGTCTCCGTTCATCCAGTAGTTCTAGTTCTTGTAAGCGAGAGACCCTGTAATCTTCATCGTTGATGATGTTTTGCAAAGAGACTCGTAAAGAAGGTAACTCGACCTCAATAGGCAAGATGGCTTCAGCACCGTAGACAAGTGAGTAGGGTGTAGCTCCTGTAGGTGTGCGGACACTTGTGCAGTAGGCCCAAAGTGCAGGATTGAGTTGGATATGCCAGTTACGGCCAGCGTCGTCGACTGTCTTTTTGAGGATTTTAAGAATTGTTTTATTAGACGCCTCAGCTTGGCCATTACCTTGGGGGTAATATGGTGTGGAGAAATGATGGGAAATATGGAAGCGGTCACAGAGTTCACGAACATCCTGATTTTTGAAGGGACGCCTGTTATCAGTAATAATGGAAACAGGAATACCATATCGACAAATGATATAGTTAAGGATGAAGGTAGCAATTTGTTTCCCAGTGACTTGTGTGAGAGGCACAACCTCAATCCACTTTGTGAAATACTCTGTGGCTATGATAATGAATTTATGACCATTGGAAGAAGGAGGGTGAATCTTGCCTATGAGATTGAGTCCCCACTGACAAAAGGGCCAAGGAGACGCAAGTGGTTGTAGTTCTTGTGCTGGTGCATGTATGAGGTCTCCATGAATTTGACATTGCTTACATTTCTTGACAAACTGATATGAATCTTTTTCCATATTGGGCCAGTAATATCCAGTCCTGATGAGTTTCTTGGCCAAGGTAGGACCACTAGTATGCGGACCACATATCCCTTCATGCACTTCACGTAACGCAATCTGAGCTTCGTCGCTTTCTAAACATCTAAGAAGAGTGCCATCTAGACCTCGTCGGTATAGGATATCAGCTAGAATGACATATCGAGAGGATTGGCGAATGAAAGTGCGGCGTTGGTTGTTTGATAGATCAGGAGGTAAGATATTGTCACAAAGATATGTGAATATGGAACCATATAACTGGGATTCGGGACCAACAACGCATATCATTTCAGTAGGAGTGATCTCATATGAAGGAACCAACAGGTTGTCTACCAGGAACTCATAGCAGGTTTCATTTTGAGGCAGGTCAATTAGTGAAGCAATTGTAGCCATGGCATCTACAACACGATTCTGCTCTCTTGGTATCTGCTCAAAATCTATCTTTGTGAAGTGCTGTTTCAAATCATCTACCAGTTGCTTGTAAGGCATTAATTTTTCATCTTTTGTTTGGTAATCATCAGTTGTTTGACGGATGACAAGTTGAGAATCCCCAAAAACACGAAGTTCTTGGATCTTCCACTGAACTGCAATTCGTAATCCAGTTGTTAATGCCTCATATTCCGCTATATTGTTAGTGCAAGGAAATGATAAGCGGTATGATTTTGGTATAGAATCGCCTTGAGGAGTTATAAAGAGAATACCAGCTCCTGCCCCATGTTGTGTGTATGAGCCGTCAAAGTACAGTTGCCATGGCCTTGCATGTGATATTGTTAAAATGGATTCATCTGGAAATTCTGAATTTAGAAGAACATCATCTATCATGGGAGCATCTGCTAATTGATCCGCGATTGCCTATCCTTTTATTGCTTTTCTGTCCACATACTCAATGTCGAATTCACTCAGGATCATTACCCACTTGGCCAATCGCCCAGTAAGTGTAGCTTTGTTGAGAAAGTATTTTAATGGATCAATTCTTGCAATCAACTTAGTCTTATGAGTGAGCATATAATGTCGTAATTTCTGTGAAGCAAAGACCATAGCGAGACATGCACGCTCGATTGGTGTGTAGTTTAGCTCATATCCCACCAATGTGCGACTGATATAGTACACTGCTTTTTCCTTGCCGTCAGCTATTTGTTGCGCTAAGAGTGCCCCCAGTGCTGTTGGAGTAGCTGATATGTATAGCAACAAAGGCTGATCTGGAATTGGTGGCATCAAAACTGGCGGATTCAAAAGATAATCTTTGAGCATCTGAAAAGCTTGTTGACAGTTATCATCCCATTTGAACTTGATATTTTTTATGTAGCAGGTGTTGAAAAGGATTACACTTATCTGCAAGTTGCGCTATGAATCTTCGTATAGACTGGAGTCTCCCTTGTAAGAATCGAAGTTGACTGATATTTCTGGGTGGCGGCATGTCCAAGATAGCCTTGACTTTTGCTGGATCGGCTTCAATTCCTCTTTTGGACACAATGAATCCTAGGAGCTTCCCGGAGGTTACTCCAAAGACACATTTCTTGGGGTTTAATCTTACCTTATATTTTTCCAACCGATCAAAGACGACTGAAAGTATGTCCAAATGTGTATCTCTGTCTATTGATTTACCCAAGAGATCATCAACATAATCTTCCATGGTTATGTGCATGAGATCGTGAAAGATAGTGGTCATTGCTCTTTGATATGTAGCACCTGCATTTTTCAGCCCAAAGGGCATGACATTCCAACAGAAAGTTCCCCACGGACAAGTGAATGATGTTTTATGTTGATCCTCAGGTGCAATCCTGATTTGATTATAACTAGAAAATCCATCCATTAAAGATAACATTTCGTGACCTGCTGTGAGATCAACGATCAAGTCAATATTTGGTAATGGGAAGTCATCTTTCGGACAAGCTTTGTTGATGTCTCTGAAATCTATACATATTCTGATGCTGCGATCTGGTTTACTGACAGGTACTAAATTGGAGATCCATTTGGGATAATCAATTGGGCGTATGAATCCGACATCCAATAACTTCTCCAGCTCTGCTTTGACTAGTAATGCCACTTGTGGATGCATTTTCCTTAATTTTTGTTTCACTGGCTTTGCCCCCGGTTTGACTGTCAAATGATGCATTACCAAATCTGGATCTAGTCCAGGCATATCAGCGTATGACCATGCAAAGTTGATTTGTCGTTCTTTGAAGAAGCTTATGAATTTTGACCTTTCGGATTCTGTCAATGATTGAGCCAGGAATATATTGTGTGGAACTTCTTCTGTACCAATATTCGTTTTGATAGTATCCTCTACCAACATGGATGATTTTTCCTCATATGATGCTGGGAGAATGTCGAGCCTTCCATCTTCGGGTGCCTCAGAGAGGTTTTCGCCCTCAGATATGTCCTTTCTTTTTACTTTTTTGGGATCAGATAGCGCCACAGTGTGGTTTTCGCCATAAGGCCCTTGATTTGTTCTTATTTTCACATTTTTGCGACTGGAAGGTCCGACACCCTCACCAAAATATGCCATGTTGTTGAGTTCTATGGTGTATCCTGCTTTGTGGTCCCCAGGGGGAAGATCATCTCGTATGCCAAGGTAGTCAATAATAGCTTCATCGTTTTGGAATGTGTCAAATTGTGCTGGTCCTTCATAATCCCAGTCAATGAGTTGGTGGTGAACAAGGGGAAGGCCTTTAATGTTTTCGGAGTTTGCGGGGCTAAGAGTGAAGATGTGGTTATATTCGGGTATATCGAGGCAATCGTCGAGGTCATCGATGGCACTCTCCTCATCAGTTTCGATCGCAAGCGAATCCAAATTGTCATCACTAGTAGCGCCTTCCGGGACAGGTGTCCTCATCCTATGTGATTTCGACCTAGAACCTTGAGACGAAGACTGTGCGGAATCCTTATGGGTTGTTTCCTGACCCACCCTAAACTTTTTATAAAATTCCCCTTCTTTTGTCGGTTCATTCGGCTCTCTGAATGTCTCGGTGAGCTCATAGTCATTGGAGGATTTGTTTGAACCCCATTCCCATTCGTTGGAATCTGTGGAATAGTAATCTTCTTGTTGAACTTTGGCAACTTTGATTTGTGATGCCTCTTCTGTCCTTTTAGTGTGGATCTTGGAAGTCAGAAAACCAAGTCCCTTTGAGCGTTCCCTTTTTACAGTCAATTCAGGTTGTAAGGGTTCCATGACACCTTCTCTGCGTAACCCAAGAGGGCTTTTTCCATCATACCCGAATTTTTGTAGAATCTTGAAGCCTTTGCCATATTTCTCACAGGGTATATTGATCTGATCTTGTGTGTCATCTTCAATGTCTTTATAGAGCATTTTGTATAAATCTTCCTCTTCTAGTTCGCCCCATCTTTGAAAGGTAGTAGGATCCCATTTGAGTATCATGATGGATATTTGCTTGTTAGGATGTGGCCTTCCATATTCTTTTGGAGAGCTCATGACTTGTCATAAATACATTGTCTGATTTAAAGTGTATTCTCCCATGCCTTTGTCTTGAAATTTGCCTTTAAGTTCACCTTGTTTTGATGTCGAAGGTTTCAATGACTCAGGGTCAATGTATGCCGAAGAAGGAACAGCCTCACGATTACTGGGAATGATGGTCTCAGTATGTGATCACAGGTTATTGCAATATATGAACGGATTAGGATCACCGTTAACTGTTACCTCGACTCCATTATGAGGAAACTTAATGCATTGATGATATGTCGATGGGACTGCCCTCATTTCATGAATCCAAGGACGTCCTAGCAATATGTTGTATGTGAGATCCAGATCTAGGACTTGACAAACCACATCCTTTGTAACTGGCCCAATTCTTAGAGGTAAGGTGACTATGCCCTTGGATGAACGCTCTTCATCATCATATGCCTTGATGGTGATTTGATTTGTTGAATTCACAGCTTTATCAGAATATCCCAATTGTTTAATGGTGCTCAATGTACAAATGTTTAGACCAGCTACTCCATCTATCAGGACTCTCTTTACTCGATGTTTGTGTATGAAGGCTTCAACATGTAAAGGTGCATTATGTGGCTGACTTACGGAGGCGTCATCAGCTTCTGTGAATGTGAGGGAGTGTGGAATGGAAAGGTATCCCACCATGGCTTGAAACTGGTCCACGTTCAGATCAGTAGGAACAACAGTATCTCTCAAGATTTTGTCAAGAATAGCTTTATGAGCGGGGGATATACGTAGGAGCTCAAGGATGGAGATGAGCGCGGGTGTCTTCCCTAACTGTTCTACAAGGTCATACTCAGGTTTGGTTGATGAAGAAGCGGTATTTTTAGTGGAAGCACCTGGCAAAGTAATTTTACCTCGACGAGTTGTAACATGACATTCAAAGGTAGATTCGGAAGAAGATCCAACACCTCTTAGAACAATCTTGGGTCTCTGAGGAGGATTCTCAAGATTTTTGTTCTTGATGGTAATAGTAGAGATATGATTGTCCATCGAGATGTGATTGATAGTTGAGTCATAGTTGTAAGGTGCTCTAGTATAGTTGGCTTGATCATCTGTGACTTTGGCTTTTCCTTTGTCATGCTTTGGGAATGGTTCCTTAAACATCTCATGTTCTTGATTGGATGAGTGTCCCTCAATCTCAATATCACCTCTATCAATGAGATCTTGCACAATGTTCTTCAGTCGATGGCAATTTCCTGTCTTATGACCCTTGCTCTTATGAAACTCACAATACTCATCATCATTCCACCAATTTGGTTTGACCTTTGGTTCATATGGAGGAAAATCTGGAACTGTGATCACTTTGTTTGCCACTAGCTTTTTGAAGACTGATTCAAGTGGTTCTCCCAACGGGGTGTACTTCCTTCGTGATCTAGAAGTTGCTTGAGTATTCACTTGATTGTTTGTAGAACTTGATCCCGAAAAGATGAACTTGGGTCTCACTGTATTGGCATCAACAACACCATCATTGACTGTGTTCTTGTTTTTATTCCAAAATCTTGGCTTGTCTTTTCCTTTGAAGTCATCTTTGTTCTCCTTGAATATTTTAATGACTCCTTGTTCAATTAGGACCTTCTCTGTTGCTAAGCCCTTTTCAATAACATCCTTGAAGGTGGACAAACAAGCTTTCCTTAGATCATAGCCAATGTCCTTGTTAACGTTTTGAGTGAACATTTCTACCATTTGTTTTTGTGGAATTTCACAAGAGCATCTACTGGCTAGATTTTTCCATCTTTGTAAAAATGATGCAAAAGATTCTCCTTCTTTTTGCTTAGTATTGCACAAAGTAGTGACTGAAATATCTGTTTCTATATTGTAGGAGAAATGCTGAATAAATGCCTCTACTAAGTCACCCCATGACTTATTACTAGGAGGTAATTGAGAGAACCATTCCATAGCTTGATCGCCTAAGCTTTGCGGGAACAACCTCATCAAATATGTTTCTTCTGCCGCTACCTCTATGCAAGCTATGAAAAATTGTCGTATGTGTGCCTTGGGGTCTCCTTTTCCTCTATACTTGTCAAATTTTGGCGTCACAAAGTGTGCAGGAAATGGAGGCATTGGAATGCTCCTATCAAATGGATAAGGACATATGTCTCTCATAGTGTATGTTGGTTTTGGTGTACTCATGTCCTCCATTTTCTTTTGTAAATCTCTGATTTGTTGCTCCAAATTGCTCTTAGGTGGAGATCGATTTCTTGTAGCATATCCTATGTTTGAGACACCAATTTGAGGAGGAGCTTGTTGCATGTATGGATGATATTGATCATACACATGTTCATATGGAGGAGGTCTATATTGATGCGGCATATAGGGAGCACTTGGTATAGCTTTATGTTGAGGAACCCCATATTTATTTTGCACATGTATACCATATTCTACAGGCATGTCCTGTTCTATTGTGTTGCCCCCAAATTTGACATGAGGTTTCCTTGTGTCCAAATTTTGAGCATGCCTTTGAATGTCCACTTGTTTTGATTGATCCATAGCTTGAGCATGTGATTGAGCATATCTATCTGCATAAGACTTCCATAATGGTCTTCGAAGGTAAGTATCATATGTTTGACCGTGTGTATGTGGGATTTCTGGTTTTTGAAGCAAAGCTGATGGTGATTCAGGTACCATATGCGGTCCTCTATTTCCTCCACTATTGGGTCTCCTTTGATCCATGTTGGAGTGAGTTTGTTGCGAGGGTCGGTTTTCCATAAGTTGAGACATGTCAAAGTCATGAGGTATTTTAGCTCCACTTTGTGCCATCATGTGTAAGAAGTATTGTCGATCCCTCTTCATTATTTCTTCAACCAATCTATTGAAATGAGGATTCATAATGGATTCTTCTATATCTGCTGATTGTATTGAAAAGTTGTCCACATTGTCATTGTGTGTAGCATTGTTGTTTGTAGTGTCTGCGTTTTCCACATTTGGAATGTTTCTATAAACATCCATGTCAGGTAATGTAGTGTGTTCAGGATTGAAAAATAAATCATTGTCATACTCATAAGAACTCATGTTTGCGGATTCTTGAGCTTCTTTAGCTTTTCTCCTAGATTTTTGAAGACGGGTTTCAACCATGAACTAGGTATTTGACCAAGATGTGCAAGACTAGATGAAAAATGGAAAGAGTATGGAAGACCAAGAGTTGTATGGAGTGTAAATGAATCTGAGGTGTACTTGCAAATGTCCAAAGTGTAAGACCAAGTATGTAAGTAGTAGAGTAGGTGTGACTTCCAAAGAGATGATTGTTTCTCTTGATGAGGTAAGCCGACCTTGACTCTAAGTAAGACCAAATGAGACCCAAAGGTAAGAAACCTTGATGAGGGACCACTTAGCAAAGTGTAGTTGTATGTAGTATGTTGACAAAGTAAGATGAGGACAAGCAAGTGACCTTTTGACCCAAGTTTAGACAAGTATGAATGTAAAATGAGATGTAAAGCAATGATGGATTATGTGAGACCCAAGGACAGGTTGAATGCTAGATGAAACCTGAAGAAACAACCTAGGAAGCTCAAGTATTCCGAAACTGATTTCCTTTGTTTGTTGGACTGTAAAAATTTTCAATTCTGGACACAGACGCTTCCGTATGCTTCACAGACGCGATTCCCAGACACAGACGTGTCTCTGTTCGACATAGACGCTGCTAGACACACATACGCTATTATGCCCTTCACAGACGCGCTTAAATGACCCAGACGCGGTTAAAAAAGACACAGATGTGTTTCTGTAAACTTCGTGCAATTTTTCCAATCTGTGAAGTTGTTTTGTTGTGACCAAATCCGACTGTTTGACTGTTTTTCGTGACAAGAGGACACAATGTTGATGAGGACTCAATGTTTGCAAGTGTTTAGACTCCAAAAGTGTGTTGTTTGATGTAAAGTTGTTTTGCATACACTTGAAGACACAAAAGACACAATGTTTTGTTGTTTGGTCTTGAATGTTTGAATGTTTAACATAAGACAAGCACAATTCTTATGGCTGGCCAAGACAATAGTTGTTCGAGGCTACGCTATTCAGAGCGGATACTTAGATGCTTGACCTCACTGGCTCCACCCTCGGCACTCACTTCTCGGGTCAGCCAAGCATCAGTCCCCATGAAAACTCCCCATGGCGAACTTTGTATCTCTACTAAGAACCGTATGTGTGTGGGCCGCTACCAGAGGTCCGACCTCCTGCCCCAACAACTAGAAGGATTTGGGCTTCTAAAACAAAAAGGTGCTAGTAAGGGCATCCGCTCGTGTGGCCATACATGCGGCACTTTCAGCTCTGTAAATACAGAAGGCTCCCAGCCGGTAGGGGTTACGCCCTACAAATGATCAAATAAATTTGATCAAATGGGTTTATGGGGAGACATAGTGTTGGTATGAACTTATCAGCACACGTTATCCATAGTTTTCACCATGAATACATTTGATTATAGTGGTTCGGATGAGGTGGGTTTTCCTCGCTACCACTTGGGTCGTTCTCTTCTCACTAGTAGTCCTAATGACCACACGGGAAGACAGACCCTCTAAAGATAAACAAAAAGAGCCTATTGCTCAAGACACAAAAGACAATGATTCAATTTTAGTGCACCAATGGAAGTGTTTGCTAATCTATGAAAACAAGGCACACAACAAAATTTCAAAACCCTAGCCAAGGACCTGCAACAAAATTTGTTAGTAGTTTGGGTTGTTTCAAATGATCACCCCTTCCTGCAAGCACACAAGTTAGGTAAATTTTAGAAACCCAAAAGACTTTGTGAAAGAGGGGCCTTCAACAAAAACGTTTTGCTTCCAAGACAAGTTGCACAAAATTAGTTAGCTAGATTTGAAAGGGTTAGTCCAAAAATAAACCAGATCTGAAACCCTAAGCACGAAATCCGAAAATTGAACCAAAGAAAATTTTAAAATTCCGAAACAGTAAAAACATAGACGCTGTTACCCCCGACACAGACGCGTTTATATGACACAGACGCGGTTCTGTGACTTACAGACGCGGCCAAAAATCACAGACGCCCCTCTCCGACACAGACGCGCTTATAAAACACAGACGCTCCTGTTTGAGACCTGCAAAATAAAACTTGTCAAAAACACAGACGCGACTCCAGTATCCGCAGACGCTCCTGAAAATCAGAGACGCGATCCGAAAGTTCGCAGACGCGGAAAAACCTAAAATGTCGTCGAAAAATGTCTGATCTGCAACTTCAAAAATGCAAAATTTGCAACAAAAAGGTTAAATGCAAAGGGACAAGGGTCCCACCGGGCGTGCCAAAATGTATATGGTGAAAATGGATAACAATAATAACAATATTGAAAGGCTAAATGAATCCAACCACAAAACCCTAGCCTAACAACAACAAAGATCCACCATAACATATGAAGATTACCTAAGACAATGCAAATCACATGAAATCACAAAGACTATACCATCACATGTCCAATAGGGTTTTGATCTCCATTCTTCCTATCTCCATTGATCTTGCTTGATATATTTGCTCTCAGATTTTTATATGCACAAGAGCTCAACAAAGAACGAAATGTGGTTGCAAGTAGGATCGTAGTGTAGCCAATTGATCAAGTTGTTAGCATGAATAGTGATTAGGCATTAGGGTTTGATAATGAAGAAGGCATCTCCTTATATAGAAGACACTATAAGAAATGGAGGGATAAGATTGAGAGGTGTAAAAAAAAGGAGGTCGGCTAGGATTAGAGGGTAGGTAGAAGAAATAGTAAAATAATGAAAGGGGTAGGTAGTGTAGGAATTAAGAGATGAATGACATGTGTCATGTGTAGAAAAAGATAATGAATTAATTAAATAAATAAAGATTTATTTAATTAATAGAAGAAGTAGGATAATTAAATAAATAAGATATTTATTTAATTTAGGAAAAGGATAATTTAAATAAATAAATGTATTTATTTAAATGAGAAATAAGGCTAGAAGAGGATAAATGAATTAATTAAATAAATAAGGATTTATTTAATTAATAGAAGAATTAGGCTTATATAATTAAATAAATAAAATATTTATTTAATTAGACATGACAATTTTAGGTGTCTACAATAATTGTTGATTTTTTTTTATTTTTTTTCAACATTTTTTATTGTCCATTTTGATGAATATTTCATATTTTATTAATGATTTGTTAACTTGTTTAGGTAACTTATCATTTCGATGTCAACATAAGTAATTGGTTTAAGTAATTTCATATACGTGTCTAAGTAAATTTTGTTTGCTCAAATTTCAATATCTATTAACATATATTCTTAATTTTTTATTTAGGAATAATTGATATTAACCATGACGAGGAATAAGTGAGAATAACATGAACGACTTGAGGAAGAAAATAAAAGACAAAGGGAGAACATGCAAAGATTGCATGAAAAGACAAAAGTTGGAGGAGAAGGTATGTCATCTATACTAGCTCATTTTATGTAGAATTAAATACTGAAACATGTATTGAGGATAGACACGATGGATAAAATTTACTAAATGCAAACCAAGAACAAGTGCCAAGAACCACACATATTAAGACAAATAATGATCAATAAAATGTACAAAATGCAAACAAAGAACACACACCAATCATAATATATCCTAGAATTATTTGTAAAAGACTAAATTATCTAGTTGTCATGGATGAAATATTTTGAAACCAATGCTCGATAGAATTTTCAATCACACTTGTAGAAAAGTGGCCAATAGAACATGAAAAAGCTATTTTGAGAGATTAAATCAAATTAGAAGGTGTCATTTGCTTGTTAAAATGATTATAAATCTCAATTTTAGAGACACTATGAAGATCCTTGGCTTAAGATCATTCGATACCAATAGTGAAAAACTATTGTGAGGAATATAATTAGTGTGTATCAAGCAATAGGTTAAGACTTACACACTAAAGATAGAAATGTTACCTGACATGTTCTTGTCAACTATAATGAGCAAGAAAAAAAAAATCATTTGATTAGCAAAACAAGTCACTAAAGATGTTCTATAACAACAATACACTATGCCTTAGGGAGACGTGACAAAATTGAGGATCCTAATTGTAATTATTTATGGTCATTCTCGAGTAGACTTCCATGCAAAGACAAGGTTGTTGTTGATGAATTAAGAGCATTAATTAGATTTTTTTAGGAAGTAACATAAGAGTTTCACCTAATCAAAGAGATGTTGTTAGAAGGAGAATAGGATCTCAAAATTGTGAACTACATCCCAAATGCTTTTTGAATATTACTCAGACACAATTTTATGAAAACTTTGTTCAAATATATCTTCAAGTAAGAATTAGTCAAAGGATTTTTGAAATGGTCAATCCTTTTTATGTTAAGATATATCAAACATGCACTAATTGTTGTTATAGGATGCATATTGAATTTTCCATGCATTATATTTATCATCATATGTGTGGTACTTTACACATTAACGATGCTTTGCATGAATGTGGTATAGAAGTCCCTCCTAGGTCATCAAGATATTTTATTTCAAGTATATTATGTAAAAGAGATGATGGCTACATTTTTTTACAAGAAGTTGGGTTTAAAAGGATCATGTGTTACTTATGATTGTTTTCAACATTTGCAAAGATGTTTAGATTTAGAAAGCACACATGGAATTGGAAAAAAAAATAGTTGTGCTTTTGGAAAATACAACTCAGTAACATATGGGCTTAATGATAGCAAAGAGTTGAGGAGATGTGATTTAATTTATACAAATACATTTGTAGTTGAATTTATGAGATATTTTCAAAATAAACTAGTTTATGAGATATTTTCAAAATAAACTAGTTTATGAGAATACAATGCATACACATAGAGCTTGATGATTGAATTAAAAACTCAAGTTATATAAATGTGTACATTTCCTCTTGGTACCATTTTTTCTATTGTAGATTTTGCTAAGAATTGTAAACTACAACTACAACTACAAAATGGTGTGCAATCTCAGTATTATGACTCTACTTTAGTTACTATTTTTATACATATAGAATTCATGCATGCACATGATAGCACGTAGGAGGATCGAAAGATATTAAAAAAGTATCACTTCTACTTCAGTGATGACCGTACTCATTCCACGGAGTTTGTGCAAGGATTCTTTCAAAATTTCAATGATAATTTAAGGGAAAGAAATATTAGATACAATCAACACATCATATGATCAGATAACTACATGTAACAATTCAAGAATTCAAGGATATGATCTATTGGTTGACTAGGATGGATAGACATAGTTTTACAATTAGGATGTCGCTTTGAGTATCTTCCTAAAATTTTGTCAGAAAAGATTTGGACACTAATGCTAGGCAACTGTAGCCCATCATTTTTACTTCTTCAAAATCAAGTCGTGTGTCTCAGTCTAATATTTTTAGATCTATATTTGTTGCCTCCAGATCCTTTCACCTGTAAACACAAGTGGGAAAAATGTTGTTGAGTTGATAGGGGTTTTCCTAAGTGAAACCCCAAGTTTAAAATTAACCCTATAATTATTTCAAAAGAAAAGGGAAGTGTGCCTTGATAGGGTAGAGGCTAGATCTAAAATTGAAATTCTTAATTGAAATGTTGTACCTTTATGAATCTTCTTTGTCTTGAAGTCTTCATATAAAGGTTGATGTTGTCATGCAGGAATTCATAGATGTCTTCATAAGAACTTGATCATGGATTCCATCTTGAATACTTGATATTTGAATATTTGACCTCTCCTTCACTACTCCAATGATGCGTGACTACTTGCTCATTGAATTTGAAAAAATGTAAGTGGAAAATTATGGAGAGATGATTGAAATGAGGAGGTAATACTTGATTTTATACCTATCCTCATAAAAAATATTGAGAAATACGAAGAAGGTCAACATGGGAAATAGGTTCTTGCTCAAAATTTTCCGATCGTTAGACAGGTCAAAAATGAGTCCTTTTGGTCTAGGCAAGGGCACCAAGGGCCATTGTCTAGGAGAGGAACCCTTGTCCAGTTCATTTAGGATGAACAAAAGGTCAGAAGTCAAAGTATAGAATGAGAATTGTAATTTGAAACCAATGTGAGCAAAATTAGGCATAATCGGGGCTTAGAAGGCATAAATGACAAAGTGAGGGCCAAATGAGGATAAAATTGTATATAGATACAATTTACAATACTACATTTAGCCCCCACTTTAGCGAGAGTACAATCCTACACTCATACTCTCGATAAAGTAAAAAAGCATTGAAAAGCTTTCATCAAGATATTAAATAGGCAAGAAACACCAAGCTCCTAGAGAGTTAGGATCTTATTAGTCTAATATCAAGATAAAAGGAGCAACACATGAGGAGAAGAGAGAGAAGAAAGGATATGAATTCTTGGCCTAGTAAGGCTATGCTTACTATGAGTCATTTTGGCACAAAGAAATATTACAAAGCAAAGCCTTAGTTTGCTATTGCTAAATAATTTGAAAAAAAATAAAAATTGATTGGAAAATGGGTGTTGCAACATGCATCGTACATGTCATGGTGTGTGATCAAAGTGTACAAATAAAACCTTATGGTGTGTGAACAAATTGTAACTAGAGTGTATGCCCTCGTGTTAAAGCGATTGCATATTCCTTACTAGGAGCAGTTGCTTGAAGATAGCATACATGCATCCAAAAGACAAGCATGCCACAACAATGAAATGTCCCCAAGCAAAGGAAAATCAAAGATGATGGTTCACAAAACATAGAGACATCACATAGGGATCCACTAATTGGGGTCAATATGCACATCAGGTAAATCATGTATATCAAGTATGATTGTAATGAATTGACCCCATCCCCCAAAGGTAGTGGAACTATGAGCATAATAGAAGAAGAGCACATAAGATGAATAACAAAATTCTTTTTGGGTCAACATGTAAGAAACCAAAAAGAGAGATCTCAAAGCTTTGTATCATCCCCAATTAGACAACGCAAAATCACATTTACAACATAACATGAATATGATATGTATAATAATTGAGATACAAATAGAGGAATGTCGCAATAGGTTTGTTCCCTTTGTTACCTTGCACCAACGAAGCACCAAGGGTCATCCAAATAGAGCTTAACATACCACAAAAACATATCAAGCATCACATTATGGGGGCAAACACATTACATGCAAGTAAACACACAAAAGAGTCTACTATACAAGTGAAGCTAGTCTAGCAAATCATCCCCTTCCCAATGTTTCTTAACAACATTTAGGGATGGTAGACAAGATGAAAGGGGAGCCATAACAAGCACAGTAAATGAAGCTACTACAATTTTTAAACAAGGACCATGCCCTAATGACGAATCACTTGGTTTTTCACAGAGAGATAAGATTAAATCTTTTGAAAATCTCGAAGATAGCTCATGATTAATCTCAATAACCTCAAGTATATTATCAAAATCATTAGTATCACCGTCATCATCCAAATTAATCTCAATAGGAGCTATAATGTGCAATAGAAATGAAGAACAATCATTTTGCATAGATAAATAACTTTTAACATATTAGATTAAGATAGAGATCCTCCCTAGAGTTAAGCAAAGGTTGGACAAATAGGACCAAGTCAACATTCAACAACTTAGGCAAAGAAACAGTTTGGGAAGTGAGCTCATGAGCCTTGGCACAACATCTTCATCGACAATCTCTCGCACTATGATTTCTCTTGGATCGACTCAAAGCTTGTGAAGTTTGGGGATCAATCAACATAGGCTTCTTTTATTCCTTTTTACAAGAGGGAACTGGAGAAACCTCACTGGGATGAGATATATAGGATGTTGGTTGCTTTTCTCTTTGACCATCATAAGATGTAGGAGGTGAGACGACAACATATATAGGAGGAATAGGAGGGGTAGACTAAAATCTAGGTTTAGGATGCAGAGGAGGAATATCAATATCCACACATGAGGAATTCTTAGGCTTACTTAAGACCGATATCCTTTCATGTTTGAATTTTTTATAAGATAAGAGGACATCTCAATGAGGTTGCAAAGGTTCGGATTTTTCAGGCTAAAAGCAACCAAAGGTGAATTTTCCACATCTTGCTAAGGGTTGATAAATGATATGACTGGTAGTGATAATGCACCCATTATGAGATAACTTCAAAATGGTAGAAGGAATAACTTTCATGGAATTGAGCCAAGGGTGTCCCAACTTCACATGAAATTGGTCAAAGGTAGGGATAATAGAAAAGGTAACATCCAAGCATTTAGTACCAACCTCTGCGAGAAGGGCAATGGAACCTATAGTGGGATAAATGAAACCATCATGCACCTTAATCATAACATTGGATTTATCATGTGTCTTGATATAATTTTTGTGTATAAAGATATTATTTAGTAATAACATTTATCATACATACTAGATCAATTAGTACTAATCGTAAGAGCTTTCCTTTAATTTTTATAGTAATGTATGAAGATCCATCAAGTCCATCGATAATCTCTTTTGAGTAAAAGGTTATGTGAGGGTTAGGTTTAGGCTTAGGTTGCTCAATAAGGTTCACAACATGGTTGTTGACTTCTACACACATATCGTTGAGAACTATAATACTTGAATGTTAGGCTCAATAACATTGATAGAATGAGAAGGCAAATGATTGGTAAAGATTTGCAATTTTTTATTAGGTGTCATGTATTTATTTCCTTTATCATTGACACCCTCCATGGTTATAGTGTTAGAATCAATAAGATCTTGAATCACATGTTTCAATTTATAGCACTACTTAGTATCATGGTCAGCCTGATGGTGGTATTGGCAAAAGGCTTTAGGATCAAAAGAAGCTAGCAAAGGCTTAGAGGTATCTATGAATTTGACAGGGGGAAGCTTCATCACATTAACATTAATCAATCTAAGCATGATACTATGTAGTGATTCAGAAAGAATAAAATTACAACGTGTAAAGTTGATGATAAGAGGGCCACACTTAATATTGTAGCTACAACTTGTGTATCAATATGACTGGAAGAATTATTATTGATCTTGATGAAATTCTTGTTTTGTTTTTGGAATTTTTGAAAGGAATGATGAGCTTCTTCATTCTTATCGATTGGAGCTAGCGATAAAGAGGATTCAAATTGACTCACTTTAAGTTGATAATTATGAAATGTTGTGCATAAGCATGTGAAAGAGGCATAATCAGAAAACATAAGCATGTGAGATAAGCAATTTGTGAATGCAAATGTTTGTATCTACCAATGAAATCAATCACTTTTTCTTTAATTCCTTTCTTACAATGTATCAAATTACTTAAAATAATTTTAAGGCCAATATTATTTTGAAAATGTTGCACAAATGCATTAGACAATTTATGAAAAGAATCAATTGAGTAAGGAGGAAAGGAACAAAACCATTCTAAAGCTTTATCTCTTAATGTATCGATGAATAGTTTTGCAATGAGTCTATGATCATGCAATAAGTCACTACATAAAGTTTGAAATGTTCACATGAGTTTGGGGGTCACATTTTCCATTGTATATCTTCGAATGGGGAACCTCTATGTATTGTGGGACAAGGGTACAAATGATGCCATTGGAAAATGGGCTAGTTGTAGCACATGTGGAAACATTGAATTTGATTGGGTCGTGGAAGCCGATTGTTGTTGCACAGATGAAACACTTTGGACCAAATTATTTATAGTGGCCTTAGTGGATGAATTAGAATTGGACATGTTGGATTGTGATGGAGGTGTAACATTATGGTGGAGGATTGGAGTAAGAAGGTGAAATATTGGAATACGGAGGTGGAAAATTATGGTAAGTGGATAAAGGAGATGGTTGGGAAACAAATAGAAGGCTAATGAAAGGACGTATGCACAAGTATTGATGGACATGTGTAGCATTAACATTTTCTATAGAGGTAGCTATGATGAAAGATGTATATGTAGGCACATTAGGCAAAGATATAGGAATGGAATGCCCAACTAGATGTGTAGGATTTTGAAAATGAAGCAATTTGGAAAAAAAAATTAGTGGCATAATATTAGTGTCTACAATATGAGCAATGCCATGCAACACATTCACATCATGTTCATCATGCAACACATTCACATCATGTTCATCACTTTGAATCAATTTCTTCAAACCTTTAATCAAGGGGATTACCTCTCCACACAAGTGTTCTTGACTCATACATTGTTGAAGCCTTTCCAATTTCTTGTCAAGTTCCCCCCAATTGTTCAATTGTCACTTGAGTTGAAGAGTCATCCTCACGAGAATTATGAGGGGAATGATTCTCCACAATGTTAGGTATATTTTGTGTAGGAGTAGAGGATTCACCCAAGTTCACATGGAATAGGTTAGTCAATTTGAGCTCAATACCCTTGGTAATTAAATATTAAAAAGCCATTAGCTTATAACTTCTTCTCTATGGGATATTGGATTCAAGGCATAGGGTCATAAAACTCATACACAAAGAGGACAAAGCTAATGAAATAGATTTGTACTTGTAGACACTTTAAATTGTCCCAGCCTTTAATTATTTTATCCTAAGCATTCTATTAATTTAATGATTATTTATTTATTTAATTAATTCATTTATCCTCTTATAGTCTTTCCTTATTTAAATAAATATTTTTATTTCTTTAAATTATCCTTTCCCTAAAAATAAGTTTTTATTTATTTAATTAATTCATTAGCTTTTTCCCTCCATGACACTTGTCATTCATCTCTTAATTTACCTTTAACCACCTTTCTAATATATTTCCATTTTCTATACCTATCCTTTAATCTGAGCCAACAATTTATCCTTCCACCTCTTAATCCCACCCCTCAATTTCTAGGGTAGTCTCTATATAAGAGGATCTTTTCATCCTTATCAATCCTTAATGTGATCAAGATCCCTAATTAGCGAATCAATTTTCATGTGACCTTTCATAGCGATCAATCATTCAAGCATCCACACAACTACAACCCGTTCTTCGTTGAGCTCTTGTGCACAATACAAAATATGAGAGCAACCATATCAAACAAGATAGAACCCTAATGAGCATGTGAATGGTATAATCTTTCAATATTTTGTGTTTTTCATGTTTTTAGGTTCTTCATTGGTGTATGGTGGATTTTAATTGTAGAACTAGAGTTTTTATGTGGTTGGATCTTTATTTGGCTTTACAATATTTGAATCTTCAATTCCATCGTATATAGTACACACAATGCATCTTATAAAATGCATTGTAAAACCAAACAAAGATGGATTATAAAATGCAAGCAAAAGAAGTAATTAAACAATGCAATTTCCCAATAGAATGATCAATTAACCACTTAATTAAGTAAAATGTACTATATAAATGATAGATTTGTATAATGAATGTTTCTAAATCTGAAAATAATATGCAATAACAATGAGAATTGAGCATATAAATTAGAAATTATGCAAAGGTCAAATTCATTGAAAATATTAGGGTTTTTGTAAATTAGGCCTCTAAATGTATGTAATATAAGTGCATAAATGATATATTTCACAAATGATTGCAAATATGAGTCAATGAGATGCATACAAACCAGATCTAAAATTAAAAATTAAAATTTAATACAATATGGCAGGTTCACCAAAAATGTAATGTTGGGAAATAGGGTTCACTAGTTTTATGCATATGAACTATTAATCAAACCTATTTATCACAACACCACATTTAGCAGGAGAATGAACTCAAGAGACTCAATGTCAAACTTATTAGGAAAGGGTTGATCACAAGGTGAATTCAATCCTCCTTGATTGAGTTGAAAGTGATTATTAAAATGAAATGAATTGAATGCTAGAACTAGGGTTGATGATGTAAAATTGGCAATGATTAGCATGCATAGATAGTTTCAAAACAGCTATGCAGACATAAAGTACAGATCTAGAAATGGGAAGCAAAGAGAAACATATGACTAAAATCTAGGCTTGAAAATTTGGGACAGTGATGCTAAGCGTCTTTGTCCTAAAATCGTCAAATGCAAACAACAAAAAGTCTCGAAATCAAAATGTTGCTTCGAGCATCTCCTTGAAATTTTGTCAAAAAAGTGTCGAACATTGATGCTAGGAAGTCTTGACTTAGTCTTTTTACTTCTTCAAAATCAGGTCCTATGCATACTAGTCTACTCTTTTCAGATCTATATTTGTTGTCTTCATATCATGTCACTTGCAAACACGAGGGAAAAATATTGTTGGATTGCTAGGGGTTTGTCTAGGTTCAAAATTAACCCTATGATGAATTGAAATGAAAAAGAAAGCGTCTTGACAAAGCAGGGGCTAGATCTAAAATTGAAATACTTAATTGAAATGGTATACCTTTATGAATCTTTTGTCTTGAAGTCTTCATGGAAAGGTTGATGTTGTCATAGGAATTCACGGATGTCTTCATAAGAACTTGATCATGGATGCCATCTTGAATGCTTGAAATTTGAACACTTACCTCTCTTTCACTGCTCTAATGATGCTTGACTGCTTGCTCACTTGAATTTGAAAAATTGTAATTGGAAATTTGTGAAGAGATTATTCAAATAGAGGGGCAAGACTTGCTTTTATACCTATCCTCATGAAACATATTAAAAATTATGAAGAAGGTTGGCAAGGGAAATAGGTTCCCGCTCAAAATTTCCCGACCATTAGAGGGTTCAAAAATGAGCCCTTAGGGTTTGGACAAGGGCACTAGGAACTCTTGTTCAATCCATTTGGGCTAAACCAAAGGTCATAAATCAAAGCAAAGAATGAGGATTGCAAAATTGAACCCGATGTGCGCAAAATCTTAGCCATGGATGTTCCCATATTGAAAACACACACACACACACACACCCACACACAGAGAGAGATATATATATTCTATGAGTCCATTCCGGGCTGAACCAAAGGTCATAAATCAAAGCATAATGAAACCATCTATGTTCTTTTGACTTCAATATGCTGGTCCACTACAATTTTGATTTATGACCTTTGGTTCATTGATGCAATCATAGAACACACCCACAAATAAGGTATTAAGACAACATAATCATAAAATATAGTTATAACTCAAACTGAAAAATATACAACTAACATTTCTGTCCATGAAATATACAGTTCATGAGTACAATCGTTCCACATGATCCCACTAAATATCCAGCTGTGCAAACAGGGTGAGATCATATTAATATGCAGGAAAATACGTTGGTATTCTAGAATCCAGGAAAGGTCTTCATAAGCTATTGGCTTAGTTCAAGTGCTAACTTAGTAACATCACTTAGGTTGGGGTCCCGTGAGGGGGCTTAAGCTCTATTTTTGAGGAAGAGGCGGTCCCATGAATAAAAAAAATTTGTGCTGCAGGAATATATGGAATCTTTTTCAAAAAAATAGAAGCCCCTAATTTTTAGGCATGCAAATTTGAGTTGGTGAAAAAGGGGTGGGGCTAAAAATTGCCCCACTAGCTTAGGAGGTTATTTGTCACTTGTCAAACATCTAAGTTTAATTTCTATTTAAAAACAGTTTTGGAGGGAAATGAATATTTTTACTTGTTTTTATTAAGCACATACAAAGATATTATATTCATGAGACCACCAGCTTCCTTAAATTTTGGTGCTTAAATTTTTAAGTTGAACTACACTACAAAATTAATGGGACCACCAGCTTTAAAATTTTCCTAAAAATCTCAGCGGTTGCAGCTCTATTTTTTAGGAAGCCCCTCTCCATGGGACCCCAGCCTTAAATACGTTTTGAGTTCACTTAGCATCACTGATTAACATACAACAACTGATTCATCATTCCCCAAAAAATCAACCAATCAAATGACTCATGCAAACCTTTTCCTATTCGGAATTGTACCCATCTTCTTTACGCCTCACTGTTCAATATAGCAGTCATGATCAATCAAGATCTGAGTTACAACTTTGAATCTTATATTAGTTTAGAATTTCTGATAATTGCAAATTTAATTCATAGATATGGTGAATTGATAGGAAGGAAATGAGGGCATGCTCAGGATAAATTAATTCTGTATTTTCTATGACATGTAATGATAAATCATATAATCCTCAGCATACATCGTGTGACACTCAATAATGCATTCCAGTCTCTAATAAATATGGCATTTCCTCTACATTAAAATTTTGGGGCTGGAAAACAGTAAACAGAGACACTCCATATTGGTCATTTTTATCAATAGTCAACGAGCATGACTTTCAACAGATCTCAGTAAATTAGAGCCACACCTTCTTTCTAAAAGGAGGCACTACGACACTCAAGGAATTTCACATCTTATTCACACAATATAAGCCACAAAGCGAATTAACCACAGTAAGATCAATGAAGAGAGAATTTGCACCCAAATTCTTCTTTGATAAATTATGCATGTAAGTTTTTGTGACACTGTGGTGATACAAAGTGACCTTTGGCATTACAAACTCTAACTGAAATTCATTTTCACTTAGCTTTATAAGCATCCATGCCCTCTTTCCAAAGCTCCTATTTAAGCACAGGCAGGCCTGATGTATGCATTTAATTAAAAGTTTCTAAGACTTTTTCAACAAACCCATTTTGAACATATCTTACAACCATGGCGTTCCCCAAGATCACATTTCTTTGAGGCATTTTCTTAAACAACTCGCAGGCCTTGTCTAGGCTTCCACATTTTGTTTACCTTAAGCTTGTGGAGAGAGAGCCAATTAATTCATAATTTGAACAGATACGTAGTTGTAACAGAAAATTTCTGGGGAAGAGACTGAAATTTTTACGAGGTTTCAAAAGTATGCAAAATGCCATTTTAGATTTTTGTTCATTTTCATATACTTCCAACCAAAAGACAAGATCAAATTTTAAAACTTAATAACACATTTCTGTTCATTTTCATATAATTCCACCTAAGAAAAAACATCAAAGTTTATAACACACAATTCTGTTCATTTTCATATAATTCCACCTAAGAGAAAACAAAGTTTTCAACTTAATAACACATGAACCAAATAAGGAGTTACCTACCACCTAGGTGACCAAACCTACAAGAAGATTTAAACGTATGGCCAAGAGAAGGGCGCATTGTGGCTCTCTTCACATGCAGGAACTCAACAGAAACCAGCAATCAACAAATGTTTCTTCCACACAAATAACGCCATCCAAAAAAAATAATGTCTCTAAGTGTTGCAAGCCTGCAACAAAACCCTTCCCTTTTCAATGTCCTGGCATTTTTAGGAGTGGCCTACTATCTTTACTTGAAAGGCCCATACCCCAAGGAACAGCACCAACCACACTATGACGAAAATCCTCTATCCATTAAACTTTGACGGATGTCCATGCCCTGTTCCTTGTCCTCTCTAGCAGAGCCATAACAACAGTACTCCATTCCTCTGCCATAGCGCCCATACCTGTGCCATCAATCTTGTCCTCTCTGTCGCCGTTTTTTTAAAGATCTTTTAATTTAGTTTTATTTAGTTTTGCCCAGTGTCCAGCGTGTATAGGGGCCAACCACGGGATGTGACATCCTACTGGCAATGAAATAATCAAAATACAGATTTATCATATAAATCTCAGCCATGGATGTTCCCTGCCTTGTTCTTTTGGCTTCAATATGCCGGTCCACTACAATGAATACGCAGTGACTTTTTCTTGCTGCTTTTCTGGGATGTAAAGATTTAATGCATATCTTTGTGAATTATATTTCTATACTCAGTTGCAGAGTCTCTCAATTTGGGCAATGTCAAACTCTGTACATGTTAAACAAAATTCTGATGAAATTTCACTTATGCCACCTGATCCTGATAAAGAGCCAAGTTGATTTAATTCTTCCTTCATGCACTCTATGGTATGGAGATCCAGGCCCTGATAGTTTTGAATCAGCAACTCTTCTACCAAGATTTTGTATATACTTTGAATGCCAATAAAAATGGCTTTTACATGAGCCAAAATAGCATATAAAATGCCAAAGCCTTAAAGAAGAAATGCCGGAATATAGAAACAAAGAGCAATATATATACAGATGAGTTTGTAATGCCATCCATAAGACAAAATCAGTGTTTCTTTGAGTTACTGGGACAGGGGAATGCAGGAACATGGTCACAGTTATTTGGGATAGAAAAATTTACCTAAATTTTGGGGTCGGCAGGGAACAGCAGGGGGGCATCTATTAAATAATTGAAGTAAATTAAAAGCAGCTAAAATTGTAAAAATACAATATGCTACATTTGCAATAATAATCTTCCCCCTTCAAGTTTTTTTGAGGTTTTTAGCATTTTTCCCTTCAAATATTACCTTAACTAAAAAGGATTAAGCACCAAATGGAGCAGGCTATTTGCCATTGAAAAAAGGGGATGCCCCCGGCAAGTCCCTGGAATGTCCAGGATGTTTGGGACATCACACAGACCCCTGGTGACACAACCCCGTGGAACCCTGGATAAAACTATGCTTATATTTCTAGAAAGTAAGGCCTTCCACTCTGATCTCAGTACAGCTAATAAGCATTCTATAATGTGGTCAATATCATGTTAGATTGAGCCCCAACATGAGTTATATACGGACTCAAGGCATACAAAACATGGAGATACATTTTCAAGACAAAAGAAGCTACAAGATAATCCCAGAAATCACATTTCGAATACACCTACGGACCAAATGACTTCTCAACCTTGCAGTTTGCAGGTAAATACCTAAGGAGGTTGAAATATTGTTACAAGCTGGTGGACCTGAATCAGGAGATAATGTACTGTGTACATGCACCAGTTAACTAATTTCAAAGTCCTCCACAAGATGTAATATCAGAATGTGTTCTTATTAGCCATTGTTTCGTTAGGAGTTTAGGATATAGAACATAAATTCCCTCAATTCCTGTCCTAATGCAATCAACCTTGAGTAATTTTACTGTTAAAATACTAATTTTTGTATGACACTGAGCTCGTAAGTCCTTTGTGTCAATAAACATTTTAAGGATCCAGCAGATATGAACAATTCTGTCAGAAGAATTGTAAAGAACCAAACCAAAACTTAAGCAAGAGCAAGTAAAGTAAAAGGTTTTCATTATATTTTTTGATACAGAGTATATACTACATATATTTAAAATTCCTAATACAAAGAAAGCTTTGCATATTCAGATCCCAAATATAGCCATACAGGATCCCAAGTTCACTAGATCAAAAAAAAAACAAAACCCTACAAAATATCAACAAATATTTCCAATGGAATTGATTTCATTGCAAATCAGATGTTCTTATAAAGAAGTCTGAAGATTTATTTTACCATTACCCAAAGAGTGCAGGATATATTTTGCTAATTAGATACTGTTTTCTCAAAGAAATTAAAAATTAGATGCCTTACTAGAGAATCGTCCTGTCAAAAGGCATGTGCTGCAATGGCAATGGGAGAAAGCTGTAGTGGTGTGAACCAGATTTATGAATCTTAAAAATGCGATCGTAGCTTACCCGTGCTTGTAATTATAACCCTTAAAACATCTGACTCAAACTTTCCAAGTTCACAAATTTTAAGAATATCAACCAGGTTGACACCATGCATAAGACTTACCAAGCAAATTGTTCAGAAAATTATAAGCCATACTTAGATCCACCAGAATTCCTTAAAAATTATAAAAGTACTTCATAGACACATAAGGGCGCGAGAACATTCGGACACATATAATTCACCTATAACAAATAATTCACAGACTTCAAAGCTCGAAAGGAACAAATCTGTATATCGTGGAGAAATTATCAATTTTTTTATTCCAAACACCGTCCAGATAGAAGCCAAAAGAATCCTCTTCACAAAAATCAAAGAATGGCCCTTGAAAGGGAAATACAAACTAATCAGCAACTTCTGTGCTATGCCCAAATCAGAGGGTAGGTAACACCACAAAAACTCTTTAAATTTGGGTAATGAATAATCGATGACACCTCCAAAAAAACAAGGAACCGAAAAGAAAATTCCCCAAGAATTTCCTACCTAAACCCTAAAATAAATGACCCGAACCAATTTAGGGCAGGCCAATGAGGACACTGAACCCTAAGAGAATAAGCCACACAATGTGTACCAGTAAAAGGGCTTGTCCAGAGAGCAGACCGCTTCCTCCATTGCCCACTTCGCAGAATCCAATCTTGGCCACCTCAACGCCCGCACACTGAGCCTCCGCGCAACCACACCAATAAGTTATTCCATTAATCCCACACACTGGATCTGCCCTGAAACAGCTTACAGGACATGTAACAGAGTCACTGGATTTTTCATTGCACGCCGTGGTTTTTTTCGCATTTTCTGAAATGGGCAAGGCGATAACAGTGTTCTCGTTTTCAATTGCCACGGCAGATGTTAAAAAGAGGGAAAAAACCAAGATTACAACCAGATGGGTGTGCAGAAAACTGGCCATGATTATTAAATTGCGGTCTGTGATTGCAAGGATTCTGTGTTTGTATCAATTCATTGGGCTTCGCTTAGGAAAGAAGGAAGAATCCGTCCAACAAATATTAGCTAATAACAGCTACTCCAACTAATACCAAAATCCCTGTGTTTGCTTTTTGTTTTGATTCGATTCGAACTTTGAAAATTTCATGGTCGGCTGTCCATTCGGATTTTACAATGATTTTGAAGAATCGTTCAGACACCGCGTTTTTACACCGTCTCTAACGGAAAAATACCAAACTTATGATTTGCCTTTTTAAATTTTCGAAGAAAATTTATGGAAGGGTTTAGTTTAATTATGTTGATATAACGGTTTATTTGTTTGAATTTTTGGAATGTACAATAAATAGAAGGATGAAGAATGTATATTCTCATCTTTTGATTCAAGTTAAAACTAGTGTATTTATATTCTAAAAATATATATTTAAAATAAGTGCGACATAGTTGCGAGTACTTGCCTTTGTTAATTATTTAATTGAGTGTAATTGAAATCTTAAATAATTTGAGTTGTATATTAGAGGGTTGAAAAGTCCCAAGAAATATCGTTAGCTATTGTTTGTGACTTGTAATGGGGACCAAAGGTACTTGTATAAATTTTCAATATGATTTTTTTATTTAATATTATAAATATATGATAAATTGTATATATTTTAAAAATAATTATAATTCCAAATAGATCATAGTTCAAGTTTAATATGTAAACTTAAAAATTGCACAAGTAACTTTAGAAAATAAAAATATTTTTAAAAACAAAACAAAACCTTGTTTGTAATTGGTTCAATTTAATTTTTTTAATAACTAGTTAAGTGTAAAAAAGAAAAACTCATTACAATAGTATTTGTTTTAGATTTCCGAAAAATCTGCTTATAATAGGAAAAGTTGTATTGGCCAATTAGGATTAAAAAAAATAATTTTTATAATATGTAAACTTAAAAATTGTACAAGTAACTTTAGAAAATAAAAATATTTTTAAAAACAAAAACAAAACCTTGTTTGTAATTGGTTCAATTTAAATTTTTTAATAACTAGTTAAGTGTAAAAAAGAAAAACTCATTACAATAGTATTTGCCTAACGACAAGTACTAATAATGTTGAGAGATATCACATAATTGTCCTGTATGTTTATGTTGCACTCTTTCACTCTCATTAAACATGTAACAGTTTCATATACTTAGATAGAGACAAGTGGCAATGATTCTATTTTATTCAGAGTAATAAACAATACTTATAGAGAAACTGAAACATGCATGCATTTACCCATCATCTACATGTCAAATTTATTCAACAATTTTTTGTTTACAGATGTTTGTATGTCATTGTAGATGCCTATCAACATAACTAGTATACCTATATTCTAAAAAAAATATACGTAAAAAAATACCGAGAGATATCACATAATTGTCTTGCATGTTTATTAGTTGTCAAGAAGGACATGGAGCTGAATTGCACTCTTTCACTTTCATTAAAGATGTAACAATTATCTTTCACTCTCATTAAAGATGTAACAATTTCATATACTTAGAGACAAGTGACAATGGTTCTATTTTATTCGGAGTAATAAAATAATACTTATAGAGAAACTGAAACATGCATGCATTTACCTGTCATCTACACGTCAAATTTATTCAAAATCAATTTTTTGTTTATGGATATTTGTATGTCATTGTAGATACCTCTCGGCATAACTCGACATTATATATATATCTTTTTGTTGGAAGTCATAATTTTTTTTTTATCTAGTTTAAGCTTGTTTTTTGGATAACAATTCCAAGTCAAAAGAATTTAATTATTTGTACAACTCAAACTTGTGCTCTTGATACCAATATCTCTAAGCCAAAGAAGTCAATTATTTGTACAACTTAAACTTGTGCTCATGAATACCCAAGGATTGGAAAAGACTTGAGATTGTTATAGAACTTGTCCACAAAAAAAAAAAAAAACCTAGAAAAATCTCATACTGAAAAAGATTAATCTCAAGCACATAGTTATGATCATTTCTACTCAATTTATAAATAAACAATTAGGGGAGAGGGACCGATAGTCGTTAGGGTTAACTTCATCAACATGTAGTCATCACATGGAATATCGTGAGACCTCTATTTTTTTTAGAAATGTAAAATGGACACTTAACTATCTACAACTAAGGTTTGAAGGTGTGACTCATCATGCAACTCGTCAAAATAACACGTCTACTACGAAGTGTCCAAAAAAAGACTTTTTAAAGATTCGACCAAAACTTAATCTAAAAATGCCTAGTAATTGAAAAAATATATATCATTTCTTATTAGTAAAGTATCATACTTTTTTTAGAGTTTAATTTATATGCAACATAAATGGACCAAATACATATTAGTAGTCATACATATTTGTTATCTCTACCTTGTAAATATGGTCCCTCTGAACTGCTGGTCCCTCTCCCCTAATACTTAATGCTTCTAGATGAAATTGATTCAAAACTTTCAGTTATAATGGTTGATTCTCCATTAGATATTATATTTAAAAAAATGTTCAAAGACTTCAAGCTTATCTTTAGTAGCGACTAATAAGTTAACTTTAAATCTATAGTGATTCTTCATTAGATATTATATTTTAAAAAATGTTCAAAGAATTCAAACTTCTTTAGTAGCAGCTAATAAGTTAACTTTAAATCTATAGTGAATTACAATCAATTGAAATTTTGTTGAAAGGTCTCCAAAATTATACATTAATATATTGATAGTTGTTATTATTATCATACACATGAAACTTCCATGCAATCTTTGGGTGAGATTGCCCTAGATATGAATCAAGGATTTTTATCATCTATAGTAATGGAGCTCAAAGGGATTCCACTCTCTAATTTCAAACTTAAGGAATTTGCCTTAGATTAGACTTGATCATAGTTCAATATTCTAAAGGAGTAATGTTTAAATAATAAAAGATATATTTCATTCACATGTTCTTCCTTCTCCTCCCTTATTCTTCCTCATATACCTTTTATCTATAATCGACATAGCTTTTCACATGCTCCCTAACCTTTATTAAAACTTAAAATTCAATTCTAATCTTAGTTTATTATCACATTAGCCTTCTTAAATTAAAACACATGGAATTTTAGGAGGGCATTATAGTCCACCGTTCCCAAGATTGAACTTGTCCTCAAGCACTTGCAAGCTAAGATGCTCCTTAAGTCACCAAGATCTCAAATGAGCCTTGGAGATATGTAATTCCTAGACATTGATCCTCCTTGTGATGTGATTAGCTTCTACTACAACAATCTGGTATAGTTAGGAATTATAAATTCCACACCAAAGTGATGCTTCTATAATTGTCTTAGTAAATTTGGACTAAAATTTGATATCCTTGAATAGTTAATGTTACTTTACTTGCCTCAACTAGGCTCCTAATAAAATATTTTAATGTTATAAGGTAGATACCATCCTTTAAAGTATGAGGATAATTTTATTATCTTGTATTTTACTAGCTTGTGTACATATATTTCTCAATAACTCTAAAAAGATAAACAAGAATTGGAAATTGACAAGATCTATAATTTAAGATAAGTTTTCCCACATCCTTAAAAATAAAAAATACACATTGTGATAACATAGTTTGAAATCAAGTATAGGAAACATCAATATGAAGATCAATTCCTTTTTGGCATCAACTACATGTACAAACAATTGATTGCGTTGGCCTAACTTTCACATTATTTCATGGATATCTCTTTGAATCAAAGCAAGAAAGTGGTGTCTCCATTTATTAAGATGAGGATTAAAGGCATGAGATACATCTAGATCTTAAATGCGATGCTCTTTTCTAAAATGATTTTATGTCTCTTTGGTCCACTTTAAAGGTTCTCACATTTTGTAATTGATATAATCAAAGAGATTTAGAAATGTCACCAAATTCTTCTCTTGTTCCATTAGATAGATCAAGATCCATGGGGTGGCCATCACAATTTAAATCATAGTCTCTTCTAATAATATTGTTTGTCGTAATATCATATGTTGAATATTGCTCTTTAGAATGGTTACCATGAGTTTCAAAAGAATATCCATCATTTCCATCCTTTCCACTAGCTAAAGTATGGACATCCCCACCTCCATCAAATTTAGAATTTACATTAAACTCAAATAGAGTTGTCTATTGGATTGTCAACACTTGTATAAATACTAAATTGTATGGAATTTTTTTCTATATTTTCCATGTTACTATAATTCTTGCATTTTGTAAATAGGCTTGTGAGATTATTGTCATTGTCAAATCCATTAAATATGCTTCTTGTAATATGAATGCATTCCTTTCAAGTTATCACTTATTTGGTTCCAACATTAAATTCAATAACTAAAAAAAATGGTGAAATGTTGGCCTTTCTATTTTTTAATTTCTATAGCACCCCCTATAAACTACAGTGTGTCAGGTAAACTTTTTAACATGACTAGTGACGCTGGCACGACATGTCCTCTGGTACCACATGGGCTAGGGGGAGACTAGACCTTGTGACCTTGTGCTTTACCACTGGAAGCACTCGCCAATCAAGCTAGGCCCCCATCCCATAAATGTTGGCCTTTCTATTATTGTTGCATTGTACAACACAAGTGCTAATATGAATATGATAATTTAGGTTGGCATCTCTAGAGTAGAATCGACCTCGCCATATTTTTTGCTATCCAACTTAGTAATTTCGTTATCTGATCTAGCTTTTGCACCTTAGTCATTTCTTCCTAGCCAAAAAATTATTTTCCTTGATCATTATTATTTCCTTATAGAGTAATTTGAATTATAATTTAATTTTATTCATTTATTTCATCAATTGGGTGATGCAAATTTTGAATTTGGTTTCTTTTTCAATAACCCTTGGTTCAATTTTTTTTTCTTCTCTATGAATGAAAGTGGGGCATAGATGTCTGTCATTGAATCCAACAAACATGTGGTGTGATATTGAATATATTTATAGGAGCATTATATTAATTTTCTTTATGTGGAGCATTCGACCCAACATGTATATCATTTTATCAATCTTCTTTTCAAACTTATCTAAAAGAACAACCCCCAAAGGATTTATTTTTTCTCTCTATCTACCATATTTAATTATATTGTCACTTATATGAATGACTTTTTAATCATAGGGTTAACTTCTCTTTCATAGGTTGGCAATATCTAGTTTTGATATCATTTGTAATGTTTTATTTAAATTTTTTGGTTTATATAAAACCCCAAGCACACAATTATGATAATTTCTACTTAATTTATAAATAAAAATTAATATTTATTGCTTCTAGATGAAATTAATTCAAAAGTATAGTTAATATGTTTTATCCTTTTATTAGATATGTATTTAGAATTTTGCTCAGAGAATTTAGGATTATCTTTGGCAATGTCTAATAAGTTCACTTTAAATTGCAGTGAATTAAAATTAATTTGAATGTCTATGAAAGGTCTCCAGAAATATACACTAGTTGTTAACAACAATTATAATTATTTAACACATGAAACTTCCATGCATATTTTTTTAATATCGCACCACATAAAAATCAATAAATTTGTCTTGTTTTAATGGGATTCCATCCTCTAATTCTAGCCCTTAAGGAGTTTGTACCTTAGGTAAAATTGAACTATATAATGTCATACTCCAAAAGAGTTAAATATTCAAATAATAAAAGGTGCATTCCATTCATATGTTCTTCCTTCTCTTTAATTGGTCTTCCTTACATACCTTTTTCTTTCAATTAACACAAAACTTCATGGGAAACAACATGAGTGTGGCAATTTCACTATTAAATTCTCCCCACTTTAAGTTGTATGTGAATCCTAAAGTGATTATGTATTTCAAAGAGAACTTTTGATCTCATCAAAAAAAGTGCAACTAGTGTTATCTTAGCCTCATTTAATGACCTTTATGACTCATCTTTTCAACGAGAAAGACATCCTTACCATTGACCCTCCTACCTTTGTTATTTCAAACTCATTAATTGGGACCAATAAGACCCTCCAACTCTTGACACATTCCAAAATGACAATATATCGTAGAGCTCATGGGACTCCATGATGACATCCCAACAAAAGATCACAAATCTAGATTTTACTATGAATTAAATGTCACTACCTAATTTGGGGAGAAAGAAGAGTTCCTTAGTCATATAAAACGTTCCCTAGAGAAAATATCTCTAAAGAATTTTAGAAACTAAAAAGGTAAGAAGTGTTATGTACATCCCAAGACTGAGAGATGGGGTGAATTGGTCTTGAACAAAAATTAAAACTTTGCAACACAATTCAAATAAAAAAAATCATTAAACTAATCAACAGTAATGAAAGATAAAGCAATGAACACATATGCATAAGTGAAGACCAAATTTATGTGGAAAACCCAAGAAGGAAAAAAACATGGTGAGAGCTATCTCACAATATATGAACAAGAAATACAATTTTTTTAAGTCTCATCGCCTAAGGAAGCCCACTACTCCCAAAATAGAAATGTTGTTGAGGATCACTTCCTCAAGGCAAGATATAAGATATAAGGACCTACTGAAGAGACTCATTATCCTAGAGCAAAATAGATGAAAATTTTAATTACAATGGATAGCCCTTGAATATCACTACATCCAACAATCTCCCTTAGAATGTAGCTACCTTTAACATGTTGTCTCAAGCAACCATTTGGCAATTTAGCGCCAAAACTTCCACCACAAACATCTACTATCTCAACTTCACATCTAATATATACCATACATGTTCCACACACTTGCAACTGATTTGATCTTCTATATATACCTTCCACAAGATCTTAAAACATCAATTAGGTTGACCTGAGAACATGGAACTTGGAATGATCCCACTAAGTCGGCCACAAATACAAATTGCAGTGAAATTTGTCCAATCCAAGAGATAGAGAGGACCTAAAAACATCTTATTACATCCTTCAATGCAATCCCAAAAATCAAACATGTTGACACACATTCTCCTAAGTTAGCAACAAGGTAAGGTGTAGACAAAAAAGCGTAGCACATAACTACTCATCTCAAACACACATCTTTCAAATAAAAATACTTAATGTGAATCCCTATAAGGCATATTAGGACCCAAATACACTAGGGGCATCACTCATGTTTACTTGGTTGACTTATGTTGTCATGACCCCGCTATGAGGCCCAGAGGACTTAAACAAATAAACCAATGAAAATAAAAATAATTTAAAAAATAAAATAAAATATGCCATACATATGCATGTAGTATCATGATACTATAGGATAAAGAAAAGATGTACAAATATTAACTAGCAAAAGTCCTCAAGGCCCCACAAAGATGCTACTCAAGAATAACATTATCCAAACATACAAGAACATAAAAAACCTCATAAAATATATTAACACTGTCTATACAAAGGATCGTGATACATATTACATTGCCAAGAGAATATACATATGATTGTCAGTTACATTACATGGTATCCATATGGATATAAACACCAAGAGTACAAATAAGATATAAGTGCATAGATCTGGATCATAATGAAAGTCTTCAATCTTCCCACGAGCCATCACGAACATGATGCATGATGAAGAAAACCCAATGGGTGCGAATAGCACTCCATCCAACCATGTGGTACCATCATGTCCACCCCTCGTGCTAGGAGGTATCAACCATACCCAAAAGACGGGAGTAAGAATAAGAGGATACACAAAAGACTCACATGAGAATCACAATAATGCTAACACAAGAGACTCACAAGTAAACCAAACAAATTTCAGATGCCCAAAACACACCAAGGAAAGGAAATTAACCATAAGAGACCACTAAGTATACAATAGGGAAGAGTGTCATCATTAGGTTGTCATGGGTTACCTTGGTGAGTCTTCTCTAGGTCCCGACCCCCATCTTGGGTTTTCTTGGTGACCTCTATCGACCCCCAGCCCCCATACAAACACTAGTGGACCACACCAACCTTTCAAAAAAACAAGATTGGTGGATTCCATTCTAGGCCCTCTCTACTTACTCTGAACCTAAACAAGCATTCAAGAGTAAGAGAGGCAACGATTAATCTTGTTAATGTGATCTAGGTACCCTCCCAAGTTCTTTAGTTTAAATTTCCACTTGATTACTAACCCTCATTGAGTTATCCTGGTGACCAATTTGGGTCTCGACCTCTAATGAAAGCCACTCCCCATTGACTTATAGCTAGGAATTCAAAATACAACACAGAGTATATGACACTCAAATCCACAAGATGACAAGCCCCCCTACCATAGCAAGGTTTGACTCACTTGTTAGAACAATTAACAAATGAGAAGGTACCATGCAGACAAAGCATGACTCTATTCACGTTACATTAAGAAATGAAGAGAATCCACACACAATTAAGACCCCAAAGATTCCCTTAGCCTTTGGAATCTAACAAACAATAAACGACATTCTCGTGAATCCAACTAAGATAGAAAATCATCACAATACTCAATGATACAAAAGCAACAACATGAAATAACTCATGACATACATGTGGACTAATTAACAATTTTGAGCTATTAGTAAATCACATTATTTAATCTTCATTGACCTTTCTTAATACATAAAAAAAAAAATACATGATATAGCTAATATTTACCATAATATCATTTTGTGGAGCCATAATCCATTTATTAAAAAATTAAGAGCATACAAGAGATCACAAATAACATGCGTAATTCTTTAATTATATAAATATATTAATCCGCATTCATTAAAGTACATTCACATTGCCAAGTTAAATGAAACGCTGCCAACAAAGAAGTTCAAATACGAATAGGGGTCGACGCCCCAATAAAACATTTTCGATAACAATCTCCAATAATGAAACAACATGACAAACATGAATCATAGCTTCTATGCATAGGCCGACGCCTCAAAAAGCCATTCAAAACTCAGTCCAAGGAAAACAAACGAGTATACCGATTATATGTCAATTGGTTAATGATGAACTATACCGATATTAATCGGTTAAAAAAAAAGAACCTTTCCAATGATTATAATCGGTAGAAAAGGTGTGCTCAACCAGAACAAAGCAATTGAACCAATATCGCCATTCCACCGTAACAGTCCAGATTGGGGGGGCGACTTACACAGCTAAATGATCAGCTAGGACAAAGGAAAGAATGTCGATAATGGAAAACGCAACAAAAGAAAGGAAATCCATTAAAAGGAAAACTGTCAAAAGAAGGATAGCAATTTACGAGATCACCGTTCGATTCACAAGAGAGACATACCGATTCTAAGATCGGCTACTACGAATATTGCTAGAAAATATCGTGAGGACAGAGAGCACTACTCATCTAAGATGAAATAACAATTCGTTAAATGAGACTGAAAGTTGATCTATTAACAATCGAAATACACATGGGGTAAACTGATCATGTCGATCAGTCCAAGAGGAGGAAAGAATAGCAAGGCAGAACGGTAATCACAGAAGACGAAAATAAGAACCAGTCTATTAACAATGAATACGTCTATTGAGAAATATATTTACAATCAGACTGGCAAGAAAATGAAACCATCATACAAGAGAAGCAGTAAAAGAGTCAAGATCGAAATACTACTATAAACTTAAATCCATTAACCCTACAGAGAATAACCAAAATCAAAAGGAACTACTCCAACCTGGAGTCTAGTGCTCGACAGAGAATTCCTGACGATGCAAAAGATCCACCCCTTTCCTAGAACGATTCGAGATCCTCTTCAATATCTTCAGACCAACTCCGGAGTCAAAACCAAAACCCCAAAATTCCCAAATTCAATACCTAGACCAAACCCCATAATTCAGAGGAGAAATTTTCACTAGAGAACACCCATTTCATTCTCCCTGCTTTTCGAGATATCCTTTTTCCAAAAGTAACTCCCCATTCAAAATACATGCAATATATTTTCCCACTAACTCAAAAATCAATTATAATTCGTAACTCCCCTCCATAATCATAAATTTTTCTTATTTAAAAGAAAGAAATAAGTATTTTATATATATATATATATATATATTATTCCATGAGCACAAGAAAATACTTAAAAAAATATTTAGTTCTCTATTGAGTTAATTATTAGTAAATTGGAAAGGTAAATGAAATCATTTAACTAATTAAATTAATTTAATTTCATGCTGCACAATTTCTAATTTATTAAATAATTAATCATTAATACTCAAATGCACAAATAAGTATTAATATTAATTCTCTTTCTAGAAATCAATATTAAATAAATATTGACCCATACTCTAGCACAAAGAATTGGGAACTGACAAACAGGAAGGCCAACAGGACTAACAACTGACATGACCGAAACAACCAAAGTACAAGGATACCTGACAAGGATCTTGTTCCCATAGGAATGATGGTCACATCAAGGGTCTAATTGATAAATCCATATTTTCCACATTAGCATTGGGTCATAGAGAACACTCAGACTTGAAAGTTCAGGTGGAGTCGATGCTTGGTACCTGCAGTTGCATAAATAAACTATCAAACATATATACGTATGATCCATATAACATCATACCGTGAAAAGGGAATGGAAGCAGTGTAGCTTTCTCATAAAGAGTAGTGTGATGCTTTTCTCTTTCACCTAAGCACATCAAAGATAGAACACAGTGTATGTCAGAACAAACAAACATCAATAAATATATTGATTAAATCCTAACATCATATATATAATCCATCTCGTTAATCATCTGACTATCTGAACATAAATAACATCATATAATCACATCATAGTCAACAACATGAAAATCATCATTATACCAATGATTCATAGATCATAGAGTATGAATATCACATATAAATCCAAAAGACATAGAAAAACATCATATGCAAATCAAAATTGACCAACACCAAAAAGGGTCGAAGCCACACAGAAACTCAAAACCACATACTATGACAAGCCAAAAAGAGAGTGGACACTACATCCTCCTCCTCTAGTGTCAAGCTTACTCTTGGAAGCCTACAAAGAGAAAAAGATAGAGCTCACACATATGAGAAGCCTCCTCCTAGGTAGCAGAAGACTGATCATTAGGATCCCACTGGACCCTGACCTGCTTAATATCTCTACCACTGAGAACCCGATGCTTGTGCTTCAGAACACCCACAGGCTTAAGAGCTAGCTGCCCGTCCTCGACTTGTAGAGCAGTCCAATAAAAAATCTGAGAAATATCAGGATGATACAAACGAAGAAATGAAACATGGAAAACACCATGAATGTGTGAGAGACTAGGCGATAAAGCAAGTCACTAGGCAACTGGACTGATCCTCTCTAGAACCTCAAACAAACAAACAAAATGTGGTGCAAAATTAGAGCCCTTTCCATAGCGGATTGGACTCTTTTGTGGATGCACACGCAAGAATACTCGGTCACTGACAGAGAACTAACGATCCACCCTATGCGTGTCGACATACTTTTTGTCAATCTTGCGCTGCCACTAAATGCTCTCTGACACTCACCACCTGTTACTCCATATCTTGAAGCATATCCGGACCCAGATGCACTCTATCCTCCAATCGGTCCCAACTCAAGGGAGTCTGACAAGGACATCTATATAATGCTTGAAAGAGAGCCATATCGATAGAACTGTGGTATCCATTGTTATACACAAATTCCACCAAGTATAGGTATTCCTCCCAATGGGTCTACTGATCCATGAAATACATCCGAAGCATGTCCTCCAACACTTGGTTGACTCTCTCTGTCTGCTCATTAGTCTCAGGATGATAGGTTGAACTAAAGTTCAGCTGAGTCCCTAACACCTGCTGAAGAGACTTCCAATGGCCTGAAGTGAATATGGGATCCCTATTTGAAATGATCTTTCATGGAATACCATGAAGTCTAAAAATATCCTCCATAAAGATTCTAGCCACTGTTGTAGCATTATACAAAGATCTAATAGGTGAGAAATGTGCAACTTTGGTCAACCTATCCACGATGACCATAATGGCATCATGATGATGCAGGGACTTAGGTAATCCCACACTGAAGTCCATAGAAACAATGTCCCACTTTCACGTTGGAAAAAGATGTTGTTGCAAAAGACTTGTCAGATGTCGATGCTCTGCCTTCACCATTTGGCACTCTAAGCACTGAGCTACAAAATCAGCTATATCCCTCTTCATACCCGACCAAAAATACAACTACTGAAGATCCGCATACATCTTCTTAAGACGAGGATGAGCAGAATATGGTGCTTGATGTGACTCAGATAGAATCGAAGTACAAAGATCCTTAGATGAAGGAACATAAATACATCCCATATGCCGCAAAAGACCATCGAAATTGAGGGAATAACCTATGAATCTACCTTCCAAAGCTCTACCCGACTCCACCTTGGAATGAACATCTTGATACCAAGTATCTGCAAGGAGTGGTATCACAATTTGTCCTCTCAAATCCATTCCAAGAGACACTGCATAGATCTCATGTCACCGACGACTAAGGGGATCTGCAACTACATTCTCCTTTCCCTGAATATATTTGACCTCAAAATCATATTCACAGAGGAATTCCATCCACCTCACCTTTCTCGCATTCAAGTTTGGCTGCATAAATATATACTGCAAGCTACGATGATCTGTATGTGTTGTGTGTGTAAAGTAGGGTACCTGCAACTGCAACACAAACACTCAATAGATCATTACGAGCATGGTTAGAAAATTGAAATCAAACGAAAGATAAACTATGAAAAGTGACCTATCGCCTCATAAGAGATGCGAGTATGAATTTGCTCTCAGATCTGGATAAGCAATCCCAATGACTTGACTACACCTAGACGAAGGATTTAAAATGATATGATATGTAAGATAGATAAGATTGATTATGCTAGATTGATCCAAGAGGCTAATTAAGCTAATGATATGCATGATTAAGCTTTGATGATGATGAAATTAAGCTAGAAAAGAGATTGATTAAGCTACATGATTCAACAATTATGCTAGAAAATGATCAAATTAAACTAGATCTAAGATGCAATTGCCTATAATAACAACGCTTAAATGATATGCTAAAAGGGATATGCCTATAGTAATAATTCCTAAAATGATATGAGATGGGATCCTTTGTGCTCCAAAATGGGGGATATTTATAGGATTTCCAAGGCCAGGGGTGAGGTGGCAGGAATCAACGGTCAAGATTGAGTTTGAAGATATCAAGGGTCAAATTGGAGGAGGTTGGAGAAGAGGTTGGAGTGAGGGACACTTTTCATCTCTATGGTGACAAGTGGAGCCTTTCTCATAAGAGGGCAAATGTCCAAGAGAGGAGACATGTGGCCAAAGTGCCATGTGTCTCAAAGAGAGGATATCCAACCCATAGGTGGTTAGGATGTGCAAGATAGGATAGGGTTAGTTAAACCCAGGGTTAGGTGGAATGGGTTAGGTTAGAGGGTGGTTAGGTGGTTAGAAGTTAGGAGGCATGTGGGAAATTAGAATTTAAAAATTCAAATAATAGGAAAATGCTAATTAACTTTCAACAACTCATAAATTTATTTGTTTTAATTAATTAGGGGATTAGAATGAATGAATTAAATGGGAGGAGGATTAATTAATCAAAGGGGACTATTGAAATGAACCTATTAAATAAATCCTTAGATTTATTAATAAGTAGATGAAAGGGATTTAATCAAATTGCTAATGAATTCAATTAAATTAGGAAGGGGGATTAATTAAATTATTGCTTATTCAATTAATTATCTTCAAATCATTTTTAGGTGTATACATTTTGCCCCTCTTTTAAGCGAGGTGTGATGATGCGTTGATTCAAAGAATAATCTCATTTTGACGATGATATTGGTTCGATAGGATGCCCAAGACATTGATTGATAAATTATGGTATGATGATGCCCCCTTGGGAGATCAATTGAGATAATTGACCTTTGGAGTGGTTGGATTGTTGCGAAATTGATTTCCCGATTATAAATGATTTGATATCTGCAACATTGATTGATGAAAGTGTGAGTTCTTTGATCATAGTGGTGTGGTTATTGATGTGATGATTGATAGAGTTTGATTGATTGGATATGATTGATTGGATTGAGAAGATCAAGATCTAGTCTGGTTTCAGGATTGACACCTTTTGTATAAGACAAAGATGTTCAAAGTGTCTGGTTTCAGGAACAATATATCCTGTATAAGACTTATCAGAATGTCTGGTTCTAGGAAAGATACATCCTGTATAAGACATGATAGAATAGATCAGATGTGATCTATTGATATAATTGATAAGGTTGATTGGATAAAGAACTGACATTTTGCTGATATCAGGTTGCAGGAAGATTCAGACATGTTGATGTTGGTATATTTGAGGGAGTAGCATAAGAGTCGCGTTGGGTCGACAATATCTAGAGAGAGATGAGTCATCGTTTTGATTGTGTATACACTTATGATGATATATTGATGATTCCTATGATAGATTTGTCCTTGGATAAGATGACCTTGTGGGATCCTATGCAAGAATGAAATGTCAGCTAAATGCAAATGCAAATGAAATGCAAAGCTACGATCGGACCAGTCACTAGGTTATTGCGTTTTGTCATCATTGAGCTTTTTAAAATGTGGGAAGTGAGTGCAAACATTGATGATATAATTAAACCATGATGACTTGAGCACTACTTTCCTAGATTTTGATATTGCAAGTTAGTACAAGCATCGAGGTATAATTGAACCAAGATGACCCGAGTGTTATGTAAAATAGGCAGTATTAACTGATGCTCTGCAAAAAGGATTAGAAAATCTGTTTGATGGCAACACACACAAGAGCACAAAAAACAAACATTAGTGTTAGCAACAAAAGATTATCCTAAACAGGCATATCAAGAGAGATATTAAGCATGAGATAGAAAACATATAAACATAGAATAAAATAGCTAATCAAGATGCTCATAGTTGCTCCTCCCTTGTTCCTCTCCTCTCCAAGTCCCAAATGAGTGTAGCTCTCAGCTTTTAGCACTAGCCATGGATGCCATATGGAGATTCAAGATAGTTGAATATGATGAGAAAATGCTATGCAAGTGTAGATAGTGATGCTATGAGAAAGCTCTATGCTAATGCCAGTATAACAACAATACTCTAATGCTTCCTTTTGCTTGAGGAGAAGGGTTCTATTTATAGAAGAAATGGGGAAATGAAGGGTTAAGATTGAGTAATCTTAACAAGGGTTAGGATTGAAAGATATTCAATCCATGTGAGACTTTCAACCCAATCCCATGTTGACAAGTGTCACCATGAGGAGGCTTGAGAGGAGTGATAAGGAGCATTAAATGTTTGAGGGGACATGATGGTTACCCTAGTCAAAGAAATAAATGCTTTGAAGAGACACATGGGTTACATGAGGGTTAAGTTAGGGGTCAAAGTCCTTGTGTGGGGGAAAAAGTGACACTAAGCAAACATGCCCTAATCTCACTTTCAACCACACACTTGTGGAATACGAAAGAGCCTAGAGGTATCACACAATTGGCTACTTCTTCTTGTGGAAGAGAGAGCCACGGGCTACCTATTAGGATTTCTATTCCTTTGTTGCAATTGAAAGATAAAATGATGCAAGTTCAATCCCTAACCCCAAAGTGCAAGTATGAACTAATAACAAGATTGCAGAATTGAACTTAAACAATGGAAAGCTGTAAACACAAGGACAAGACAAGAATGCAAATGCATACCCGGAGTTAAAATCTGACTGAAAATGTTCGGGACGGGGGCGCGGGCGCCACTGTCCTGATTCTGCCCCTGAAACTGCTCCGAAAACTGCTGTTTTGCACTTTGGAAAAGCTGTCAAAAATGCTGAAAATGCTGTCTGTCAGGAGGACCAGGGCGCCCAGCGCCCTTGTCCCAGGGACCAGGGTGCCCAGCGCCCCTGTCTTGGTAGGACCAGGGCACCCCACGCCCCTGTCCTGGTCTTTTGCTCTGAAATTTGGTGTGGAGTGCTATCTCGACCTGCTGTTCCCGGATCTGCAACCTGCGGCATCGTCTGAGTCTCGAAACCTGCACTTATATCTGAAAAGGTGTTTAGGCAGCTATATAGGGTTTTGCCTTAGTCAAACCCCCGCTTCGGTGATTTCCACCTCCATGAATAGCCAAGTTGTATTGTAAAATGTATTGTGTGTGTAGACCTAGTGTGTGTGCAAGGTCCTAAAATGCAAGAAAGCAAACTAGAGCAACCTAGAAAGTAAACCCTAATTGCTTGTAAATGATAATGTAAATGCTCTAAATCAAGATGCAAAGTGATCTAAAGCATGAATAAAGGATATATTGAAGCTTATGCAAAGACATGAAAACAACATGAAATCATACCCAACCCTCAAGGGAGGAGTACAAGCCAATCTTCAGTCGGTAATCTCCTATTGTTCTTCAATGTCTTCCAAGCCCTAAATGGATGAATGAAATTGATAAATGCTTGATAGAAGGATGTTGAATGTTGTTGAAGTCTTCAAAGATCTGCTCTTTCGCTGCATAGAAGGTCCTTGAAAGCCAAAAAAATCGGATCCTTTCAAATGAAGAAAGAGAGCTCTTATATATGAAACCCTAGGTCTTAATTTGGACTTTTGGCCGACCTAGAGATTGAACATCCTGCCAATTTCTTGGGGTTAAGCTTTATTTTATGATTGGATCGCGCTCCTAAAATTTTGAGAAAAATGTCCGGGACCATGTGCACTCCGGGCGCCATGGTCCCGACAACTTTTCACCAAATTTTCAGGGCCGTCGGATATGATGATTTTAGAGAGAATCCCGAAGTTACAGGTGATTTTGAGATGTTTTGACCCCCGAAATCAAGCCCCCAAGTTCAAAATAGGACCTAATTAGGGTTTTTGATTAAATGATGTATTGGAGGAATAAAATGAAAGGGGCACACTTTAATGAAAGGGCCCAACGTTATGATGTAGGAGATGATAAAATAGGACCTTAGACCTAATTAATTTGATTAATTAAGTGCTAAAGGGGAAATGCAATGCAAAATGCAAAATGCGCCAAGGCGGGTGCTAAACTAGGTGTGAAATTGTACCACCCTAGCAAGTGCGTACAATTTACGACGCTACAGTCCTTAACCATGGGTGCAAGTGGAATTAACCATTAATGGTCATGTAAGAGCCATAAGTGGTTTGGAAGACTTTAGAGGTTAATTTGTTGAACACACAAAGCATTAATTGCTTTTCAAAGACTTTGAAGTCTTTGAGAAGTGACTCCAATTTGCTTAGGAATGTGACAATATTTAGGGGATGGATTAGGTTAATTAGGAAAGGTTTAGAAGAATCTAGAAGGGGTTTAGGCATGCAAGTGGATTTTGTAGGAAAATGCAAGTGGGAGAAATTTTGGTATTTTCAATTAAAATAAAATCATTTATTTCAATTAAATGGTGTAATTTGCATTTGGATAAATATTCAAATAAATATTAATTTATTTAAATGACAAAAAGGAAGATAAAGCATTAAAATGCTTGAAGACTTTGAGGGAAACCATTAAAGGCTTGAAGACTTTAAGGAAAACCATTAAAGTCTTAAGAAGACTTTAAGGGAAGCCATTAAGTTTGAAGACTTTAAAGCCATCAAGTTTGAAGACTTTAAGGGAAACCATTAAAGGCTTAAGAAGACTATAGAAGGAAGCCATCAAGTTTGAAGACTTTAAAGACATCAAGTTTGAAGACTTTAAGGGAAACCATTAAAGGTTTCAAGTGGGTGAGGATAAATAGGATTTTAAATAAATAATTTATTTAAAATAGTTGTGCAACTTGCTTTTGTAGGAAAATGCAAGTGGGTGGAGGATAAAGGTGATTTAAATAAATTATTTATTTAAAATAATTGTGCAACTTGCATTTGTAGGAAAATGCAAGTGGGTGGAGGATAAAGGTGATTTAAATAAATAATTTATTTATTTAAATGTGAGAGATGAGATTTTGGGGGAATTTAAATAAATATTAATTTATTTAAATGTGAGAGAATATTTAATTAAATAAATATGATTTATTTATTTAATTAATGGTCTGAATTTGGTTAAGTGAATTAAATCAAATAAATTGAATAATTTATTTAATTAATAGGAGAAGAGGGTTAAGATGAATTAATTAAATATTAATTTAATTAATTATTAATTGATGGTTAAATAATCAAATAAATACTAAGTATTCATTTAATTAAGTGGACAAATTTATGTGACTACATTAACCATTCTATATGCAAATCAGAAATGTCTTCGATGATACTCTAATGATCATGTCCTGAGACAAATTTGCACATATTAATGATTAATTTACAGATAGCAGACAAGAAAAATATCATGGTCCTTCCTTGCTCCTCTAGTCAGAGACATCCTGGAGTCACTCAGAAATCATGATAGCGAAAATCAAGATATAAAAGTTGAACAATCATTGATTAAAGTGCAAATATCATTAGGCAAAAGATATCAACCATTGAAAAGTGTGTGTTGTGCTCAGACATACATGTGATAGGTTGGTGGATGACAATTTGATCTTGTGTTCAACGTTGGATATGTCTTAGTTTTCGTTTGACAAGAGTTGCCCAACTATTGTTCTACCTGTTTGATTAAGCTCAAAATGATCAAAATTTTTGCCCCCAGCTAGGTGCAGGATATTGCCCCAAGCCTAGAAACAAATTCATTATGATATACCCAATGATCCAAACCATGGTGAGAAATCAACTGTGATGCCTGCGTGCGTACAAAGGCTTATTATGGATATGAACAACGTCGATGGAAGATGAATGCAAGCGGAAGGATGCATGAACTAATACATGGAAGAGCTAGCTGATAGATAGCACATGTTTGCTAGGTTTTCACCATCTATTTTTATTGCACTTTTTCTCATATATATATATATATATATATTTTTCATTGTTTTTGTATTTTTTTCTTTTGCTCTTTTTTTGGGGGATTTTTTAACTTTTCCACTGTTTTTGGATTTTCTGCTTTTCCATTGTTTTTGGATTTTTTTTCTTTTTCATTGTTTTTGGATTTTTTTGCTTTTTCAGTGTTTTTTGGATTTTTTGCTTTTTCACTATTTTTGATTTTTTCTACTTTTTCAGTGTTTTTTTGGTTTTTTGCTTTTTCATTGTTTTTGATTTTTCTGCTTTTTCAGACATAATTTTTTTTCAGATGCATGCTATTGATGGGTTCCTCGAGCTGATCCTCATCCTGTGTTGATAGCTAATATGCTCCTGATCCAAAGACTCTTGTGACCATAAATGGACCCAACCAGTTTGGTTAAAACTTCCCTTTCTTTTCTCGATCTGCCTGGTTGCGTGGATTTTCCTTTAGTACTAGTTCTCCAACTTGAAATGCTCTCAGTTTGACCTTGTGATTGTAATTGTGACACATTCTTTGTTGATATACCTTCAAATGATCAAAGGCATTTTGTCTTCATTCATGGATCAATTCTAACTCTTGCAATCTAGATACTCGTTAGTCTTCATCTCTGATAAGACCTTTAATGATACTCGTAGAGAAGGTATCTCTACTTCTATTGGCAATATTGCTTCTGATCTATAGACAAGAGAGAAAGGTGTGGCACCTGTTGGTGTGCAAATACTGGTATGATAGGCCCATAGAGAAGGGTTCAATTGAATATGCCAATATTTGCCAACATTAGTCACTGTCTTTTTGAGGATTTTTCAGAATAGTTTTGTTTAATGCTTCAGCTTGTCCATTTCTTTGTGGATAGTAGGGTGTGGAGAATCTGTGTTGGATCTTGAATTTCTCACATAACTCTTGTACATCCTGATTCTTGAACGGTCGCCCATTATCAGTGATAATGGTCATGGGTATTCCATAGCGATAGATGATGTAGTTAAAGATAAATGCAATAATTTGTTTTCCTGTGATATTGATGAGAGGCACTGCCTCAATTCATTTTGTGAAATCTGTAGCTACAAGTATGAATTTGTGACCATTGGATGAAGAAGGATTTATCTTTCCTACTAGATCAAGACCCCATCGACAGAAAGGCCAAGATGTTGCTAAAGCATGAAGTTCTTGTGGTGGTGCATAAATTAAATTTCCATGGATTTGACGTTATTGGCATGTTTTAGCTATCTGAAAAGAATATCATTTCATAGTTGGCTAATAATAGCCCAAGCGTATGAGTTTTTTCGAAATGGTAAGACCACTTGAATGAGTGCCACAAATGTCATTATGGGCTTCATTTAAGGCCTTATCAGATTCTTCTTGCTCGAGACATCTTAAGAGAGTACCGTCCAGACCTCGTTTGTAAAGGGTATCCATGACAAGAGTATAATGGGATAATTGGCGAATAAAGTTTCTCTTTTGGTTCTTTGACAAGTCAGGAGGGAGGATATTATCTTTCAGGTATGTGTAAGTTTTTCCATAGTGGGAGGAATCATGCCCAATAAGGTGATAGATAGTTTGGGAAATAGGACAATTATGTACAGGGTAAAACAACTCTTCGACCAGGAATTCATAACGCTCTTGATTTTCCTCTGTCTGCAATAGAGAAGCAAGTGTTGCCATGGCGTCTACTGCTTTGTTGTCATTCCTCGAAATTTGTTGAAAAGTTATTTCGACAATGTATTTCTTGACATCATCAACCATCTTCTTATAAGGCATTATCTTTTTATCCTTTGTTTGATAATCGACACTAATTTGATTGATGACAAGTTGAGAGTCTCCAAAGACCCGTAGCTATGTAATGTTCCATTCTATAGCCATTTTGATAAATGTAACCAAAGCTTCATATTCTGCTATGTTATTGTTGCATGGAAATTTTAATTTGTATGCTTTTGGAATTGTATGACCTTGTGGTGTGATGAATATAATGCCTTCTCTTGATCCATGCTGTGTATATGAACCATCAAAATATAATTGCCATGTCTTTGTGGTGATCGTTAGGATATCAACATTGGGGAATTCAATATGTAAAGGACGATCATATTGAAGTGGTTCCTCTGCTAGTTGGTCAGCAATGACTTGCCCCTTGATAGCTTTTTTGTCAACATACTCAATATCAAACTCGCTTAGGATCATGATCCATTTTGCTAGTCTTCTTGTCAATGTTGCCTTGTTGAGAAAATACTTCAATGGATCATTTTTAGCAATCAACTTGATGGAGTGAGATAGTAGATAGTGTCTTAATTTTTGAGAGGCAAAAAATACCACCAAGCATGTTTTTTCTATTGGTTAATAGTTGATCTCGTATCCCACTAATGTTCAGCTGATGTAGTAGATGGCACATTCTTTTCCTTCATTATCCTATTGTGCAAAGAGAACTCCTAATGATACTTCGGTGGTTGATATATAGAGTAACAACAAATTTCCTAGAGTTTGTGACATTAGGACGGGTGGTTGCATGAGGTAGGTCTTCATTTTGATGAATGCGTCCTCACATTGATGGTCCCACATGAAATTAACATTTTTGTGCAATAGATGAGTAAATGGTTGGCATTTATCTGTTAGGTGAGCAACAAATCTTCTGATTGACTGTAGTCTTCCTTGGAGTGATCTTAGTTGATTGATATTCTGGAGAGATGCCATTTCCATGATTGCTTTGACCTTGGCGAGATCTACTTCGATACCCCTAGCTGAAACAATGTATCCCAATAGCTTGCCTAAAGTAACACCAAAGGCACATTTCTTGGGATTGAGTCGTAGCTTATATTGTTCTAACTGGTCAAAGATATTTTCCAGTATTCCTATATGGTCTTCTCTATTGTATGATTTGGCCAATATGTCATCCACATAATCTTCCATGAATGTATGCATCATGTCATGGAATATCATTGTCATAGCTCTCTGATATGTAGCACCTGCGTTCTTTAATCCAAAAGGCATGATGTTCCAGCAGAAAGTACCCCATGGACATGTGAAAGCTATATTTTCTTGATCTTCAGGTGCTATTTTAATCTGATTGTATCCAGAGAAACCATCCATTAGAGAAAACATGGAGTGTCCAACAGTTGAATCCACAATGATGTCAATGTTAGGCAAAGGAAAGTCATCCTTTGGACATGTGTTATTAAGATCTCTTAAGTCTGTGCATATTCTGATACTTTTATCTAGTTTGGAAACAAGAACAATGTTTGATTACCATTGAGGATATGCTACAGGTTTGATGAATCCTACTTCTAGTAATTTCTTTAGTTCTACTTTGACCAGAAGAGTAATATGAGGATGCATCTTTCTTAATTTCTGTTTAACCGGTTTGGCTCCTGGACTAACATTTAAGTGATGCATAATAAGCTCCGGATCCAACCCTGGCATGTCTACATATGACCAGGCGAAATTGATTTTCCATCATTTGAATAATTCCATATATTGCTACATTTCTTGTTCTGATAGAGAAGTTGCTGGATGTAGAATCTTTAGTTTTCTCTGTTGTCCCAATGTTAACTGTCTCTGTTGGTTCGATCAAAATGGATGACCTTTCTTGATAGTGCTTAGGTAAAGTGTCAAATCTCCCATCTTCCAACACCTCAAGGAGGGTTTCACCGTTAGGTGGGTCCTTTATTTTTACTTTTTTGTAGTCTAGTGTTGCCAATAAATGGTTTTCAGCATTAGACCTGATATTGTTTTTTTATTTTCCGTTTTGCGACTGAGGGATTTGGCACCTACTTGACTGGAAGATGTGTTGTTGAAATTCTCAATGAAAGTTGTTGCGGGTTCGATTGCATTAAGATATAAGGATATGGCATGGTCATTAGGAAAGATATCAATGGCAATATGTCTTTCATTTTCCCAATCAATAAGTTTAGGGTGGATTAGAGGTAAGGGGTCCTCAGGTTGAGATGCTTCGAGGGTATTTAGGGTCATGATAGAGATGTCAAAGTTTTAGATATGCATGTCAATGTCTAGAACATTACTCTCATCAAAATGACCTCGCACAAGAGCTCCTGATCATCCTCGATTAAGTTGAAGTCAGGCGAATGTGATTCTAATTCAAGTGCGCTAGTTCCTAACATTTGCCCTGCATACATGTGAACTACATCGACTCCTACATCTTGTTCAAAGCAATTTTATTTAGCTAATTCTTCAGAATGATAGGAATCCCATTCCCATTCATTAGAATCTGTCTCACTTGCAACTTGCAATTTACATATTTATTCATATAACATTTGATTTGTTTCTTCTGTTTTTCTTGCTATATCTTTTCTTCTTTCATATTCAACTTCTTCTGGACTGAGATTGAGTTCTGTCAACCTTGCTATCATCTCTCCTTGATTTGTACTAGGTTCTCTATTATTTTGATTGTGAGTTAATGTTATTTGGGAGGTGACTTTAGTTGGTTTTTCTTATTGATCAGAAGCTTGCTTCTTTTTCTATTTCATGTTTGTTGTTCTCGTTGCTTGGTAGTTGTTTCTTCCCTTTCAATTGCAAGTTGTTCTTGTCAGTTTTTATATTCCTCTTGCTGTTGGCTAGAAGATGTGTCTTCTGGTAGAGTAACTTGTCCATACCCTAAGCCTGATTTGTCTATAGCCTATTGAGTATGAGGTTGGATAGGTTCAGAGATACCTTCTTTTCTTTTTCCTACATGACCTGTTCTAGTGTATCCCATTTTTTGAAGAATGAAAAATCTTTTTCCATATTTTTCAGTGGGTATTTTGACATTGTTGATCTTTTGTTGGACTTCTTCATCCTTGTATAGCCACTGTAGCACATCTTTGTCTTCTATTTCCTCTGATAATGTCCCAGCACTAACAAATTATCCATAAAATATTGGAAGATGTTTCACAATTGGTTGTTGTTTAGAGTTTGATGGTTTTCCATAGGATTTAGGAGAAAGTGGTAGTTGTGATAGTGAGTATTCTCCGTTCCCTCGATCTCTTACCTACATTTGTTTTTCCATACTTGACAAAATTGAGGCAAATGATTTTTCTTTGGATTGTGTGTTTGAAGATGATTCCTCCCTATTATGAGGAACAATGACCTCTTGAGCTGGTTTTAGATTACTACAGTACTAAAATGGATTTGAATCTGCTGAGATCGTGATTTCCTTCCCATTGTAGGGAAATTTTAGGCATTGATGATATGTTGATGGAATAGCTTGTATATTATGTATCTAGGGTCTTTCCAAGAGTATGTTGTATGATAAGTCCAAGTCCAGAACTTGGCATGTTGTGTCTTTCTACAAAGGTCCCACTCTAATGGGTAATATCACAATACCTTTAGAGGAACGCTCTTCTTCATCATATGCTTTGATGGTGATCTTTTTCTGGGGATCAACTGCATCTTCTGAATAACCTAGAGAACAAACAAGACTTAATGAGAAAATGTTTAATCCAAATCCCCCATCTATTAGGACACATTTAATGCGCGTCTTGTGAATGAGGACTTCAATATGTAAAGGAGCATTATGGGGATGTTGCAAGGATATGTCGTCTTCTTCGGTGAATGATAAGTAGTGAGGGCTTGTGAGATGTCCCACCATGGTTTGGAATTGATCTATATCAATATCTTTAGACATTGTTGTATTTACTAATTGTCTTTCAAGAATTTATTTTTTGTGCAGGTGAAAGCTTTAAAAGTTCTAAGATGGATATCTACATGAGAGTTTTCTATAATTGATCCACTAGACTGCATTGTTTTGCAATGGATACCATGTTAGTGGTAGGACCCATCAAAACAACTTTAGCTTTGCTTCTTGTGATAGCATGAATAGGTTCTTGATGTTTTTTTTTTTTTTTTTTATAATCACATTTACCACATTATCATATGTATGAGCATAATTCACCTTTGCTTTACCCTTACCATTATGTGATGTCGATGATTCACCCTTTTCATAGTTTGGAAGTGGAGTTTTGAAAGCTGTATGAGATTCATTTGTTTTATGTCCATCCACAGTTATCACTCCATTATCAATCAAATCTTGGATGACATGTTTCAACCTCTAACAAAAATCTATGTGGTGTCCCTTGTTTCGATGGAAATCGCAATAATGGTTGTCATTCCACCAAGAGGGTTTCACTTGAGGTTTGTAGTTTCTTCCTTCTGGCAAAGTAATTAATTTGTTTGCGAGAAGCGTCTTTAGTGTTGACCCAAGTGGTTCACTAATGTTTGTAAATTTCCTTCGAAAGAAATTATTAAAAGTCAATTTTTGGTGATTGATGTTTTGTTGAGCTGTTGCTGAGTGATTGGATAAATTGAAAACCGCTTGTTTTGGTTTTACATGGTTCTTATCCACTATTCCATCATTAACGATATTTCATTTTCTATTCCAAAATTTAGGGTTATCATTGTTATTGTTGCTAACATTGTTGTTAGGAGGATTAACTCCTTCTTTGTATAGCTTCAACTCACCCTTCTTTACCATAGCTTCTTCCATTCTAATTCCATTATCAATCATCTTTTCAAAATTTTGATGGTATTGAATTTTTAGATGATAGCTCATTTGTCCATTTAGGTTGCCAATGAATATGTCTATTTTCTCGTATTCTGGCACCGTTCGAGGATATCATGAAGCTAACCATCTCCATCTTTGTAGAAATGTCATGAAAGGTTCTCCACTCTTTTGTTTAGTATTACATAGGTCTAGCATTGTGACCTCATGTTGAATGTTGTAAGAGTATTGTGAAACAAACTTATCCACCAATTCTGTGAATGATTTAATTCCAAGTGGAAGTTTGGAGAACCATTCCATAGCTAGGCCACTTAAGCTCTTTGGAAATAATCTCACCAGGTATGTATCCTCACGTGCAAACTCCATACTCATTGTGCAAAATTCTCGTATATGATCCCAGGGATCAGTGCTTCCATTATATTTATCATATCGAGGAGTTTCACAACTTGTAGGAAATTGTATCATGTTTAGATTTCTGTCAAATGGGCAAGGACATATTTCTTGAAGTGAGTATCGTCTAATAGTTCCTCTCTGCATATCTTGAATCTGTGTTTACAACGTTAGTATTTGTTGTGTAAGAGTTGTGATACGATTATCAACATGATTTGTTATTGTATGACCATGAGTTTGCATTCTAGTATGATCTTGATCTCTTCTTGTATCATCTTGACCCTTTCTTGTGTCCTCATTAGATTTAGCTTTGTTGAGAATTTCTACGTCATCCCTTTTGGGAATGGAAGTATCCTCATTAGTTCTTGTGTTATCAGGAATTGATGCGTCATCCTTTTTGTGACCGAAAATCTCCTCATGTCGTTCATTATCATAGAAAGGGTCACTTTTCTTTTGTCCTAATTTGCTCACATCAAAATCTTGGGGGAGTGTAGCACCAGATTTTGCTAACATGAGGAAGTATTTTTCTTTTTCTCCCTCCATTATTTTCTCCATTAATTTATTGAATTTAGGATATTGTTTGATTTCTCTGACATGTTGTTCTATTATTTCCCCTTCTTCTTGTATTTCGTTTTTGTGTTCCATGTTCCTATAATCTTCAGTTATTTCAAATGTTTCGATTTCTATTTTTGTGATCTTTCATCTTTGTGCTCTAGTTAAAATGGTAATACACGTGTGTTGAATATTGTGAAAGGATTCAATTATCTAGAAGGTGTTTCGATAAATGACTAACTATGAACGTAGATATGATAGAGTGATATGACACAAAAAGATAATTCAAGTGTTTGAAAGTTTGCAAGTTTTTTGATCTTCGGTTTTTGGAGTGCAATGATGATGATTTTGATAAAACCAAGTCCAATAGGAACGATATATCCTACGATGTGGGACAAGGTTATCCTAATCAAATGTTGTAGTTTCATGATAGAGGATGATAGATCCTGATGAGAAACTATGTTTTGAGTGATCGGTTTATCAAAGAGGGTGATAATGCACTTTGAGATGTTTAGATCTTGAACTTGTTGAAGGTGAATACTTGAAAATATTGGGGGTGTCTAGTTCTAGAATCCAATTTGACAGAAGATCACTTGACCAAGCGGACCAAGAAAAAAATCTAAGCACAAAATTACATATATCAATTTTTTATGCTCACTATAAACTGACCAAGCAAACATGACAGATCTAAGAAAGACATGCAAGAAGACAACTCTAGAGTGATAGAAATAGAATTTTGTACGACAATTTAGACAATCCCTGACGATAATTTAAATATAACCATACGATAAACTAGAAATCTCGCATGATAAAGGCCTAAAATTGTACTACACTTACCATAGAACCATACGACAAAAGATAACAAAAAAGCTTCTGCTAAATTGACTCATACGAGAATTACCACAGAGCTAGATGATAAACTAGATTTCCCGTAAGACAAACTAGAAAACTCGTACGACTGAGGACAAAACAGAGACAAATTTTTATTTGGATAGATTTTTGATCAATGAAGTTTGATGTTTTGATTTTGTTTTCCAGTTTTAGATGTCTGATTTTTTGTTTCAGGGATGAAAACATAGCAAACACTTGATATGATAAGTGACCTCAAGCACAACATGCTAAATCCTAAGGAAGTTGGCTAAGAGAGAAAACCTTTGCTTACAAACTTAGGTACACACCCAATAGCTAATCAGAATACAACCCTTGAGTCTCGTGCAATGGATTCTCAACGTCGTATTATCTAACTCCAAACACTAATGGGGGCACAATATGGCATGTGTCTTGGGAGAGTTACTATCTCTCTTGCAAAAATATTATCCCCCTTTCGGAGGTGAATCAGGTAGCTTCTATCTTAGGGTTCATAGTACGGATTTCCATTTGAAATTACCCCTTGCAATCACACAAGAATGATTGAGGCCTATAGCCCAACAAGGTACCGAAACAAAAAGTAGTCATGCAAGTGTGATTGAGACCATGAGGCCCTACTAAATGTATGATATGAGAGATCTCAAAAGAGAAAACTCAAATAATCCCATCCTCTGAGACTTTAATCCCGAGAGGTCTATTTTTAGAGTGAGTCATAAAGCTTAGGTCTATCTGTACTCACTTGGGTCATTCTCACAGGGTGATTACTTTTTCCCACTGTGACAGGCCCGCTAAAGGTAATCAAATCTCAAATATAGAAGTGCTTCAAGGGTCGGGATTTCTAATTGTCCAAATGGACAAGAGCATACTCTCCTACCTTTTAGACAACTTCTCAAGCATAGAAAACAAGGTGTTCATTTACCATTAGCAAAATAAGTGTGCCTAGAAAACTTAAGAATACACAAAGTCTTGTTGATTTTCCTTAGGCAACCTGCAAAACATATGGGTTAGTAGTCATATTTTTTTGATGAAATGAAGCTTTGGCAAGCGTAATCTTCGATATTCGTCCTGCAAAAACCAATTAGGCTACTAGAAAACTCACAAATAGACTAGGGTTAGCATTAGTAATAGCCAAATTGAAGCATAAAAACCCTAAAATATAATCTGTTTTGAAAACAAAGAAGCAAAAACTCGTACGAGTATTCTCACATACCCGTACGAGTGCACAAAGAAAATCGTACGGTACTATAAAGGTACTCGTACGCGATAATGAAACAGGCCCGACCAGAAACCCATGAGATTGAAGATTTGATGATGATAGAGGCCAAGAAATTAGATTTCGAGCCCCACGGTGGGCGCCAAAATGTCATGTGTGTGAAGTAGGGTACCTGTAGCTATAACACAAACACTCAATAGATCATTACAAGCATGGTTAGCAAATTGAAATCAAACGAAAGATAAACCATGACAAAGTGACCTATTGCCTCCTAAGAGATGCTAGTATGAATTTGCTCTTAGATTTGGATAAGCAATCCCAATGACTTGACTACACCTAGACAGAGGATTTAAAATGATATGATATGCAAGCTAGATGAGATTGATTATGCTATATTGATCCAAGAGGCTAATTAAGCTAATGATACGCATGATTAAGTTATGATGATGATGCAATTAAGCTAGAAAAGTGATTGATTAAGCTACATGATTCAACAATTATGCTAAAAGTAAACTAGATCTAAGATGCAATTGCCTATAATAATAATGCTTAAATGATATGCTAAAAGGGATATGCCTATAGTAACAATGCCTTAAATGATATAAGATGGGATCCTTTGTGCTCCAAAATGGGGGATATTTATAGAATTTCCAAGGCCAAGGGTGAGGTGACAGGAATCAACAATCAAGATTGAGTTTGAAGATATCAAGGGTCAAATTGGAGGAGGTTGGAGAAGAGGTTGGAGGGAGGGACACTTGTCATCTCTGTGGTGACAAGTGTCAAAGAGCCTTGTTCATAAGAGGGCAAGTGTCCAAGAGAGGAGACATGTGGCCAAAGTGCCATGTGTCTCAAAGAGAGGATATCCAACCCATATGAGGTTAGGATGTGAAAGATAGGATAGGATTAGCTAAACCCAGGGTTAGGTGGAATGGGTTAGGTTAGAGGGTGGTTAGGTTATGTGGTTAGAAGTTAGGAGGCATGTGGGTAATTTGAATTTAAAAATTCAAATAATAGAAAAAGGCTAATTAAATTTCAACAACTCATAAATTGATTTGTTTTAATTAATTAGGGGATTAGAAGGAATGAATTAAATGGGGGGAGGATTAAATAATCAAAGGGGACTATCGAAATGAACCTATTAAATAAATCCTTAGATTTATTAATAAGTAGATGAAAGGGATTTAATCAAATTGCTAATGAATTGAATTAAATTAGGAAGGGGGATTAATGAAATAATTTCTTATTTAATTAATTATCTTCAGACCATTTTTAGGTGTATACAATATGCAACTTGAATCTATGCCCCAAGAGAAAGTGTCTCCAACGAACCAACGTATGCACAATGGCTGCCAGCTCAAGATCATGTGTGGGATAATTAAGCTCATGGTTCTTGAGTTTACAGGACTCATAAGTAATCACTCTCCCATCCTAGATCAACACCGCTCCTAACCCTTCCAAAGACATATCTGTGCAGACCATGAAATCACCAGACGGGTCAAGAACTGCCAAAATAGACGCACTGGTCAACTTATCCTTAAGAACTTGAAAAACTTCCTGACACTTCTTTGACCATATAAACTTCTTCCCTCTCCTCTGTAGGGAAGTGATAGGATGAGCAATCCTCAAAAAGTCCTCTATAAATCTTCGATAGTATCTTGCCAAACCGATCATATTGCAAACCTTAGAGACGTTCGTAGGTGCAGGCCACTCGAGAATCACTTGGATCTTTGAGGGATCCACTGCAATACCATCTCCAGAAATGACATGCCTGAGGTACTTGATCTCTCTCCAAAAGAATTAACACTTTGCCACATTAGCATACAACTAGTTCTCTCTCAGACATTGCAAAACCTACCTCAAATGTTCCTCATGCTCCTCCATGGTTTTAGAATATATCAACATGTCATTGAGGAACATGAGGAGGAACCTATCTAGATAAGTCCTAAATACACCGTTCATAAGGCTCATGAAAGTGGATGGTGCATTAGTCAACTCAAATGACACGATAATAAACTCATAATATCCATAGCGAGTGCAGGAAGCTGTCTTATGAATATTTGCCTCCATAATCCTCAACTTATGATAGCCTAACTTGAGATCAATCTTAGAAAATACCTTCGTACCCTTGATCTAATAAAATAAATCATCGATCCTCAACAATGGGTATCGATTCTTGATTATAACTTTGTTCAGTTGCCGATAATCAATGCATAAGCAAAGAGACCCATCCTTCTTCTTTATAAATATGACAGGTTCTCCCCAAGATGAGACACTAGGCCGGATAAACCCTTTTTCCAGCAGATCCACCAACTGCAAATGGAGTTCCTTAAGCTCCCGAGTTGTCATCTGATAAGGGGTACATGAAATTGGTTCCGCTCTGGGTATCAAGTCAATTATGAAGTCAATGTCCCTCTTAGGAGGCATACCCAAAATCTCACTCGAATAGACATCTGCAAACTCTTTTAACAAGGGATGATCATCAAGGGATATCTCCCGACTCTCATCCATCTCCAAGTCATTCACTGTCACTACAAATAACTGACATCCCTGACGCATACATCGTTTTAGCTGCATAGCTAAAATCAGGTGTAGAGAAATAGGTCTCTGGATGCCAACTACTTTCAATCGACTACTCGAATAGTCTAAACACTTAATTGTCTTATTTCGGTAATCTATGACTACCAGATTGGCTAACAACCAATCCATGCCCAAGAAAATTTCATAAGAACCCAAAGGCATGATACACAGATCCGCAGAGGTGTGGAGGTTACCAATCTGCAACTCACATCCACAGACCAAGGATTCAATTACAACCTTAATGCCAAAAGATAACTCTACTTGCCACCTAACACCTTGCTCTACTGCCTCTAGCCCACATCACTTTACAAGAGATGGTGAAATAAAAGAATCAAATAGAACATAAGCAGTTTTACCATGAAACACACCTAATGTCTCAACCATGGTAATCTAATGCTCGGCTTGGCAGTTATCAACCGTTGCATGAATCCTATAGCTCCTGCCTGCATCTCCAATAGTAGGCTCTGAAGCAGTTGGATCCCTATGTATCCTTCTGTGGGCAATATCTAGCAATATGACCCTACTGACCACATGAAAAACATGTTGTACTCTAGCCAAAACCACCACCACCAGAAGGTGCACTCGACTACTGATGACCACCTCTACTAGCTGTTGTCTGTGTACTATGTGATGGCTGGTGATTGTGATCACACTTGTTTGTCTTCCAATTCCCATTATTTCCTGATTGAGAACCCTCACCCTACTGATAAAAAGAGTTCTTGCATTTCGACTAATGTTGCTGCTGACCACAGAATGATTTCCTCGTTGTGACTGAGCTACTCTAGAACCCTAACCACCAGTGGGTGTACTACTAGTCTTCCCTCCAGTGTGAGTCCCATGTGCCCTAGCAAGTGTCTCCTCTACCAAACTGGCTTTCTCAACTACAACCTCCATGGTCTTAGGTTTGAAAACCCACACATCTCCACTGATCCGATCATTGTGACCTCTTATAAGTGTTGAACTAACATGGTCTCATCATTTCCAATACTTGCATATCTCTTGAGCATAGAAATGATGCTCATACTTCTCTACAAACATGGTTAACTGTTGCAAATCATGGAACTCATCTGCTCTGCACTACCTCCAATGATCAGATATGAATCAAGCCCGGAAACGTTCCACAAACAAATCCCAAGAAATGATGCTAATGTCTAGGTGAAGCTTCTTCTCTTCTAACTACCACCAGGTGGATGCGAAACCCCTCGGATGCATAATTGTACACCTTGCCTTAGTATTGGTAATGAAGGGATGCATAGTGAAACATCAGTCTAGCTCTATCAGCCAATTCTCCGTCTCAAGACCAGTTCCGACACCATTGAATTTAGGAGGCTGAGTTCTCATCAAATCCCTCATGTATGAAGCCTCCCACTCTATCAAGTCATTAATAGGATTCATAGGAGACCTCTTACGAGCCCCATTCTCCTAGCGAGGACCCAATCGGTCAAGGAGCTATTCAAGTAAAAGCTACAACTGATGTCCAACTGAAGTTCACTGCTCATGATTTTGATTCCCAGCATCCCCTTGGGAATTCTGTGATGAGGTGTTGTTAGATGCAACCCCTCTGCCATATCCCCTACCTCGACCTCTTCCACAAACTCTACATCATGCTCTTGGCATCCTTCTGGACAACACAACATGTATGACCCAAACTTACGACTAGAATAATCACACACAAAAAACATACAAGCAACAAATGAACCCAAGAACACCCAAAGAACCCAGTGTTTGAACACGAATCTGATACCAAGTGTCACACCCCTGCTATGAGGCCCAAAGCACACCAAGGAAAGAAAATTAACCATAAGAGACCACTAGGTATGCAATAGGGAAGAGAGTCATCACTAGGTTGTCATGGGTTACCCTGGTGAGTCTTCTCTAGGTCTTAGCCCCCATCTTGGTTACCCTAGTGACCTCTACCGACCCCCGACTCCCATACAAACGCTAGTGGACCGCCCAACCTTTTGAAGGGACAATATTGGTCATTCTAGGCCCTCTCTACTTTTTCCTAACCTAAACAAGCATTCGAGAGTAAGAGAGACAACAATTAATCTTAATAATTTGATCTAGCTACCCTCCCAAGTTATTTAGTTTAAATTTCCACTTGATTACTAACCCTCATTGAGTTACCCTGGCACCACTTTGGGTCTTGACCCCTAATGAAAGCCACTCCCCCTTGACTTGCACCTAGGAGTCCAAAATACAATATAGAGTCTATGACACTCAAATCCACAAGATGACAAGACCCCCTACCATAGCAAGGCTTGACTCACTTGCTAGAACAATTAACAAACAAGAAGGTACCATGCAGACAAATCATGACACTATTCACGTTACATTAAAAAATGAAGAGAATCCACACATAATTAAGTTCCCAAACATTCCATTATCCTCTAGAATCTAATAAATAATAAATGACATTCTCGTTAATACAACTAAGATTGAAAATCATCACAATGCTAAATGATACAAAAGAAATAACTTGAAATAACTCATGACATACATGTGGACTTATTCACAATTCTGAGCTATTAATAAATCACATTATTTAATCTTCATTAACCCTTCTTAATACATAAAAAAATACATGATATAGCTAATATTTACAATAATATCATTGTGTGGAGCCATAATCCATTTATTAAAAGATTAAGAGCATACAAGAGATCACAAATAACATGCATAATATATATATATATATATCCACATTTATTAAATTACATTCACTTTGCCAAGTTAAATGAAACGCCACCAATAGAGAAATTCAAATATGGACAGGGGTTGACGTGCCAATAAAACATTTTCAATAACAATCTCCAATAATGAAAGTACATTGATGCCAAATATTGATTATGAATCAAATAGAATATTGATATTTATTAGCAACGGTTTTGCCTTACAAGGGATTCCCAGAAAACTTAAAGAAGTGCATCGTAACAGTCGATTTAATGATAATACTTGTGACAGGGATGAGTTAACATGCCGATATTCATTCAGCTATCAAAGAAACTTTTTGCCTTTATGAACAGACAACAAAATCGATAAAAGAAAAATATTTGGTAGATCATGCTACACAGGTCAAAAAAACATGAAAAACATGAATCACAACATCTATGCATAGGTCGATGCTTCAAAAAGCCATTCAAAACTCAGTCCAAGGAAAACATATGAGTTTACCGATTATATGTCAGTCGGTCAATGATGAACTATACTAATATTAGTCGATTTAAAAAAAGAACCTTTCCAATGATTATAATTGGTAGAAAAGGTATGCTCAACTAGAACAAAATGACTGAACTAATACCGCCATTCCATTGTAAAAGTCCAGATTGGGGGGGCGGCTTACACAGCTAAATTATCAACTAAGACAAAGGAAAGAATGTTGATAATGGCAAACACAACATAAGAGTCTAGCGCCCGATGGAGAATTCCCGACAATGCAAAAGATCCACCCTTTTCCTGAGAACGATTCAAGATCCTCTTCAATATCTTCAGACAAACTCCCGAATCAAAACCAAAACCAAAAAATTCCCAAATTTAATACCCAGACCAAACCCCAAAATTCAGAGGAGAAATTTTCACTAGAGCACACCCATTTCCTTCCCCTTGCTTTTTCGAAAAAGTAGGGAGACATCCTTTTTCCAAAAGTAACTCCCAATTCAAAATACATGCAATATATTTTCCCACTAACTCAAAAATCAATTATAATTCGTAACTCCCCTCCATAATCATAATTTTTTCTTATTTAAAAGAAACAAATAAGTATTAGTTATATATTTTATTATTTAAAAAAAAAGAAGATTATTCCATGAGCACAAGAAAATACTTAAATAAATATTTAGTTCTCTATTGAATTAATTATTAGAAAAGTGGAAAGGTAAATGAAATCATTTAGCTAATTAAATTAGTTTAATTTCATGATGCACAATTTCCAATTTATTAAATAACTAATCATTAATAATCAAATGCACAAATAAGTATTAATATTAATTCTCTTTCTAGAAATCAATATTAAATAAATATTGACCCATACTCTAGCACAAAGAACTACAAATTGACAAACACGAAGGCCAATAGGTCTAACAACTGACATGACCGAAACAACCAGAGTACAAGAATACCTGACAAGGATTTCATTTTCATAGTAACAATGGTCACATCAAGGGTATGACTGATAACTCCATATTTTCTACATTACCATTGGGTCATAGAGCACACTCAGAATTGAAAGTTTAGGTGGAGTCGATGCTCGATACCTACAATTGCATAAACAAACTGTCAAACATGTATACATATAATCCTTATAACATCATAGTGTGAAAAGGGAATGGAAGCAACGTAGCTTGCTCATAAAGAGCAGTGCGACACTTTTCCCTTTCACCCAAGCACATGAAAGACAAAACACAGTGTATGTCAGAAAAAATAAACATCGATAAATACAATGATTAAATCCTTACATCACATATATAATCCATCTTGTTAATCATCTGATTATTTGAGCATAAATAATATCATATAATTACATCATAGTCAACGACATGAAAATCATCATTATACCAATGATCCATAGAGCATAGAGTATGAATATCACATATAAATCCAAAAGACATAGAAAAGAATCATATCCAAAATCAAAATCAACCAACACCAAAAAGGGTCGAAGCCACACAAAAACTCAAAACAACATAGTCTGACAAGCCAAAAAGAAGTTTAATATTTTCTATCTTTCTAGCTACTTTAGTAAAGTTGATCTTTTAGACAATCAAATCACTTAAGTGGGGGAAACATGTAGTGTCGCAAATTGCATCCCATGCCAATTTCACACTTGTGCATTCCACCTAGTGCATTTATGACAAAATTCATGATTGGGATTTGACAATTCAAACTTCATGAATGGAAAAGATGAAGCATTAGCAATGTATGGTTTGAATTTGGGATAAAATTGGCTTATCGACAATGCAACACATGAATATCCTGAAATATTTCAAGATTCAAATGAGCATATTCCAAAGAAGAACCTTTATGACACATGTCCCTTCACACAAGCATATATGAATGACTATTCCCTCCTGTTTTAAGAAACAAAACTTCAATTTCTTCCTTATTTTGATTTATCTAACCATTTTGATTCCCTACCTCTCTTTGATCTCATAATGAAGCTCTGTCAAATTCTCTCTATTCTCTTGACTCTCACAATAGCATCCAAAACTTTTCTCAATAAATTATCATGTTCATTGTCTCAAGAGAGAAGCTAAAAAGTGTGTAACACTCTCTTGCTCATATTTTGATCTTATGAATTGATCTTGCCTATCTAGTTGTCATTATATCATATATATTATTATTTAGTCTCTAGTAATAGGGGTTTTTCTCCAAAATGGGAATTACTTCTATTACATGTCTTTATTTGATCTTTTATCTAGTTGTCCATGGAGGTAAAAACACCAAAATGAGGGTTTGACTTGGGAAAATCCCTATACAACCCCCAACCTTTTTCTTGTCTCCATGTGTATAGGTGAAAAATAGGTCTAGAGGATGAAAGAAGATTTTCTAGCTAGTTTCTAGAATCTTTCTGGGTCCCACTCATATGGATAATAGCATGACACACAAGCATCCTTGTAACGCCCAAGCATCCAAGATTGAGGCTTCCTCTTTCAATTTTTTTTTATCTTTGTGGTTTATGCTCTCTATTTCTATAGTCCAAATATTTTTATCTCACTATACCTCCCAATTTTCCTATATTTCTAATTTATGTTAATAGTTTAGTGTAGTTTTAGTTTTTCTTTCAGCATGTATGATGAGCTAAAATTATAGCTCTTTTATTTCTATGACTGATAAGTTTTTCTCGTGTTTTAATTTGCATATTGGGACAATGTGAAGGTCATAGGATATATTAGAGTTTTAATTATGTGCATTTTGAATGATAGCTAAACCCATTGAACCTTGTGTTGTTTTGACTATATATTCCTATAGCTATGCAAATTATTAAGGTAATATCATGCGTGGATGTATAAATGTTGAATGTTGTGATTAATGGGAAATATATATATATATATATATATATATATATATATATATATATATATATATATATATATATATATATATATATATATATATATATATATATATATATATATATATTCTTGTATGTTCTAGCCTTTGATGTAGGATTAAATAAGTTGCTGCAAAAGCAGTTGTTTTAAGCCAGATGGAGAATCACGCAATGCAAGCAATTGGAGACATTTGAGGGCGGTTGAGCATTGAAGATAGTGGAAAAGATGGTGTTCAAGTGAAGCGAAAAAGGATAGCGAGACAATACCAAACTCATTTATGGTTGTCTTCAGCAAGCAACGATCTAATAAAAACTACCATGCTATATTCTTGACTGCATGTTAATAAAGTCCCACGTTATCTGTGGATTGATTTCTTCTTCTTGCTGTAATAAAATTTTCCACCTAATTTCATGGGTATGATCTAAGTAGTTGAAAGTTTGTTATAAATTTCTTATAAATAAAGACATGCACCTCTTCGCAGAGGTTAGACAATGTTTTCCATAAGCATTTCTCTTATTTTATGCATTGTATTGACTTTTGGAAATAATGAATAAAGGCGATGTTATTCAGAGCATATAGAATCATTTTTGAAGTCTAGATACACTCATCCAAGGGGGCTCACTTGGTGAGTATTCATGTGTAATTGTTAGATTAAGTTTTTTTTTTATGGAGTAGATGTTCTAGCAACTGACTATTCCTGCAGCCACTGGAATCAAATCACAGATTGGAAAACTTAAGGATTTTCCATGCCCTTAATTGATCCAACTAGCCCTGGCCAACGAACAAGGATGGTCAAAGACCAAATCCCTCTGCACTTAAGGCTCTACTGAACCTAGATGGGCATACCTCTCCCTCTTAAGCACAAAAATAGTTATTTAAAGTGGATTTAAGCTTTATGGTTAGCAAATGCAAAACTGACAAATGATTGTTCTACAATTATGCTTTATTATGTGCTTTAAGTGAATACTTTTGAAAATAAATGAAAATGATTATGATTGTATCTTGAGAATAAGATGCTTTTAGAACTTAAAAGAAATATGCAAAGATCAGTTCATATAGGGTTTGGGAAGAATGTCTATCAAGGACCTTAAATTCCTAACAAACCAGGACCTTAAAAGATAAATAACTGACCAGTGCTTCTATCCAGGGATATTATGACACTTTGTGGACAAAAGATCTAATCAACTCCAGAGACAATATTAATCATCAACTATGAAGGTTTCAGTATGTGTTACACATACAATGAGAACCCACTCTCACATTTAATGTAATAGCATGTGATGGCACATCATAGCAAATCAAATGACAGATTTATCAAGAGGACAAGGATAACTCATCAACACAAAAGTATGAACAATATTTAGAAAAGATATAGCGAACCTTGTATATTAATCTTTAGGAAATGATTTCTTACATAAGCTGCACTTGAAGATACTCCATTACAGTCTCTTTGCACAAAAAGATACTTCTTCTTCCTATAGAATTCCCTAATACATATAACTTACAACCCTTACACGCAGAAGTGATTGTTCTTTTTTGTAATTCTTCTAAAATTCTTAGATCCTAGATGTCTTCTACATACAAAATGACTCACTATAAATATGTGAATCAATAGGCATAGATGGAAGGACACACCCTTTTATTTTGATAAACTAAAATGTAACTAAAACCTAACACCTAACTGCTTAACTGCTAAGATAACATAAGACAATTATAAAAACATGAGAAATAAAAACTTTAATTCTTTTAATTCAGCTTCTTCCCGCATTTCCTGATGTGTTTTAGGTAGCCTTCATCTTTGTATGTAACTGCATTAAATATTGTATCCTGAAGCGCCATCTCTATCTTGATTAGGTTCTCTAACTGGTCCACTGTCTCATTCATATCTAGGGCATCTGCTTGGGCGACACTGAGGGCTTCACTAAGTAAAGCCTTACACTCTGAGAGCCATGCACTTTTGTCCTTGATAACCCCTACATCATCAACCAAACTGGGAATCTCACTCTGCAAAACCTCCTAACACTCTTGGAACTCTCCCTTCAACTCTTTAGTATACTTTTCATGAATTTCAATTAATTCTATTATCCTTTTGACAACATTTTCTTTCAATGTCTTACCCTTTAATAACAGATTGAGTCTATCATAAATCCTTTGGTTAGAGACCATATTATCCATGTTCTTTTGATACACACCCCATAATTAATCCAAAACCTTTTTCTAAATTTTCATATCTCCTTGTCATGAATACATAGGCATCATCCATCCTGATAGTTTTCATTTGCTTCTTCATCTTATTGTGTTCCAAGGCTAGTTTCTCAAACTTATTCTTCCATTGGGCACTAGAGTCAGTGATTTGTGGTACTGGATGTCCTCCTCTTCTTAAAGCTTCTTCATACAATGCTTTGTATTTATGCTTTTTAGCAACTTCCCATTTCAATTGAGCCTTAGTAAACTTAGAAATGTCAATCCCTATATCTACAGTGAGCATAGGATCCACCTCTCCAACTTTCAACCTCATCATATGACCAAAAGCCTTATCTACATCTATTATCTTAGGTCTCTTATTAGGAGGGTATAGGGCCCAAAGAAACATTTCTTCTTCATTTGGATCATACCTTGATCGAATAAAAATATCATTTACTCCTTGGATATCCAACTTCATATCCCTATTATTTGCGTGCAACAAAGTATCAAAAACAAATGAGGCACTCAAGTCCCATCTTGGAAACATAATTATACCAACCTCGACTAGTAATTGTCTCCCCTTCTGTGAGGTCATGTTCTCAACTTCTGCATTGATGTCTTCCTTCAATCTTCGCTTCATTTCTGCTTCATTTTCAGGGGTAATATTTGGCACTGCTTCCCTTAATTTATTACCCTTGAAGTGATACAAGAATGACTTGAATTCTTTAGATTTTATGAATTGATCATCTAATACAAAAGTGGTGTGCTCAATCATTCTATCATCTGTCTCTACATTCAAGGTTGTGATTAATTTGTCTTGTGCATTAGGCTCTTCTTCTCTATTAGGTACCTATAATTTTGATACATCTTCATTCTCTCTCGAGTCACTTTCTGCATGTTCCTCTTCTTCACCTTGGAAGTCCTCCAGCCTTTGTCTTTTCTCCTATAACCTTCTCTCTAGATCTTCCATCACATCAACCAATTCTTCCACTTCCTTATTTTTGCATAGATCTTCCATATCATCAGTAAAATGGATAGAACCTTTCAGGGCCTGCCCTTTTCTGCACATGTTTATATATCCCTCAGGATCATACTTCTTCTTGGGTGTGTGTAACAACAAATTATATTCATCTACTAACTTTCTGTAAATGGCTTCATAAGTCCTAGTTGATACAATCCTGAAATCTCCAAACTCCAAAGTCCCTGGCAAAAAGGTTTGCTTATGTGCATCCCCAAAGTGATGAGCATTGGAACACTAAGCTATCTCACAATTTCTAAAAATGCAATATGATCAGGTGCCGGTTTAGGCAGTACATATGGTGAACCCTCAAAACCAAACACTCTAACAAAAATGAAATTGATACAAGAAAACCAATCACCCCAATTATGATTCACTTTGGTATTATGGTGCTCAAATGGCCAAAGAAACTTCTTAATGGTTTCTAAAAAATATCCTTCAATAGTCTTGTTGTACATTCTGAACAAGGGTTTGACAAAAAATTCTTCAAACTTCACATAATGGGAATTCATATACCTAGAATCCCATAAAGAAACCCATAGTTGCACAGGTTTCTCCTGTCCATCCTTTCCAAACTGGTTTACTCTCAAACCTTTTGGCCACAGTCCTCTGAATTAACCATAAAACAATATTATACACATTAACAAAGAATAATGCTTGAAATGCTTATCAGGACTGTTCTTCAGGTTCAAAAAACCCTCATGCAATCTGTCTGCCAGATATGCAGTGAAATCAAATGCTCTGGGCTCATGTCTCTGGACATCAGCTACCAAAACTAGTTGTCCCATTATTGCTATGTCCAGAGCCTCGACTCCTCCAACCTGTCCACAAGCCATGTAGGTATATTGGAAATATTTTTAAAAAATGTTGATATCATAAGGCAACCCGTCCTCCTCCGCCAGTCTTCCTTTCTCTGCCTTATGAAACACCAAATTCCACCCTTGATATGTGGTGTCCATCTTTCTGTATTCCTCCTCCAAATAATCAAAAGAAAAAGGTACCTCCACCTCAAAATTCAAACCAAAGACTTCTTGAATCGTCATTGCTGCAAAGCGAATGAAAACAGTCTTGTCGGGTAACAAGATGCATCTTTTGGTGGCATCATAATTTTTGGCCATGAGCTTGAGCAAGTCTATGTTTACAAACATATTAGGGACTATGAGTTTTCTTAGACAAGTGCTCCATGGGTTAGATATAGGCATCGAGTTGTTTCTCCTTATGTAATGAAATAGGAACAATTCATGTCCTCACACTCTGGTCCATACATCGCCTATCTCCTTGTACCTATCCTCCTGCTGGTCACGAATTGACAAATTTGTCTTTGACCTTCTAGACTTAGCTCCCGGAGAACTCATCTGGTTGATAATGTCCTGATTTAGCTTCCTCTACTTCGCAACCTTTCTTGCCTTTGATTGTTTCGATGTGTCACTAGATATTTCTGTGATCTTCCTTTTTTCTTTTGCACTTGAACCCTCCATTTAGAAAATCCTCTGTTTTGCACTCTGTAACTTTAATTATCACTCTAGAGATAACAAATTGCTTATAGATTACTTTGTGAAAAGTAATGTGCACGAGACCCCATATATAAGTTTATCTCCATTATAGTTAACATCTGAAAGAAATCCTAGTTATATTTTCTTCATGCGATTTCAGGCCAATCCGTTGAATGCATTAAATAATGGCTGTCATGTTTGTTTTCACACTAGATTTCTTAACGGCTAATCAGTGTAACTTTGCCCAAAAATTTAATTATTTGGTGCCACTCGTAATGTACACTTCTTTAATTTCCCTTTTGTCCTTTTGATTAGCATAGGTCACCCCGACAGATCCACCTTTTATTTTGGTAACCAATTTTGCCTTTTGTCATGTCGGGGTAGGTATCTTCGATAAAATCTCATTCTATTTGCCCAATCAGCCACCCCATCAGGTATCAGGATAGCTCATTTCTATGTTTTCTGATAGTTATAGTCTCCTTGATGGGTCTATCCTCTGACTCTTTTTCACACTCATCATCATGTCTCATCGATGCATGTTATGCCTATGGATCTGCCTTTGTTTCCTCTATGGCATCTTGCCCATTGGAAATCAACATAACTCAAAAAATGCTCATCCGATAGTAAAAGATACCCCGATGAGTTCTCCTTTATGGTCCGCACCTCTTTCCTCATTGGGCTACTTTATCAGGCATCAGAACAACTTGGTTGATGTTTAACAATTCCCTGATGACACCGACTTCTATTTTGCGAACAGTACCACCGTTCTGCTCTATCGACATAGCATTTCTTGACGAAGTCTCCTTGTTTGCATTCTGCTTAACTTCTTCATCGAGCATCGGGACAACATGTAAACACCTCTCGCCGATGGATATAAGTTACCCCGATAAGATCTTGAACTCTACATTCAACACTTCTTTATCGACATATCTCCAACTGATATTGTCACCCGCATAGCTTTCCTCTATTGGGTATCGGTGTAGCTATTTTGGTTCCTTTTCGAAGGTTAACATTTTCTCCGATGAACCCATCTTACTTCCGGTCCACACCTTTTTCTTCTCGGCTTCCCTATTCATCCCATCAGACATTGGGGTATCCCAATATTCCTGTCTCCCAATACTCTGATAATTAAAACATTTCATCTGCACTCTTCCTTATCAGTGAATGTCATACTGATAGCTTCATCGACTATCGGTATAACAACTTCTTCGCACTTCCGATATTGAATTCTTTTGCCAATAGATATACCCTCTTACTTACTCCTTGGTATGAGCTACCTTGATGATAGCACCTCACTTCTTTTGTGCATCGATTTATTTGCCATCTGAAAAAACCTGCTTGGACCACATTCTAATAGATCGGCGGATGTTATGCCGATAGATCTCTCTACTATTTTGGCTATGCAATCCTATCGGGATAACCTATGTTGATAGTTCAAATTTTACAGATTTGAAAATTACCATAAATGTCAATGGATCCAATTCTTCATAGAGGGTGTATGTAAGCCAAAGGCACTTATAATTTCATCATACTGACTCCTCCTCTGATATCTACCAGAATGCTGATATGATGGACGCTTTATGCAATCTTTACTTAGTACTCTCCCTCAATGTGCCCAAGTGACCCCTATCCATTCATGAAATAGTTGATCCTTGGATAGCTCCATTTTCTTCAGTGATGCTCCTGCATATAAAAACCAACACTAAATGCCCTTACTATGAAATTATATGTAAAAACATCCATATTTATCACATAAATATTTTATAAAAATATGTGCTAACAAAATCATTTTTGAAGTCTAGATACACTCATCCAAGGGGGCCCACTTGGTGAGTATTCTTGTGTAATTGTTAGATTAAGTTTTCTGTTGTTGGAGTAGATGTTCTAGCAACTGACTGTTCCTGCAGCCACTGGAATCAAATCTCATGACTGTTCCTGCATCCAAAGCAGATAGAGTAATCCCTGTTTGTTAGCTTTGAACTTAGTTAAGAGTTATTTAGTTGGAATCATCTATTAATGTTAATATTTCTTGTAGCCATTCAGTTGTCATATTTCTGCTTGTTTATTTTAGATAGATTCAATTGTTGTAGTAGGATAGAGTGACTCTTACCAGAACTTAGTGCATATATAATGCAGACCCATTTCAAGTAATACATCCCTGGGTTGACAAGTAAATGAACCTCAGTCATAGAAATGATAGCTACTCAGAATGGATAGCCAATCCTTGAGTTAAGACTGTAAGTCTAGTTATTGTTCTAATTGGCTAGGAAGACATTTTTGGCACCATTACCGGGGATGGTGCCAAAGTAAGAACCTGTCATAGTCATGAATTTTTAAGTTTTCAGTATAGTTGGTTTTGATAGTGTAGTTAGTTTTAAGTAATTCTCATGAATCTAGATGCATAGATGAAGAAGAGATGCTCATGGTAGATTCCTTCCTAACCATCCTAATCATACCAGACTTAATCCATATGAAGCACCATATGTAAACCCTTTTGCTACACTTTATCAAGCCCTAGATAATTTGAACCATCTTGCATTTGAACTTCCTGAGAACAACCTTCATTTCCGCTTTGGACTGCCTAAAGAGGACCCTTGTCCAGTAACTGCTCCTCAGGGACCAACAGTAGGAAATCCACTAGGAGGCAGAGGGAATAACCCACCTCCACCTATGAACCTAACATTTGAGTTCCCCATTTCTGATTTGCATGATAATGCTAACCTCAAGAACATTCCATCTTCTTCTTTACCTAAATTTTATGGACTGGTGATAGAGGGCCCCGATACTTTTTTGTTTCAATTTGATGTCCTCCGTAGGATTTATGACTACACTACAGATGCACATAGACTTAAAATATTTCTTGCCACTTTAAAAGAATCAACTTTGAGATGGCTTATGAGTCTAGGGAGTAGTACAATCAATACATGGGATGAGATGAAATAGTTGTTTCTTGAGAAATATAAAGATTATTGTCAGGGGACTGACCGCCATGGGGATGATATCTTTAGAATGACACAAAGGGAGGACGACAGTCTAGAAGATTATCTGGAGAGATTCCTACTTAGTGTCAAGAAGTCCAAGCATAGTACTTTAAATGAAGACTCTCTTAAGTTGATATTTCTAAGAGGGATCAGTGAGGAATGCATGGATGCTTTAGACCTTATGGGAGGTGGTGATATAACTCAATCAACATGGAATGACATTGGCCAAATTTGTCAAAAATATTCTAGATCCTCTACTAAGAAGAATAGGCATTTCAAGCTGGGAGTGTCTTCATGAAAATCCAGTAATTGAGTGTCACGAATGGAGCTCAGTCACCTTTTGATGGATTTTAAAGAGGATATCATAAACAATATGGCCACTCAGTTAGACACACTTCAAGATAAGAAGAAGCATGAGGAAGTTGAGGCAATGGTTGTATAATTTTGTCCACATTGTAGGTAGAAGAAGAGAGATTTTAGATGTAAGCTGGTTGCAAAGGTTGATGTTCCTGAGTTTAAGCCAATACATGGAGATGATGAACAAATATTTTATGTTTCTCAAAGAAGGCCAAATTTTCCAAGACAAGGTATGCCTCCTGATCCACTTTCTTTTTCTGATTATAATGGGAATTCCCATGCACAAAATAATCAGTGGCAACCTCCATATACTCAAAAAAATTGGAAATTATCAAAATTGGTATACCCTCAAGGCTAAGGGAAATTTTTTGCCAATCAATCTCTACAGTGGCAACAACCACAAGGAAATTGGTCTCAATCTCAGGGACCATAGCAGCCATTCCAAGGGAATTGGAAACCTTCTCCTCAATGGATAGGAAGTCAGTAATGGTCAAATCAGTCTTCTGGGTATCAGCAACCGTTGCAGCAGCCTCAACAACTTGCTATAATGCCACCTCTTGCTCCTAATACTGTTTTGCCTAAACCTACACAGCTGCCCACTCAACCCATGTCAAATCCTAATAGAAAGCCCCAACAACAACAAAAAGTATATTCAACTGATCCTACTCAATACCCATCATATTCTCTTACTATAAGTGATATTCACCTTAGATCCGGGATGACTTTTCCTAACTTGTCCCCTCCAGTTATAAATGAAGTACAAAAGGAAAAGGAAATATCTAGTCCAACAACCCAAATTCCTTAGAATCAACAAATACCCCCATTTCCTCAAAGGCTGCAAGCCGAAGAGAGTCATCAACAAGAGGATATAAATTTTGATATTATTGATCAATTGAAACACATATGTGTTAAGATTCCATTATTCCAGACTATTAAGGATGTCCCTATCTATGGTAAAGAAATTAAAGAAGCATGTTCAAAGAAACCCGGTAGGAAGAAAAATTATCCACAAACAATACATGTAATGGGTCAACTGGCTGATATTATGTTGGGCAAGGTTTCAATACTTAAATATTATGACCTTGGTAGTCCTATTGTGAAAATAGTCATCAATGACACTCTGATAAAGAATGCACTAATAAATTTGGGAGCAACCATCAATGTAATGACAAAGGACATTATGCAAAAACTTAACATAACCAGTCTCAGGCCTACTCCTATGGTCCTACAACTTGCTGATAGTTCTACAGTTCGGCCTGATGGTATGATTGAAGATATTGTGGTTACTCTAGATTCTTGGGAATATCCGGCAGATTTTATGATCTTATCTCCTAAAGCTACATTGGGGTGATATCCAGTGATCTTAGAGAGACCTTGGCTTGCTACAACTGATGCATATATTGGATGTCGATCAGGGGACATGACTATTTCTGATAGAAATTCCACTAAAACTCTTGCTCTGTATTCACCTGCTCAACCCCAACTTGATCAAGAATAAGTTGTTTGGCTTGATGTGGGGGAGGAATTGGAAGGGGAAGTCAACTCTGTCAGTCATCTTATGATGATTAATAGAGAATCATTTATATGACTTGAGGATGACGATTTTGTCCTTTCTAATATTTTGGAAAACCAGTATGGCCTGAGGCAGCAATCGCAGGAGCTAACATTAAGTATTGCAATATCGGATTTTCCTACAGCCACTGACATATTGCATACCTTGTTGCCATAGGAAGTCCGCACTTCTTATCTTTCTAAAGCAACTTAGATTGATCTTACTGTTAAAGTGGAAGTTGATCCAAATAAATGTTTGAATATCAATAATCAACTCACATAAACTCAAAAGCTATCACTGGTTGATTTGCTCAAATGTCATCAACACACTTTTGCGTGGGATTACAAAGACATGAAAGGAATAGATCCTAAGATTTGTACACACCGCATTTATATCAAAGAAGGTTATAGACTGATCAAAAAATCACAAAGAAGAATCAATCCTACATTAAGGGAGATAGTTAAAGAGGAACCGCAAAAATTGTTAAATGTTGGATTTATCTATCCTATATTAGATAGTCAGTGGGTGTCGCCTCTAATCATCATTCCAAAGAAAGGAGGTAAATGGGAGGTATGTGTAGATTACAGAGCTCTAAACTCAGCAACTAAGAAGGATCAATTTCCATTTCCATTTGTGGATCAAGTATTAGATTCTTTGGCAGGGAAGCGATACTTTTCATTCTTGGATGGATTCAATGGCTACAACTAGATTCAAATTGCTCGCGAGGATAAGGAAAAGACTACATTTACTTGCCCTTGGGGAACATATGCATATTCTGTTCTTCCCTTTGGGTTATGTAATGCTCCAACTACTTTTCAAAGAGCAGTCATAAGCATATTTTCAGACATTTCCCAAGATAGCATGGAGATCTATATGGATGATTTTGCCACTTAAGGCTCAGAGTTTGAAGAGGCATTGGGGAATTTAAAGAAAGTTTTACAGAGGTGTGAAGATTAAAATTTATCCTTTAATAGTAAAAAATGTTTTATGATGATGCAGGAAGGAATAGTTCTTGGGCATCATATTTCTACAACTAGAATACAGGTCGACCTAGCCAAAATTGAAGTAATTGAAAACCTTCCCGTCCCCACAAAACAAAAGGATGTTAGAAGTTTCTTTGGTCATGTTGGATATTATCGAAGATTTATTAAGGATTTTAGTAAAATAACAGGACCTTTATATTGTCTTTTGGCTAGAGATATGGAGTTTGATTGGACTCCCACATGCCATGAAGCTTTCTTGAAGCTCAAACACGCATTGACTCAAGCACTAGTGCTCAAAGGTCCGAACTAGTCATTTCCTTTTCATATTCACATAGATGCATCAGATTATGCTATAGGAGCATTTTTGGGCCAGAAGATGGATAATTTAGAAAATTCAATTTATTTCATTAGTAAAAAAATGTAGGGACCTGAGCTTAATTATACTGTCACAGAAAAGGAGATGTTAGCAGTGATATATGCACTTAACAAATCCAGGCATTATATCACAGGATATCAAATAATTGTGCATATTGATCATACATCAATAAGATATCTTATGAACAAGCCTTCAATCACAGTCCAATATTGGCTCGATGGTTACTATTGATGCAAGAATTTGATATTACAGTTGTTGATAAACCAGGTAAAGCTAATCTAGTTGCAGATTATCTTTCTAGGCTTCAATTGCAGGACAATCCCAAAGGAATAGATGATGTTTTCCCAGGTGAACATTTGTTCTTGATAAAAGATCACACTCCCTAGTATGTTGATAATGCAAATTATTTAGCTTCTAATAAGATGCCTTTTCATTTTTCTCCCAAAGAAAGAAGGTTGCCAGTTGAGAAAAGTTTTAATTTCTCTTGGATCGTTGATTGTTTATTTTATACTGGACCTGACCAAGTCTTAAGAAGGTGTGTTTGAGAGGATGAAACATATGATATTCTTCATGCATGTCATGATGAGCCATGTGGAGGACATTTTGCTGCTAAAAGAACAACACTTAAAATCCTCAACACATGGTATTATTGGCCAACTTTGCATAAAGATGCAACTCAATATACTAGAAAATGTGATAGATGTCAACAAATGGGTAGGCCGACTAGATTTGATGAAATTTCATTGTATCCCCAAATATTGGTTGCACCATTTGGCAAATGGGGATTGGATTTTGTAGGACCAATTGATCCTCCTTCCAATGGGAAATCCTATATTCTAGTATGCATTGATTATGCTACAAAATGAGTGGAATAAAGATCAATGACACATGCAAGACATAATAAGGTAGCTAAATTTCTCTATGAGGAAATATTTACAAGATATGGAGTACCAAGAGAGCTTGTTTCAAATCAAGGACCACAATTTACTTCCACACTAATTGCAACTTTGGTTAATGAATATAATATTAGACATGAAATCTACTCCATACCATCCTCAAGAAAATGGTCAAGTAGAGGTTACAAATAGGGATTTAGAAGCTATTCTCACCAAAATAGTAGCTCTTCGTAAGAAAGATTGGACAAATAGACTTCCTAAAGCCATTTGGGCATACAAAACAACATGGAAGACAACAATTGGTTTTACACATTTTAAAATAGTGTATGGAAAAACAACCATGATGCCCATTGAGTTTGAGCATAAAAATCTTAGGACAACTTTGCAATTGAATATGACTCTATCAGAAGCACAAAAAGACAACATCATGTAATTGGATGCTCTAGATGAACTAAGAAAGATGGTTGTCCAACATACAAAAATTATTCAACAACAATGTGCTAAATGGCATGATAGATATATTAAGGAGAGAAAATTTAAATATTACGATTGGACACTGTTATATGATTCCAAATATAAAGATACAATGGGGAAGTTGTAGACACGTTGGTTGGGCCCATATGAGATCGTTGAATTTTTTAAAAATGGAGAAGTTCGGTTGACAACACTAGACCCAGTCAGATTCAAAATTTTGGTCAATGGTCATCGATTACGTCTTTATCATAAGCCTGCTACAAAAGAAGACTTCATGCAACAATTTGACAGCTAAGTAAAGACTATAGTTCTTGTAGCCTCTGCATGGGGCCTTCTCGGCCCAGAGTCTTGAAATTCCTTTTGCATGCATTCATAATAAACATTTCCATATTTTATGGAAATACTGTTCTCCGTTTATAAATTTTCTCATCCCCATCATCTCATTTCATCTCTATTTCTACCACATCACCCTCTTCACATCACCTCACCTCATATTATGAATAAATAACCATTTGATTACAACATTAATTAACACAACTGCATGTACATATATTATTTATTTCTCTTTAATTATGCATTTATACTTCCATTATGATAATTACCTAATATGATTCGAATAATCTACATTCCTTTCCCACTCTGTCCTTTTTCGCATGTGTGGACATGTGTCATATTAAGTTGGGGGTCTTTATGGTTCTATTTACGGCTGCATAATGATGTGTCTTGTCCATGATGTGTTTTAATTTACTTGACATCATTTTTGAATGAGTTTAGTACTGCTGTGAAAGCCTGTAGCACAAGTGAGTATACCTTTCCTACTGGCATAGTTGATGAAAGGTACTGAAGGATAAATAAAAGGTTATGGGGCATGCATTTTCAAATCTCACAAGATATCTCAGCACTTTGTATTTTGCTGTAGTTGAATTTTTGACTGTCAAGTTAGCCATGGGAGGTGCGACTATCCGCCATGAGCTTGTGACTCATGACGCTTTGCTGCAGGATAACCAATGTGAACCCTATTTCTGGACTTATGGGTGGATCAATTATATTTTGAAATTGACAGATTTTAAAGAAGAAATTATGCAGGAATTTATGTGTATATTTAGTGAAGTGGAAGCTTCTGTGAAAGGTTTATAGGTTATATCCACATAGCAAAGAATAGCAGAGGTCACCGGGTTTTTGCAAGATGGAGAATTATTTCCTGAGGCTAAGGATGCAAGAAGTGCAAGGGCAGATTTCACTCATCCAATTGATGGACCTCTTAGCATGGACAAGCAAGGAACTAAGAGGATGTCTCTTCCAGGAGAATGACTATAGGTTGCATATCATGTATTGAAGTATTTGACATGTGATGGTAAGTACTCTAATTTGTGCATTCTGTTCACTTCAAATTATTAATTTATTTGAGGCAAGGCTGAAGAATGAAAATCCCAAATGTTTTGTATCACCTCATTTCTATTAGTGCAAAAGAGACGTAGAAGGGTAGTACCCACTCTGTGAGTCATCATGGATTAATCAAATTATTGGTAGAATGGTCTCTTAGGGATGTCTCTCAAGTGTCATGGGCTGAATTTGAGGATATTAGGCAATTTGGAGAAGGTAATGTTCCTGTTGTAGAAGGAATTGTAGTTCAAGAAGAAAATATCAGAGAAGCCTCGTCTTCTAGGGTTTTTGTGGCCGCCGAACCTCGTATTGCCAAGAAAGCTTTGCCTGGCATAGAAGGAACAATAATTGAGCCAAGTGTTGAGATGCCTTCCACTCAAGCTCAAAGTGGGGTTGCATTTCATAAAAGGAAGGGTAAAGAAAAGGGAGATGTAGAGGAAGAAACTGTTGAACGACCTCAAGAAGTGCAGGTTCCTCTTGCAGCTAAAAAGTGGAAAATGAAGGCGAGTTTTCCTGTGGCAGAACCTCCTACAACCACACAAGAATTTATATTAAGAATAAGTCATCGAGTTAGGTAGAGATCCTAGTAAAAGTAGGTGTGAGTGAGGTTATTTTTGTTGAAACATCAGAATTAGGGCATGACAGTCAGAAAGAGAGCCAACCATAGGAAGAACATGAAGCTGAAAGACTGATAAATTTAGCCCAAATTATAGAGCAGTTTGTAGAGCCAAGTGATAATATTTTGAGCCCTCAAGTAACTGCTCATAGGCTTTCTTCATATCTCACTAGCTTATCTACTACACTTACATTTTATAGAGAGTGGGAAATAGAAAAAGCTAGGCTATAGGGGATAATTGACAAACAAAAAAAGGAAATTGAAAAGAGGGATAAACAAATTGTTGAGTTGCAAAATAAAGTAGATAGTGTAGCAAACATGGCTCTTGAGTTAATGCAATGCAGGGCTCTGACAAGAGTTTACGCTTTGTATCTAAAGGAACAATATCTATGTTTTAAATTAACCACATTGTTAGGGATCTAAGTCCTTCTTTGGAGACTCCACAGGAGTTTTATAGTTCTTACCAAAGCTCTCCTATGTCCATTAAAAAATTGATATGTGAGTTTTATTTGTATAATTATGCTATCTCTTCTGATAATGAATGGAATCCCCTAATGTATATTGTTGATAGCCAGTTAAAAGCATTGCTGTTTTGGATACAAAATGAAATTAGTATGGGAGTACAATCTAGAACACACAAAAAATTGGAACTTGATTGTCCACTTCTATTGAGAGATGAGGATAAAAACCCGTGATAGATGTATTATGACTAGCAAAAACTATTGAATAGACCTGATATCAGAAGCCAAGTTTCACCATTGAGAGATGAAGTATTTCAGGAGTATGAAAATTGGTTGGAACTAAGAATCAAACTAAAGTTGAATGTCTGGCTTAGTGTTGGAACAACCTTCCAGAGGATCTAAAGCAGGGTGAAACCCATTCATTTCCCAACTATCATGCAGCCATACAAAGAGCTCCCAAGTATATCCGCTTGGGTAGGACAAAAGGCAATAATTGGTTACCTTTTATATTTCAAGCACCTATTCTTATGTGGCCATTAATGGGATGAAGAGCTACAGATAAACCGTATGATGAGACCCCAAAGGAAGCTAGGTGAGCTAGGTTGGAGAAGATGAGAGGATTTTATTGGAACCTAGCTACAGGAGGCACAATACAGGGTATTGTAGGTGATTCCTGAGTCAGTGCCTGAGTAAGGAATCTTCCTCCTACTGGAGGACCAACAAGACATTAGGTTGGGGGACAAATGATGAGCTAAAATAATAGCTCTTTTATTTCTATGATTGATAAGTTTTTCCCGTGTTTCAAGTTGCATATTGGGACAATGTGAAGGTCATAGGATATATCAGAGTTTTGATTATGTGCATTTTGAATGATAGCTAAACCCGCTAGACCCTGTATTGTTTTGACTAAATATTCCTATAGCTATGCGGATTATTATGGTAATATCATGCATGGATGTATAAATGTTGCGATTAATGGGAAATGGATATATATATATATATATATATATATATATATATATATATATGCTTGTATGTTCTAGCCTTTGATGCATGAGTAAATAAGTTGCTACAAAAGCGGTTGTGTTAAGCCAGATGGAGAATCATGCCATGTAAGAAGTTGGAGACATTTTGGGGTGGTTAAGCATTTAAGATAGTGGAGAAGATGGTGTTAGAGTGAAGCAAAAAAGGAATAGCGAGGCAGTACCAGACTCATTTATGGTTGTCTTCAACAAGGAACGATCTAGTAAAAACCACCGTGCTATATTCTTGGTTGCGTGTTAATAAAGTCCCACATTCTCTGTGGATTGACTTCTTCTTCTTGCTGTAATAAAAGTTTCTACCTAATTTCATGGGCATGATCTAATTAGTTGAAATTTTGTTATAACTTTCTTATAAATAAAGACCCGCACCTCTTCATAGAGGTCAGACAACATTTTCCAAAATTAGAAGCATTTCTCTTATTTTATGCATTGTATCGATTTTTGAAAATAATGAATAAAGGGGATGTTATTTTGAGCATATAGAATCATTTTTTAAGTTTGGATACACTCATCCAAGGGGGCCCACTTGGTGAGTATTCTCATGTAATTGTTAGATTAATTTTTCTTTTGTTGGAGTAGATGTTCTAGCAACTGACTGTTCTTGCAGCCATTGGAACTAGATCCTATGACTGTTCCTGCAGCCAAAGAAGACAGAGTAATCCCTGTTTGTTAGCTATGAACTTAGTTAACAATAATTTAGTTGGAATCATCTATTAATGTTAATATTTCTTGTAGCCATTCAGTTGTCATATTTATGCATGTTTATTTTAGATAGATTCAGTTGTTGTAGTAGGACAAAGTGACTCTTATCAAAACTTAGTACATATACAATGTAGACCCATTTCAAGTAATATGTCCCTTAGTTGGCAAGTAAATGAACCTCAATCATGGAAATGATAGCTACTCAGAATGGATGGCCAATCCCCGAGTTAAGGCTATAAGTCTAGTTATTGTTCTAATTGGCTAGGCAGACAATGTACACCTTCTTTCTATATATTTTATAGTTAAGAGAGTAATCCATAGATTCTAATCTAAGAGTATGTGCACCAAGTTGGTGAATAAAAAAGTGGTCACTCGCCTTAAAAAACCCAAAAATGCAAGTAATACATTTGGGTTATTCAATTTTTTAAATAACTTGAACGCATTATAGCTCAATAAATTTGAGACTTAATGCATACAATGTTTTAGAATTAAAACCCCGTACGCATGAAACTTGAAATAAAAGAGTTTTTTGGGGTTTTAAAACAAAATTAACCCAATTGCATATATATTGAAAAAAATTGACTGGGTCATTCTAATCCATGGTCAACATGAAATTGTTTGAAACCCTTTCAAAAGAAGGCATTGAAACTCGTATGTTTTTTTTTTAATTTTGTCTATCAACCAATCCATCATGCCACAATGTCATAGAGGCAAGTTAAAATTCCTTTTCACATTTTTAGTTATTTTATATTTAAAATTTCATTGTTTTTGATTAATTTTGTTTCATTATTTAAAATTGATATTAGATGCTCAAAATAATTCCCTTGGACAAAATTTGCCTCTTGATAACCCTTAAAAAACCCCGATGATATCCCTTAGTTGGGCAACCCTCCAACTCCTCCAATAAACCCTTCTCAAAACACACAAGAGGAATTATTAGGTTGTCTAGCACAAAATAGAGTGACCATTTCTCAATTATTGTTTAGACTGAAGGCCTAAAAACAATGGTGACAAGTGTAGATAAAGATTCCAAACAAGTAACCAACTAGAAAACATATATGGATTCATGTCGTGACTATTATGCACATGCTCTAACTTATGATGAAGTAAAAAATAAAGAAATAAGAAAAGAAAAAATATGTGCTCTTTTCATTGATCCCCAAACTAAGGAGAGTCTACCTCTTAATTTAGAGAGGTTTCCTATACATTGGTGTAATCATGTGCCCATGAAAAATAATTTTTGGAATAGGTGGTGGATGGTCTTCAACCAACCTCCTTGCAATAATTATGAGGTTCCTTTACATTTTTTGAGAAAACTATAAGTTGTGAGTTCATCCTTAATTATATGACTAATTATTTTGACATGAGGCAATTCTAGGGTAGAGGTGGGGGTTCAAGCTAGGATAGACTAGGGGCTCAGTAGGTACATAACTGCCCTAATCATATACCACTAGTTGTGAAAGCTATTGTTTATGTCACGGTCATTGTAGCCCTAAAGGAGTCTATGGAGATGGAGACTCTTCAACAAGCTTCCGTATTGACTAAGACTATCATCCAACATGGGACACAATTATACCAACCTCTTGGTCTATATGATGGTGCTATAGTTGATGATGGTGTAGTAGGTAGACCATCTACTTCTAGTGTGCCTAGCTATCACTGGTGCCCCACCTATTACCATGTATTATTTGGGGTAGATACCATTGCACATGGAGCTGATTTGAGTTCCCATGAGTGTACATATTATGGGTCTAGTTACCAGGTTGGTGTACCAGATGATGTGGTTCTTACAAATGATTTGATGAATCATGTCTTTGCCAATTAGATGTAGGTATATTGAATTAAATTTATAAAATATAAATATATATTTAATTATAGACAATTAAAATGATGCAAACATTATGTATTTCAGGATGTAGTGACAAATTTTGGTACACCACTAACCATTCCTGTCACAACTCATGCACCTATATCTTCATCAGAGGTAAAAAAATTATATCAAGTTAAAATAGAATAAGACCTTGAATTCAAAATAATATTTTTAAAGATATATTGACTTAGTAATGTATATTTATATGGGGTTTGATAGGTGTTGACAATGGACCAGATTTCATAGGTACATGATGCCACCCTTACGACCATTTGATTTGGCTTAGAAATCTATATGGTATTCCTTTTCGCACACCTCTTGTTTACAATTTTTATTGAATATCCATATAATTTGATTGCGATTAGTTAAATTATATGCTAAGATAATATGTTGATATCTATTATGTTACTCTTTTAGGATATGCCATATGCACGACTGTTGATCTCTAAAATTGTTTCTAGACACAATCTTATAGGAAACTCAGTGTTGGGGAACTTGCACATTTTCACTGAGTAACCTCCAGGGTTTTAGAAGCTAGCTCTTCATTTACTAAGAGGGAAAAGGGAAAGAAGGAAACATAAAATTAATCTAATCTAAGGTGATGCACCTAACTTGAATTTTTTGTTGAACAATCAACACAAAGAACTTCATATACATGCAATTCTAAGGCCCATTCAACAATCTACATGCCTTGGCAAATAATTCTTAATATACATTCAAAGATCCCTTGAAAACTCAAGCAAAACATACATGAATATCTACCAGAATGAAAGAGTACATAACATGAACAGTTAGTAGAGTTTAGGCATACATTACTAGAGTCGAGACTGAATATGAAATTGCATAGAAAGCCATTACTACATACTAAATAAAATTTCCCAAAAGAACCGAGGCATAGTTTGATTACTTTAATTCAAAAAATAATAGCAACCTTGAGGCTAAAATCCCGTCTAGAAATCTTATTTGTATTCTCCAAGTAAAAGTTCTCCCTTATTTTTCTTTACAAGCATTCCGCATTAAATAGAGGAGGGCCTAACTGCCTGCTGCTAGGGAAAACAAAAAAATATCGTGATAATATGCCAGCTAGCACAAAGCCATTATTATGTGAAGTCATCAAATATTGTGAAAGCAATGACTACTCTCAACCTGTAGCTCAAAATGAGTCCACCTTTCTATAAATCAAATCATAAAATGCATCCTAACTGTTCCTCTGCAACAAACTCCTAGACATATTCATAATAGTGTCCCAAAAATGGTTCACGATAACTTATTACATGCTCATACTTCCTGATGAGAGTCCCTCTTTCTGCTAAACAAGCGCATGGAGGTTCTGGCAATCACTTTGAAATGAAACGTGGTGACAGGACAAGGAGTCTAGCCTTGCGGCAAAACTGCAACCTTAAAACATCCCGCGAGCTTTCCACATGTCCTAAAATATTAATTCCTTTAGATTGTTGACAATATCGTGGGGAGGAAAAAGATGATGCCACGTGGTGCTTAAGTAGGGATCTGCAAGATAGAGGAAATAAATCCATTGAAAAGACTCGCTTCACCAACACGTGGTGGGCGCACGTCAACTACAACCCAAAACTTATTCATTTTCTTTGAAAGAAAGCCATAGACTAATAAAAAAAGGGAGAAAGGGGAACCATTGAAGAGGTGGTGTGAATTATAAATTCACAAATGTTTGATGACTTCTGGTGAAACCTTTCCTGCGGGATGTCGATACCCAAAACTTTGGTTTTACAAACCAGATTTATGCATCTGCTTCGAAGAGTTGGTCAAGTGCCTGCTGTAAAGGGAGCCAATTGTTTGCTGAGGGTAAAGATTGGGACTTAAGATTTTGATTATCCTGATCCAAATCAATGATTTCCTTAAAATTTAGGCCACTTAGCTCGCTAAAAGATAGCTCAATGAGAAAGTGGAGTCGAGTTAAGGGGTGAATCAATTCTTCAATTTCTTCTACATCAAGAGCGTCACTCAAATCTTGGAGGAATGATTGGACTTGTTTGCACTACTCTATCAAGTCCAAAACTTTCTCAAACTTCATGACTGAGTTATCAGGGAGGAAAGGTGAAGGGAGGTCATTATTCACAAATTGTTCAAAATGATCTCTTACGTGCCCAACCAAAGATTTAAATGATGCCAAGTTAGAAATGTCTTGAACAACTGCCTTATTGCAATTTATGAACTCATTTTCCTTCCTTGCCATTAATCTATGTTCTTCAATCCCCATGGTAGTCAAATCTTGATTGGAAGCAACATATAACTAGTTTCTCAGCTTTTGAGAACCGGGAACCTTAGGTGTGATGGACTGGACAATCTGGTCAATGGTGCTTGTTGCATCAACACAATGTTTGGGCATCTACTAATAATTTGAGGGCTAGTTGAAAAATGGTAAAAGATGCTTTCTCCCAATCCAAAGTGTATAGATGTAGTATTATAGGAATAAAATCTGTGGGGGGAATAGGGGGAAATGCAGAAGGTGTCATGAGGAGCTTAATTTTAGCATCCTTCAATTACAAATTTTTGGTCAATTCTTTGATCTGTTGAGCTCCATTGGACACTTGATGCTACAACACTATGATTTATGTGCCTTTATCCTGTAACTCTCTTTTCTTTTGGCTATGATTGCAACATTCATTCTCTAGGGCCATGATTGCAGCGTTCATTCTCTAAGGCCATTCTAGCATCATGTAACTCTTTGTCAAAATGTGCCTGTTTTTCTTGTAGTTCTTGCAATGCCTTCTCTTTTACTCTTTTCTCCTCGACAAGGAGACTTTGGGTGCTATTCATCTCCTCATGATGTTGATCTTTATGTTTAATGGTGGTCTATAGCTAGGTTTGGATATGAGTCACATCCGAGAAACTTTCCCAAACTTGTATAAGCTCTTGTTCCTTTTTTTGGAACTTTTTGGTTGACTCATCCTTTGCGGCTTGCTCCACCTGCAAATGGGTTGCCACATTGTTCAGCACACTCTGGATCCTTTCTTTCTCTACTTTCTCTTGCTAGATGGTAGACTAAAGTCTAGCGATTTCTGCTTCTCTAGCCTTTTCTCCTTTCTGTAAAAGCTCGACTGTGGCCTTAATCGCATCCAATTCAATCGTGAATTTATCCAAGCGTCGAGCATGCTTCAAGAAATCAAATGACACCAATCTCTGAGTTTCCGCCATGAGCTCCACTTTATCTTGTGGCCACACCTATTTCAAGTTTATGCCAACGACATGCAATGCATAATCCTCCATCTTCATTTGTCCCACCGGTTTGATAAAATTGGGCATCATAGTTGCAAATAACAGGTTCTCATGATCTTCATTGTAGAGTGTTTGTATGCTGGGTTTAGAAATCTTCTAAGAATCCTTTTCTTTTCATTTTTGTGCCCTTTGAGCCCACGCGAGCCTAGGGAAACTTGCTTGTTGCATAAAATTTGATGGAGAAGGGATTAATTGCCCCACCAAAGGGGCCCTAGGTGGGAGAGCAAATGGAATCGAGACTATAAGAGCTCTTAACTAAATCTACATTGGCAGGGTGAGGGTAGTAGGAGAGAATGGAGGGATTCCTTGTAGAGCACCAATAGGAGGGGAGAAAAGAAGGCCAACACTTGAAGATACTGGAGACGGGGAGCTTACAAAACCTAGGGCTCGTACTGCCAAAGATACGGTTGCTGATTGACTTGGGGTCATTGTGGAAGGGGAAACAATGATTGTTGTGCCAAAAGATGCGACACTCTATGGGAAAGTAGCAGCAAGGCCAGTAGATACAAAGGTCAATTGGGATTATGTAATGACTGCAAATGACACCATCGCAGCAAGGGAGCTAGAAGCAACAGTGAAAATGGGCAAGATTGAAACCATCAGTAAAACCAAAGGCTAAGAAGAGAGAAAAGGGGGAGAAAAATGTACTTGTCAAATATTTTGTTGATGCGATAAAAAATTGAGTCACAATAGGTACTTGCATTTGAGCACTCCCCGAAACTTTAGTTGTGTTCTACTTCTTCCTTGGGGGGCACGCCAATACGTGAAATATTATGAGACTGGAATGTCTTATTGGGTCACTTCCTTAATACTTGCGAGCGAGGCCTCCTTATAGCTTCATATGCAACCAAAGATCTAGGGGTCGAGTGTTTTGGCATTTGTTCAACTTGATTCCCCTTTTCCTTTTGTTGTCCTGCTTCTTGTAAAAGAACTGGCTTTGCCAGGTCAGTGCCGCTTGGGGGAGGATCATAATCATCCTCTATATCACCATTGCATTTTTTCCATTCCTATTTGAAAGCTTAATCTATGGTGATGTTGCCAAGTCATATTCAAAGCTGTTGAATCTCCTACTTGTATATCCAAAAGGCCAACCTCTTCTCTTCCAGCCAATTATCTTCATCCATCTTCCTTTGTAGAATGAGAGGTATCTTTTTGGCAGGATCCACTTTCCCTATTTGTTTGTAAATTTTTAACCATAGTGATCACTCCTCTTTGGGAATGAGAGTCAAATCCATGTATAGATTAGGGTCTTCTTGGGGTATATTTCTTCGAGCCTCCTAGTATTCATCAGTTATATGTATTATGGGAATCTTCCTCTTTGAAAGGTAGCCACCTGGATCATAACTCCATTTATCATTAATAACTATGAACCCCAACTAAACTGGTTTTGAGGAAAGCACACCTTCTATTTGAAGCCTCTTTTCAAGTACAGTGGGTCCTAAAATCTTATGGTTAGATTGAGTTATGATGATTTCATGTCTTCCCAAGCCTATGCAGAGCTTAATTACTATTAGCTACCTAAAAATTTCCAAGGCTAGAGTACGATTAGTGATGCAAGTTGGGAGCTAGAAGAGTTCTTATGTAAAACCATGGACTCTAATAAAAGAGAAATTCTGACCCAGGAACTAGTCACAATGGGGTTGGCATGACACCATCCAGCCAATTTTCTCTTTAGAAAAATGGGTAACATAATCCAAGCCTTGCTTTCTCAGATCTTGTAGGGTGAGAGTCAAGAAGGTATCAGATAAAAACATAAGAATCATGCATAGTAGACAAGATAGGGGTCCATGCAGTTGCATGTTTCCTCTTCTTTTGATCATCAAGGATTGACAACTCCAAAAAATTGGCTAAATAAATCTATATTTTGATGCATAAACATATCCAGACTAGAAATGAGGTGCACCTGAACCTATACTGCTTTTGATAATTCATTAACTGTTCTATGATCTCTTGGGTGGGGACCTCTACAAAATCATACCAGAAAACCTCCTTCTACTTGCAAAGCTTGAAGAGCATCCCCATTTGAAAAGGGTGGACATCAAAGTCATGGTTAAAACTGAAAATGTCCACGAGCATTGAGCAAACATCTTGCAATTATTTTGAATTTAAATCCTTAATTAATATAGGAACTTCAGGATCTCCATGATGGCTAGGTCTCTGCCCATTGTGCCATTACAAAAACTCACAACATCTCTCCTTCTTCGCCAGTATCCTTTTAGCTCTTCCTTGTTGAATTTCTCAGTTTCTTTGGTGAGCAAGGGAATGCACAACATATCTCTGATAGTATCCATTCTTATCACCACCCTCAGCATATGCCCTTGAATAATAGCTAGGTTTGGTTTGAAATTCACAATACATCCATCAATGAAATCAGGGCAATGAGAAACCATTGGCACAACGTATTATGGGAGACCGCAATTCCAGAGCTTACATGTCAAAGATGCTAAATCACCCTTTTTCTTGTGAGCCAACATTCTCGCACAAGCACTGTCTCAGAGGTTCTTTGGTTGTTCATACAGGTTTGGATCAAAAAATTCCTCGTACATATCTATAACCACGAAGGGGGTTTTAGGAATACCCCTGTATTTTTGCTTTGTTCCTGCATAGCTAGGTTTTTGGGGTATGACATGGGAGGCATACAATATCTCTCTGAACACATTTACAAAAAAAATAGCTGTGGAAGAACTAACTATGTCACCCAGAATACTTTCTTCTGTAGCCATCCTTTCATCTTATTCTTCAAACCTCTTTACTTTGGTGCAAATAAAACCTTTCTTTGCAAGACACTACTTTTGCATGCACACTTTTACAGGTTGTTAATCTTCTTTAAGAGGCCCTTGGTTTTTATGTTGAATGATGTGTTAATTATATGTTTTGTTCGATGCATGTGCCACCTAAGTCATTCATGCGAAATTAATTTTCACAATGCTCGCATAGCAGCCACCTCAATGAACCCAAAAGCCACTACATTTTATCTCGTCGTCATCTAAAAGATCCAAACACCTTCCTTGGGAAAAGCACATTCCCTCGCTTACTACACATTTAAGACAACTTTCCAAACATATATAAGTGAGGAGATACTCAAGATTTACCATAATAAGGAAAATCTATGGATGAACACATGGCGCTTAGCTTGTGCCTTGTACACTTCCCAAACCTCTGTACAAATAGATTACAATATTTTTCAAACTCTTTTTGTCCGCTGTGAAATCAATTAACACCATAGACCAACTTGCACTGATTTATGAGCTATTAATCTTGCTTTCAGCTTATGTCATTTCACTTCTATAAATATCCTTCGAATAGATGACCATACTCATTCTAGCATTTGATTTCACCACCGAGCATAATGGCTATGGACACTCCTATAAGGCTAGTAAGATCTAGGGTATAGATGAATTTCTTAGGTAATATTTTTGACCGTCTCCTCCAAAGAATGACTGGGCACAAGAACCAAGTCCTCATTGCAGCAATTAAATGGGTGTTGGGTAAGAATCTTGTGGGTTTTGAGGATAGATACTGTGTGAACATAGATATATGTTCCCAGTTCATGGGCTTGCCGTTGGACATTAATTTTCTGAAGCACCTCGTTATCCACCTCATTTAAGTTCTCTTCCCTCTAAAAATTTGGGTGGGTTCGATGAAGTGGTTGATGTCATTGTTACTTACGTAGGAATCCCCACAACCTCAGACCTAAGGCTCTTTGTTGATCATAGAGAAGTGGTTCCATGGCTACCTTTCATATATAGCTTTAAAACAATGACCTTGGCACAACACTAGGATAGGGTGTGGCATGCTTCTAATTTCCTACTTTGTCTACACTGCTTGCTTCAGATGGTGTTGCTTGGTATGCCCGCTTCAGTGATTACATTTGACCAAGGATCCTAACTCCTGACGAACCTCCAACTCTGATGGTGCTTATGATCATCTTTGACTCTAACTTTGATTATGTAGAGGAGGAGGAATATGAAGAAGAAGAAGATGATTGAATTCCCCTTGTTGCTACTTCACTTTTCCGCTTTTTGCTTGCAATACTTACAAAAGTCCTAAGAGCCAATTTTGTGATGTATATGTAAAGAAAAAATTGATACATAATAAAATATAATGATTTTTTCTATGTTTATGTTACATGGCTCTTTGTTTGAAATGTATTTCTTCTTACTTGTGCTTTTTTCTCATACAATTCAAATACTCTGAATGGCTTAAGAATTCAAAATTTTCAGATTTCTAGCTTAGGACAAAAACATGGCCTCAAGAAAAGAAAAACATGCACTATTGACATTATGTACATATTTATTCGAGGAGGAGCTTAATTGAAAGGTTTGAGATGGATTCCATTAATAGGAATCCAAAGTGCTTCACCTTGCATATTTTCCAACTCAAAGGCATTATATTCCTTGCATTCATAAATATAGAAAGGGCCTTCCTGAAGGATGTCAAATTTAGCATGTTGACTAGGTTTAGCGCCCCATTCATTATACTTCAAAATAAGGTCTCCACATTTGAAATTGGGGCCTGAGCTCTTGTTATCAAACCATTTTTTAATAATTTGTTGCCTATTGTTAAAATCACTAAAAGCCTTCTATCTTTCCTCCTGTAGCTCTAAAATTTCTACCAATCAGACTTCCATAGGTTCATTTTCCTCCAATTCCAAAGACTTGAGCAGCTGCAGTGCTAGGATCTCCAAGGAAATAGGAAACATGGCTTCCTTTCCATAGACAAGCTCATAGGGAGAAGTTTTTAGCATCTATTTAGGAGTTATGCAGTCTTCCCAGAGCATAGTCCTCAAATGTTTGTGCCACTCCCTTTTGTGTTCCACTTCTATCCTTTTGATGAGTTGGATTAGGTTCTTATTTTTTTGACTTTGCCAAACTATTACCTTGTAGGTAATAGTTAGAGGACATTTTTAGTTATATACCGTGGTTGAGAGAGAACTGTGTGATCTAAGAGCCTAAGTATGCTTTAGCATTATCTAAAATGATGGATTTTGGTAGGTCAAACCTTGATATGAGTTCTTCTAATAAACTTAAGATCTCTATTTTCATTGTGTTTCTTAGAGGAACTACCTCTGTCTACTTGGTAAAATAATCTATTGCAGCAAAGATCCATTTGTGACTTGCAATAGATATCGAGTTGATCATTCCTATGAAATATAATCCACATTGGGTAAAGGGTTCATCCACTATTATAGGTCTTAGGGGCATGACTGCATTCCTATGTTTACCAATGTAGAATTGACATTCCTTGCATACACAAACTATAACATGTGCATCATTGAAAAGAAAAGGCCAGTAATATCCTGCATGGGTGGTTTTAATAATTGTGGTTTGGGTAGAGAAATGACCTCCTGCAGGGCCATTGTGGAACTCATTCAATATTGTTTCTACTTGTTGCTTATCCATACAGTGGAGAAGCACTCTATCAAAGTTTCTTTTGAACATGATCCCTTCAATCAGTTGGTAACCACTATTTTTCAATCTGTAGAACCTTCTCTTGTTATGGGGAAGATGAAAAGGAAACCTTCTGGTTTGCATGAAATCCACCCTATCTGTTATCCAACATCTTTCAATCATAGACTTATGAAAAATGACTGTTTCATCTTGGTCCTTGTCTGGAACCTCTATTTCTTGAGCTAGGTATTCACAAAGACCTTTTCCCTAGACTACTTTGGCTGGTCAAACATTAATATCATACTCCAAGATTTTCATAATCCAATTGGCTCTTTTTTTGTGATCTCCCCTTCCATTATATATTCTTGGACACTCGGGTGAGCCACATACACTATACTTTTATTGCAGGCAATGAAATGCCTAAATTTGTTCAACCCTTTGACAATGGTGAAGGCTTGCTTTTCCATGAAGTTATATTTGACTTCATAATCCTTTAGAGTCTTTGAAAGGGAAGTGATCAGATTCTCTCCTTTCCCTCTGTCATCTTTCTGTGTTAACACCAAGCTATGCTAAAACTACTAGCATAAACATACGTTATGAATTGTTTAGATAAATTAGGATTAACCAGGACTGGAGTAGATGAGATGACCTCTTTGATCTTTTCGAATGCCTCTTTAGCCTCTTGGGTCCACTTGAAATGCAAATCCTTTTTCAATATCAGTGTAATGGGCCTACCATTCCAGCAAAATCCGATATGAACCTGCTAACAAAATTGATATTTCCCAAGAAAGATTGAACACCCTTCTTATTCATGGGAAAGGGAAGTTCTATAATAGATTTTATATAGTTTGGGCCAATGGATAATCCATCTTTGGACACCATATGTCCCAATATATTCCTTGAGGAACACCAAAAATACACTCCTTTGGGTTAAGGGAGACCCCAAACTCTAAGCATTTCTAAAAAACCAGCTCCAAATGATCAAAATGGTCTTCTTTCTTCTTTGAGAATATAGTCAAATCATCTAGATAGATAAGGATGATTTTATTTATGAGTTCCTTAAAAATAATATACATTGCTCTTTGGAATGTGCCTCCGACATTGGAAAGACCAAAAGGCATTTTGGCATATGCAAACGTTTCCCATTTCGTAGTAAACGTTGTCTTATGTTGGGCTTCTTTCTTAACCAAGACCTGGTTGTACCCAAAAAAAGTCATCGAGCATGAAAAACATCTCAGACCCAACTACTGTGTGTAAGATATACTCCATGGATGAAAGAGGATACTGATCTTTCAAGGATTCTCTGTTTAAATCTTAGAAATCTACACAAAGACAAATATCCCCATTCCTTTTGCGAACCGAAACCAAATTAGACACCCATGTGTTGTGCTTGATTGGATAAATAATCCAGGAGTCAATTAATTTCCGGAGTTCCTAGGACATCAGGGACTCAATTTTAGGATTAACTAGTCGTTTCTTCTATCTGACTAGATTTGGTCCTTTAGATAGTTCAATAGTATGTTGGATTATGGTGGGATTATAAACCTTTAAGCTCGTCATATTACCATGCAATTACTCCCTTGTATTTATCACAAAAATATATTATTCCATCCTTATCACGCTGAGGAACATTCTTACCAACTTTAAGATTTTTTCCATCTCCAACTTGAAGCTTAGTGTAATCTCCTTTATCAGATGCAAATTTCCTTTTATCATTTCTTGCATCATCACAATCAAACAAGTTTTTCAATGTGATTAGACCCTTCAGGAGCTTGTTTGATTTCAATTGAATAACTTGATCACCATATCCTTTTGCTACCTTAAATTGTAACTGTTTAGCAAACTCACATGATTGTTGTATGAACATTGCTATCTGTTCATCATTTTCAAATACTTGCCAATTTAGGTCATTGTCCAATATGGATGGTCTAACAATTACTCAGATTGAGTGTTCATTTTATAAAAAACTTGAAACAAAATCAAATTGGGATCCTATTGTAGCCATAGGATCTACAACTTCATTATGCTTCTAGGGAATTCTTTGGATATCAAAAGCTTCAAAACTTTTGATCAAGTCCTAGACTCTATAATGGTATGAGCGCATGTGGACATGCTTTGCAGTGGATATACCTTGAACTTGCTAGACTACTAACTCAAAATCTCCCAAGACTCTCAGCTGTTTAATGTTCAAGTGCACTACAAGGCTCGGTCCATGGACCAATCCTTCATATTCTGCTTCATTGTTTGAGCAGAAAAAATGGAAACAAAAAGACCTAAGGGTCTTCTCTCCAGAAAAAGATGTTAGGAAAATTCCTGCTCGGGATCCTATTTTACATCTTGATCCATCAAAATGTAAAGTCCAGAGCTTTGAGGTTCGGTCTTCTTCTTCCCTATCTCTACCTTGCGAATATTTTGACACTTTGGGAATTACATGATCCTCATAAAAAATGATATAAGTGCCAATTCCTGTAGCATGGAAATTTCCATAAGGGTCCGTGTCTATGAATTCATTAAGGAAAACCTCTTTTTCTGGGGTTAGTTACCAGTTATTTCCTCATTTTCATGCAATTCAACACACCTCATCTCATTTCCAGAAATGGAGGTATGAGGTTCTTCAAAATTGATCATGGCCTCATCAGATATGTGCTTTGAATGTAAGGGTTTAGACAATATTTTAAATTTAGCTCCATGCTTGGTTCTAAGGATAAGGTGAGACTAGTCCAAAGAGAGGTATCCTCCTATTTTTCCAATAAAATCTCTAGATAAGAAAAGATCGAAGACAAAGGGAATATCAATAATTACCACTTCTTGAGGGACTGTGATGCTTGGACAAGTGAATAAGGTAAGGGGAAGGCTCTTAATTAAACCTATAGCTTGTACCATGTTCCCATTAAGTTGCATGACTCCTCTATTTAGAGTCTCATATTCTAGTTTTAAGAGTTTCGCTATTTTCTTAAGAATTACTATGGTAATAGCTCCAAAATCAATCATAGAATTATGAAGCAATTTATCCCCTACAATGAGAGTTAAAAAGAAAGAAGTAGGTTTCATTTTACCTTCCTTTCCATTAGCAGGAAATTCTCTCCCATTAGTTAGTACTGCAGATGATCGTGATTGATCATCAAACTCTAGCTCTTTACCTTTCGTGCGTGATGTGCGGATCTAGTCATAGGCCTCTTTGTCTCACCTAGTGCTTCTCGTAATAGGGACTTCTTCTCTAGAATAGAGAGGATATCCCATAAGGACACATTTGTAGGAGCCCTCTTTAGTTGTTCCACCATGTAAAGGGTCATAGGAATAGGAGATTTTGATTCTTTAGGCTTGTAGGGCATAAACTCTTTGGGTTTCTGAAAAGTGAAAATTACAATGGGTTGCTCTTGAGACTTATCCAGACTCACCTTAGGTTGCTGCACTATAGGTTCTCCCATAAATTGGCATTTTGAGTGGAGGTTATAATAAAATTGCACTTGGGGAATCTTTGAGGATGATGTAGAAGCATCATTGGTAAACACCACTTCTTCATCCTCCATCCATGAGAAAAAGGCGTGATCTGGGGTAATTTATGCTTCTTGTTCTGAGGACATGCTCTGCATTTGAGCTATAAGCACAACATCCTCCATCCCTTGGGAAGTGTATACCCCAGTGTCAAGAGTCATTCCCTGACTTCTTTGTTTTTCCACCTTCTACTGTAAATTTCCTCATGGGCAATTTCATGGCATTTGGGCGTCATTGCAGGGGAAACATTAATTCTAGTTATTTTGACCCTCCACTAGCTCCCTATTTTGATTTGGTGGTATTGCTTGAAAAGGGGTTGGCATGGGTACAATCTAGCTATTTGATTGTGTCTGAGCAGCCTTCGTGCCTTCCTGAAACTGGTTTTGTTGGAATGAGGGTCTTCCACCATGATAATTTTGGAAAGGAGGCCTAGTAGGTGTTGCTTGTTGCCTTTTAAGGTTAATTATTTCATTCAAAAAAGGTCCTTAACAAATTATTCATGTTAGTCACTTTAGCAGCTACGAAAGTTGAGGCAGGTGTACTAGTTTGCTGGGCATTTGGGTAGATATATGTGGATTGCGACGTAGATGTACTTGGGAGTATTTATTCAAGAGCTTGGTTTGAGAATTCAAGGAAGATTGGCATAGGTGGTCTCAGAGGGATTTTTCCTACATCAATAAGGTTATATACTACTCAGACTACAAGTTCAAAGGCATCTAGAAGGGTACTCCTTCATAGGGATTGAATCACTATGGATATGTCTGAATTGAAAGCTTTAAGGTAGAAAAAAAAGCCATATCTGTTGGGGGACGGGTTGTTAAAGGTATCCTCTACCAATTATTTTGGAACCTAATATTAAAATCAGTCACAACCTCTTGGGGAGCCCATTTAATAGTTATCAACTGCTGCAACAAAGAGGATGTCTCTCCCTTTTCAGTGAACCATTCAAAAAATTGATCTCCCAACTGATCCTAGTCAGCTATTCAGTTTGGTTGGAGAGATCTATACCAATCTTGTGCTTTTCCTTTGAAAGAGGTTGCAAACAGCATCAATGCCACATTTTGCTGTGTGACATTATGCATGGTACATACATCAACCACATCCTAGAAGTGCTCTCCAGGGGTTTTAGAATCCCCTCTAGTAAATTTTGGCAAGGCTTTTAACAAAGAGGTTAAAATAACATCCCACTAGTTAGGAGGAACAAGTACAATAAGGGGACTCCCATTGTTCCAAGTAACACAATTTTGAGGAGGAATGATTTCCATTTGTACAGAGGCTTGAATTTGAGTTTGTGTACCCCCCCTGAGCTTCTAGTTTGGAATGTTACCACGGGTGGAACCAATAGGTTCGGATTTAGAGTGGTTTGATATCTGGTAACATGTCTATGGTTTATACACCCATTTTAGTTATGAGAATTTCGGTCCCACCGAGCGTGCCAAAAAAAGAACTATTGATCTTTAAAATTTCTTCTAGACACATAGTCCTATGGGAAACTTAGTGTTAGGGAACCTACACGTTTTCACTGAGTAACCTCTAGGGTTTTAGATGCTGACTCTTCATTTACTAAGAGGGAAAAGGGAAAGAAGGAAACATAAAATTAATATAATCTAAGGGGATGGGCTTGACTTGAATTTTTTGTCAAACAATCAACATATAGAACTTCATATACATACAATTCTAAGGCCCATTCAACAATCTACATGCCTTGGTAAACAATTCTTAAGATACATTCAAAGATCCCTTGAAACCTGAAGCAAAGCATACATGAACATCTACCAAAATGAAAGAGTACATAACATGATTTAATTAGCAAAGTTTAGGCATACATTACTAGAGTCGAGACTGAATATGAAATTGCACAAAAAACCATTAATGCGTACTAAACAAAATAGCCCAAAAGGACTAAGGCATAATTTGATTACTTTAATTCAGAAAACAATAACAACTTTGAGGCTGAAATCCTATGTAGAAATCCTATCTATATTCTCCAAGTAAAAGTTCTCCCTTCTTTTTCTTTACAAGCATTCCTCATTAAATAGAGGAGGGCCTAACTACCCGCTACTAGGGAAAACATAAAAATGTCATGATAATATGCTAGCCGACACAAAGTCATCATTCTGTGAAGTCATCAAATACCATGAAAGCGATGACTACTCTTGGCCTGTAGCTCAAAATGAGCCCACCTTTCTGTAAATCAGATCAAAAAAGGCATCCTAACTGTTCCTCTACAACAAACTCCTAGACATATTTGGAACGGTGTCCCAAAAATGGTTCACGACCACTCATCACATGCTTGTACTTCCTGAAGAGAGTCCCTCTTTTTTCTAAATGAGCACATGCAACTTCTAGAAATCTCTTTGAAATGACACGTGGTGACAGGATGAGGAGTCTTGCCTTGCGACAAAACTATGACCTCAAAATATCCTACGGGGCTGCAACATGTCCTAAAATATTAATTCCTTTAAACTGTGGACAAGATTGCATGGAGGAAAAAGGAAATGCCATGTGGTGCTTAAGTGAGGCTCCACAACATAGATGAAATAAGGCCATTGAAAAGGTGTGCTGCGCCTACATGCGTCGGGCGCGTGTCAACTACAACCCAAAATTTATTCATCTGCTCTGAAAGAAAGCCGTGGACAGATACAAAAAGGGAAAAAGGGGAACCCTTGAAGAGCCAGTGTGAATTATAAATTCATAGTGGCTAAGTTACATCCTTTGCTAAGGTCATTCTTGAGGACACCTAATCAAGAAAAGGTAATTGAACACAATTTTAATCAAGATATAATAGTTTCAAGAGTTTATATGAGTTATTACAATATGATTTAGATTTTTTTTTCAAATTTATTATGATTATATATGTACATCTTGATTGATCTAGTCTTACATTTTTTGTCTTCTACATATAGTGACAACTAGGATCATTTACAACATTGATGAATGCACCTAATGATACATTGGAAGAAGAGAGACAAGAGGTATAGATATTTTTTATTTTCTCGATTTCATGATAATATGCACATGTGTCGATTCATTCTATTCCAATCTTATCATTTTTCATACAGGAAACATCCATACTTGTTTCATCAATGATGACCCCTCTTAAGACAATATGAGAACCATGAGAGCCTCTGGTACATGTTTATTTTATATTTTGAATATAATAGTTTAGATAAAAGTAGATATATTTTTAGCTGATGTTTCTTTGTCAACTATATATATATGTATATATATATATACATATATATATATATACATATATATATATATATATAGATACATATATACATACATATATACATACAGATATATATAAATATATATATACAATATGTATATATACATATGTACATGTACATAATACACATATATGTGTGTGTGTGTGTGTGTGTGTCTATATATATATACATATGTGTATATACATATATATATCTATACATATGTATATACACACACACACATATACATAGCTGTATATATGTAGTGTATATGTATATGTATATGTATATTTATATATATATATGTGTGTGTGTGTGTGTATACATGTATATATATATAGTATACATGTATATATATACATGTGTATATGTATATATATGCATATGTATATGTATATATATATATGTGTGTGTATATGTATATGTATACATATACATATATATATGTGTGTGTGTGTATGTATATGTGTATATATATACACATATGTATATATATGTGTATATATATATATGTATATATGGATATATGTATATATGTATATATATGTATATATGTATATATATGTATATATGTATATACTTGTATCATTTGTATTTTACTGAGTATAGCCTCCTTTGCAATTTGGTCATAACATGAATCCTCTACCTCACCGATTTGGTAGGACTCCTGATCGTCAAAGGGGACTATCATTTTCAGGATGCCTTTCAGCCAATAAACAAGGACATGAGGTAATAAACAATTCAATTGTAGAGAAATTATAGTTCAATATAGTTATTTTGATGTTAATTTGACAATCATAAACTATTATTGATATAAGTAATCTAATTTTTTGTTTGGATTGTTATTGTGCAACCATCTATAAAGCCACATAGTACTTCAAAGAGGAACACTTATGATCCACCACAACTATAGGATTTGATAGAGTCATATAGTGTTAGTTTTGGTCATTGAATGACCAATACATTTAGATATTTGACATTTTTATTGTATATTGATCCCGAGATGGCATATGCCACATTTTTATAAAACTTATATTGTGTTCGTACATATTCCATTTCTGTATATTTTATTGAGTTGGCATATATGTCACATTTTTTGTAAAACTTTTATTCTACATTTGGATATATATTAAAGGTGATATTCGATCAAGTTTGTTCATTGTGTACATATCTTCCTACTTTGAAACTTAAAATTTGAATGTATATTCAGTTAAGAATGGTTAAGTTATGAACAATTTATCATATTATGGACTAATGATATTGCAAATCAATACTACTTATGAATTACATTTAGTTTTCATCTAAGTTCTAAGTGTTAAATTTGGTTGCCATGGGCAACTTCACCAAATTTTATGATAATTTTTTGTATTGTTGTTAATCATAATATGGATGCTTAGAAATGCCAAAGGACCTAGATTTGAACATATAAACACATCATCAATAGGATTTCCTAAGATTCACTTTATGTAGATGTAATATGTATGGTTAATTATGAGTAAACATATTACTTACTAAGTCTATGATCATGGTCAACTTTGTAGAAGCAATAAGACACCTAAGAGAGAGAGAGAGAGAAGAACTATGATTACATCAAGGCTTAATATAGACTTTTTAGTATTTGTCTCTCTATTCATCCTTATTTTTCTTTTGATTCATTTACCATTTAGATTCATTACGAATGATAAGTTCATTATGAATGAAATTGATTCATTAGGGATATCCTAGATTCATTACGAAGCTGTTAGGTTTATTAGATTTGTCAAAAAGTTACAAAAGGTTGCAAAAAAGTGTCAAAAAGTTGCAATAGTTACAAAAAGTGTCAAAAAGCTGCAAAAAGTTGCAAAAGGTTGTAAATGATTTGCAAAAGTTGCAAAAACTATCAAAAATTTGCAAACAGTTGCAAGATAGGGTAAATTTCATTATGTTCATTATGGGCATGAACCATTAGCATGAACACATCTAGGTCGACAAGTTTATGCTCATCATGTGGTCTTTTTTTGCTTCCCAAGTCGCTCAAACATTTAGGGCTATATTGTAGTGGCGCTATCTCTTAAGTTCCCTAAGTTCAATAAATTGTCAAACTTTGATAGGTTATTTCTTAGAATTCGTGACACATACATGATTTGTTTGAACTCACAAGTGTTAGCAACAAAGAGGACAAAAACTGAGAGGGGGGGGGGGGGTGAATCAGTTTTCACCGGATCTACAAACGTAAATACAAAAATAGATTTGATAAACTGTAGTAATAATAAAGATAAGAAAATTAATGGCACAACACACAACTCCAAGATTTTTGATGTGGAAAACCCGGTTAAGGGAAAAACCATGGTGGGAACCTACCCACAGTAAGATGATACTCTACAATAGTATGTGGAAATATTACAATGGGGAATGCACATGCATTCAGGCACACTGCCTAGAGATCACTGCTCAAAAGATAATAACCTGGAAGGCTACAACCCTCAGGAAAGTCTCATTGAATTACAATAATATTTCGACTACAATCCGGAAGGAATGAATTGAAAGAATAGCATCTCCAAATGTCTGATTATAGTCCTTGTTTAGCACAATTGTCTACTCAACAACACCAATCTTTCCTCAATCAAAGGACCAAAAGGATAAATCAATTGATCGCACATACAACACTCTCTGATAATGCAGACATAACCTCTACACCTAAATTACATGACAATACCACCTATATATACAAATCATCAGCCTTAACAACATGGACAGATAAACCCTCAACTCACAATTACAAAATTACATCACATGATACAAATATCAACCACCAGACCAATATAATGATTTACATGACATAACATGGACCTAATTCAAATTCCCAAATGCACAAATCCATCAAAAAGAACGCCAAGATCAACCACAACACACTACACCATTAGAAATACCGCATAACACAAATATTATCACCAGTTCATAGAAACCATCAAAAAATTGCACAATGATCAATGTAGATCATCAAAACAAATAAGACACAACTAGGAAACACCAACAAGCATGCTAGAATCATCAGGAACAGCTGAGCCAATACCACTTATCAAATCTTCATCTGTCAATGTCTGAAACTCAAGAATACAACCAATCAATAACTGTCACGAAGAAAGATAACTTACAGAGCACAAAATCATGATCCATATGAAATGAAGATACACAAGACCATCCCAAATAATATCCCAAAATCTCAACTCAAGATCTGATCACATCGGAATATACCAGAGGAAATACTGAACTTTGCAAAATAGTGATCAACAAAACAAAATTGCAAAAATGGATCATAAGATCTTCCCAATCTCCAAAAACCGGAGCAAATCATAGGAATATGTTGATATCAATGACAACAACATATCGTAGCAGCAACAATGTCCAACAATGTCCAACAATCTTGCCCTTTGGGATTGATGGCAACATATGAATGCAAAAAACAATTAATGCAAAGAAAGAAGATATCTCCAAAAAACTCCCCCTAAGATCAAGACATATAAATAAGTTTTTCACATGATCTCTCTCCCCCTTTGACAAAAATGCCAAAGATCTTAGAACATATAACCAAATCATGATTGTCTCTCCCCCTGAGACGCACAACCAAGTCAATAGAGTAATCCACTAGAGGAGCAACACCATCTCATCAATTCGGATAAAAATATAAGGCTCTAAAGTCCACCAAATTGATGCAAATTAATGCATCTAGTTCTCAACAGTAGGGGTAGATACCCCCAACTTATCTCTCAAATAGAAAAATGTATCTACAAGCAAAGGCTTAGTTAAAATCTTAGCTATTTGTTCCTTTATAGATACATACTCCAACTTCACTTTCTCTTCATTGAATTGCTCTCTCAAGTGATGATATTTGATTGACACATGCTTAGTCTTTGAATGTTGCACCATATTCTTTGAGATGTTAATAGCACCAAAGTTATCACAGTATATAACAGTAGGCTCATCATAGATAACTGTGATATCCTTCATTATTTGCTTCATCCAAACTACTTGAGTGCAGTTACTAGTAGCAGAAATGTACTTAGCTTCAACAATAGATAAGGACACTGAATCTTGTTTCTTACTAGCCCATGAAACCAATTTCTTACCCAAAAAGAATGATCCACTAGTAGTGCTCTTTCGGTCATCAACATCACCAACCCAATGAGCATCAGTGTGAGCACATAACATGAAATTATCAATCCTTAGATACCACACATTATAATCCATAATCCCCTTTAGGTATCTAAATATCCTTTTAACAACAATGACATAACTCTCTTTTGGATCAGCTTGATATCTAACAACCATGCACACAACATGCATAATGTTCGGTATATTATTTGTAAGATATAGCTGTCCACCAACCATGGATCTGTACAAACTTTGATTAGCTTTCAGAGATTCATCATTCTTAGACAATTTACAGCCAGTCACCATAGGTGTTCCAACTGATTTGGAGTCATCCAACCCAAACTTTAGCAATTCTTTCACATACTTATTTTGACATATAAATATACCTTTTCTAGTCCGTGAAATTTGCAAACCTAAGAAAAATTTCATCTCACCAATCATAGACATCTCAAATTCTTTCTGCATATCATTGACAAACTTCATGCTCAAGTCATCATCACCTCCAAAGATAATATCATCAACAAAGACTTCAACAATCAAGATGTTATTAATCTCCATCTTAAAATACAAATCACTATTAGCAATACCTTTATCGAATCCCAATTTCAACAAATATTTATCTAGTCTAGCATACCAGGCTCTAGGGGCTTGCTTCAATCCATAAAGAGCTTTCTTCAGTTTGCATACCATTTCTCCATCATCTGATAATGAAAATCCATCAGGTTGCTCAATGTAGACTTCTTCATCAAGATCACCATTCAAAAAGGCAGATTTGACATCCATCTGATATACCTTGAAATATTTATAAGAAACATAAGCAAGCAATAGTCTAACAACTTCAAGTCTGGCCATTGGAGAAAAAGTCTCCTGATAATCAATTCCTTCTTTATGAGAATATCCTCTACAAACCAGTCTAGCTTTATTTCTAACAACTTCACCGACTTCATTCAATTTGTTCTTGAATACCCATTTAGTACCAATAACATTCTTATCCTTAGGTCTAGGTACAAGTTCCCATGTGTTATTCTTTTCAATCTAATCTAATTCTTCTTCCATAGATCTCATCCAATTTTCATTCTTGCAAGTGTCAACAACATCTTTAGGTTCAACTTTAAAAATCAAACATACTTCTTCAACATCTAACCTTCTTCTAGTCATCACACCTTTATTCTTATCACCAATAATATGATTTTAAGAATGATTCAATCTTACATACCTTGGAGTATTTTGATTGTTCTGATTATCAGGTTTCTACACATCTTCACCGGTAGCAACAACATCGAGGTTAATTGTCTCTACTAGATCATTTTTCTTAGGCTCTGTAGTCTGGATAGGGGCTGAAACAACATGTTGTCCATCATCATATCCACATGCTCTGATCTCTTTCCCAAGGTTCTCATCCACCTTTACATTTGAACTTTCTAATATATTTCTCAGTCTCTTATTGTAGCATTGGCGGGCTTTTCTCTTTGTTGAATATCCCAAGAAAATTCCTTCATCACTTCTAGCATCAAACTTTCCTATATCGTCATCTCTCTTGATATAACATTTACTACCAAATGCTCTAAAATATCTCATAGTGGGAACATGACCAAACCATAACTCAAAGGGGTCTTACTGATATCACCTTTAATATGAACTCTAGTGAATGTATAAACAACAGTGCTAATAGCTTCTATCCAATAGATCTTCAGAACATTCCCTTCAATCAACATAGTCCTTGCAGCATCCAAGGCAGTTCTATTCTTCCTTTCAACAACTCCATTTTGCTGAGGGGTTCTAGAAGCAGATAATTGTCTTCTAATTTCATGCTTTTTATAGAATGAATTAAACTCACTGGAACAAAATTCTCCACCTCTATTAGATATTAGACACTTCACCTTCAAACCAGACTTAGTCTACACCTTTGCTTTGAAAATCTTGAACTTGTCCAATGCTTCTGATATCTCCTTCAAAAAGATAACCCACATCATCCTAGAATAATCATCAATTAGCAACATAAAATATCTATCACCTTGCACACTTCTAACATTTGTAGGTCCACACAGGTCAACATGTACAAGATCTAGTAGTCCATCAAATGTATACAGTTTACTCTTGAAAGACATTCTTGTTTTCGTACCCAACTGAAATTCCTTACATACCAGATTAGCAGGCTTAACAATCTTAGGAAGATCTCTAATAGCTTGTGTAGAATAGATCTTAACATTGAATCAAAATTTACATGACACATTCTCCTATGCCACAACCAACTCTCATCAATTTGAGCAATCAAGAAACTTTTCTCACTAACATTCAAATGAAAAATGTTACCTTCAGTCTTAGTTCCAGATACAATCTCTATGCCAGAGGCATTAGGATTTTGCATTTTCCATTCTTGAATTGTAGATCATAACCTTTATCAACCATCTGTCCAACACTCAAAAGATTATGCTTCAAACCTTCAACATACAAGACATCATCAATGCTATGCTTACCATCAAAAGAGATAGAACCTCTTCCACGGATCACACAAGCTTTGTCATCTCCAAATCTTACTATTCCACCATCATACCTTTCCATACTCACAAATTTGCTTTTATCACCGGTCATATGATGTGAACAACCACTATCAATCACCCATTCATATTTCTCTTCAAATTTAGGAGTTAAAACTTTCTCCTCAACATAACAACTTGTGGAATCAATAGGTATAGGTCCATCTTCCTTAATGGCAAGAAATACAACTTCACCCCCTTCTGATTCTTCATCTGTAACACCTTCATCAACAACATAATAATACTTCTTCCGATTCCTATACTTTTGGTTAGACTTGTAAGGGTTATCATACTTATCATGCTTCTCATATCTATCATTCATATCATGCTTATCTAACTTATCATTCCTGTCATACTTAGCCATTCTCTCCGGCAATCTAGAAGCAAATTATCCTATCTTATTGCAAGAGAAACATTTTAGAGGTAGTTTACCATCATACTTAATGAATCCTTTAGGAAATCTCTGGGCAATCAATCCTTCAAGCTCATCTAACTCTTTTTCTTTCTCTTCCATCCCTCTTCTCTCTATTTCATATCTAGATATTCTACACTCATCAGGATCATACTTCTGCTTACCGGATATAGATGTTGATTCTATAAATGTTGTCTTAGACTTTCCATGTGATTCTCCAAATTCCCTTAGCTTAAATGCATCAATCTTTCCAACCAACATATCTCTTATCAGTGTAGTCACACTCCAAATCTCATCAATAGTAGAAACATTATGTTTATAAGTAGGAGGTAAAAATATCAACACCTTAGCAACAATTTCATCTTCTTCAAGAGTTCCTTTGACACATCTGATACCTAGGACCAGATCATTCACTTAGCCATGAAAGAGTGTATGTTCTCATCATCTCCCATCTTAAACATCTCATACTTTCCTTTCAAACTCTGTAACTTAGCAACTTTCACTTGTTTATCACCTCCATATAGGATTTCAAGCTTCTCCCAAATCTCATGTGTGGTCTGAAGTCCCATTACAGTTTTCATCTTAGAATTAGTCAATGAACTAAGAAATGCTTCTTTTTCACTAATATTATGTTCAACTTCCTTGATCTCATCACCAATAGTTGGTCCATTCAGAGGAGAAGAATAGGCATTCTCCATATAACATAGTTACTTCCATCAAACATCAGACTATCTTTTTTAAAGATAACACCTGGAGCTGCCATCTTGGATCTCCTCAAGTGGTTAAGCTTCTCCCAGAGGATCTAGCTCTGATACCAATTGTTAGTAGCAAAGAGAGGAAAACTGAGAGTGGGAGGTGGTGAATTAGTTTTCATCGAATCTACAAACTTAACTACAAAAACAAATCTGATAAATTGCAGTAATAATAAAGATAATCAAATTAATGGCACAACACATAACACCAAGATTTTTGACGTAGAAAACCTGGTCAAGGGAAAAATCACGGTGGGAACCTACCCATAGTAAGATGATACTCTGCAGTAGTATGCAAAAATATTACAATGGGGAATGCACATGCATTCAGACACACTTCCTAGATCTCATTGCTCAAAAGATAATAACCTAGAAGGCTACAACCCTTAGAGAAGTCTCACCGACTTACAATAAGATTTGGACTACAAACCGAAAGAAATGAACTGAAAGAATAGCATCTCCAAATGCTTGATTATAGTTCCTGTTAAGCATAGTTGCCTACTTAGCAACACCAATCTTTCCTCAATCACAAAACCGAAGGATAAATCACTTGATCGCACATACACCACTCTTTATTAATGCAGACACAACCTCTACACCTAAATTAGATGACAATACCACCTATATATACAAATCATTAGCCTTGACAAGAAGGTCGATTGAACCCTTAACTCACAATTACAAAATTACATCACACAATACAAAGACTGACCAGTAGACCAATATAATGATTTACATGACATAACATGGACCTAATTCAAATTCCCAAATGCACAACTCCACCAGAAAACATGCCAAGATCAACTGCAACACACTACACTATCAGAAATACCACATAACATGAAGATCATCAATAGTTCATAGAAACCATAAAAAAATCACACAAAGATCAATGTAGATCATCAAAACAAATAGGAAACAACTATGGAACACTAGAAAGCATGTTAGAATCATCAGGAATAGTTGCACCAACATTTGAAACTCAAGAATACAACCAATCAACAACTATCACAAATAAAGATAGCTTGCAGAGCACCAAATCACAAGCCATTTGAAATTAAGATACACAAGACCATCACAAATAATATCCCAAAATATTATCTCAAGATCTAATCACACCGGAATATACCAGAGGAAATACTGAACTTTGCAAAACAGTGATCAACAAAACAAAACTTCAAAACTGGATCATAAGATCTTCTTGGAATATACAAACACTAAAGAAAATCATAAGCATAAGTTGACATCAATGATAACAACATATCCTAGCAGAAACAATGTCCAACAATTTCCAACAACAAGGTCATGTGAGGCCCCTCTATAATAAACTATCTCATATTTTGAAGAATACAAGCCATTTTCTTAGGGCAACAATTTTTTTGTTGATGCAAATATCGTCAATTGCAAGCAATGAAAAGTTGCAAGATAGGGTAAATTTTGTTATGATCATCATGTGTATGAACCATCAATGTCAAAATGTTTGAGTAGGAAGGTTTATGCGAGGCATGTTCCTTTTTTTCTTCCAAAGTCGCTTGAACGTTCAAGGCCATATCGTAGTAGAACTATCTCTTAAGTGTCTTAAGTTCAAAAAATTGTCAAACTTTGATGGGCCATTTGTTGGAATTTGGGGAACATACAAATGATTAGTTTGAACCCAAAGGGTCATGTGAGACCCCACTATAATAACCTATCTCATTTTTTGAAGATCTAAATGCTATTTTCTTAGGACAACAATTTTTTTATTGATGCAAATATCGTTAGTTGCATACAATGAAAGTTGCAAGATAGGATAAATTTTGTACTGTTCATCATGGGCATGAACCGTCAGTGTGATCACCTCTAGGTAGGTAGTTTTTTACTGGGCATGGTTCTCTTTTTCTTTCCAAGTCACTTGAACATTCAAGGCCATACCGTAGCAAAGCTATCCCTTAAGTCCCCTAAGTTCAAAAAACTGTCAAACTTTGACGAGTTGTTTCTCAAAATTTGGGGCACATATGAACAATATGTTTGAACCCAAAGGGTCATGTTAGGCCTCTCTATAATAACCTATCTTTGATTTTGAATACTCGAAGGCATTTTTTTAGGGTAACAATTTTTTTGTTGACGCAAATATCATCAATTGCATGCAATGAAATGTTGCAAGATAGGGTAAATTTTATTTTGTTCATCATGGGCATGAATCATCAACCTGAACCTATCTGGGTATGTAGGTTTATGCCAAGCATGGTCCTATTTTTCTTCCCAAGTTGCTTGAACATTTAGGGCCATACCCTATAGGAGCTATCTCTTAAGTGCCCTAAGTTTAAAAAATTGTTGAACTTTGATAGGTTGTTTCTCAAAATCTAGGGCACATACAAATGATCTGTTTGAACCCACAGGGTCATGTGAGCCCCTCTACAACAAACCATCTCAAATTTTAAATAATCAAAGCCATTTTTCATAGGGAAACAATTTTTTTGTTGATGCAAATATCAATAGTTGTGTACAATGAAAAGTTGCGAGATAAGGTAGATTTTATTTTGTTCGTTGTGGACACGAACTGTTAGTGCGAACACATCTAGGTAGGCAAGTTTATGCTAAGATTGGTCTTATTTTTCTTTCCAATTCACTCAGACATTCAAGGCCATACTATAGCAGAGCTATCTCTTCAATGTCCTAAGTTCAAAAATAATTTGAACTTTGATGGGTTGTTTGTCAAATCCTGGGGCACATATGAACTATCTGTTTGAACCCATAGGGTTATGCAAGGCTCCTCTATAATAACCTATCTCAAATTTTGAAGAATTGAAGCCATTTTCTTAGGGCACCAACTTTTTTGTTGATGCAAATGTCATTAGTTGCATACAATAAAAATTTGCAAGATAGGGTAAATTTTGTTCTATTCATCATGGGCACGAATCGTCAACATGAACACATCCAAGTGAGAAAATATATGCTATGTATGGATATGGTTCACACCCCAGCTCTTAGGAATTAACTGCACAAAGATGTTGCTCTTGCAATTCTTCTTTTCTTTTGGGTCGAGAAGTAACATTCATGAAAATATGATAGCCCTAATGAATTGAAATTTGTGAACATACTATTGGGACCTCAAAATTTTTGCAAAGTTTGAGGACCCAAGTCAAAAATTTTGCTAAAAGACACTCAGAAAGTACCCTGCCGAATAAGCCTAAGTAGCTCACTTTGTGAGCTTATATTTTGGCACCCATGGAGTATCATGCAAAATCACTCTGGGAAGTGTTGAGCACTTATCAGAGATTCCATATAACCATTTTCAGCCTCTAATGATCAACTTTGATGAGTTTTTAATTCCCTTGTATGGAGGTCCAAAAGTTGGTTTGCTGATTGCAACTGTTTACCCCTTTTGAGTAAGCCAGCTTTGAGGTGTTGCATCTTTGCACCAATTGATCAACATGCCCATCTGATATTTTTCCATGATTTTTTGCATCCAAATGAAGGCCCATATCAGTTGGCATAGCCTCATGAGTCCTTTTGATGAGTTTCCCCAACTTGAATCCATTCGCAAATTGTTCAAATTTGCAAACTGAATTGTGTAAATCTGCAAAAAGTGCCCCTTCATTTTAAATTATATTTGGTAACCTAATGACCTGCACATTAAATTGAATGTTCCCCATGATTTAATATATAATTATCTACCATTTTTCCAGTTTGTAGCCCCCCATCTCGTCATTTTCAAGGTTTCAAAATAAACATTTCCAGATTCTCAGAGAAGGCAACTTTGAGCATTGATATTTTGTACATGTGGTCAAATCAAGTTGACCCCTTTTGCATACACTCTCATGGTACCCAGATGTATCAACTTGCCAAGTGGTAGCTCCTGAAATAGAGTTTTGGTATTTTTCCAAATCAGTGATGTATGGGTTTCAATGTGACTTGAAAGGAGCAGTTTCAGAAAAGTCTGAGTAGGCAACTTTAGGGATTAATATCTTTGACCTCGACCATCATAATGAACATCCATTTGATTCTTTGTATAAAATTCTACCAATGTGCTAGCTCTTAGGCCTTGAGGAGGTGTTTTGGTCAATTTTTGAGGCCAGTTCCGAGAGCTACTCAGGTGGTTTTGACTAGAACTCAAAGTTGAAAAATAGTCAAATCTAATGAATACCAGCTCAAGTTTTTGCATTTAGAATGTACCTAGTTGGGGTATCAGATCATTTTTAGTAGCCAGTTGTTTGAAAATGATTTTTTTTTACCTTGGCCCACCGGGGGCCTGACTAATGCTAGGGCCAGTGAGAGAAATGAAAGCCCATTTAATTAAATACACATTATTTAAAATCAAATTGATTTGAATAATGTTGTCTTTAATTTAATTTGGTTGAAGGGGCAAACAAAATTATAGACCATTTAATTGGTTTTAATATCTAATGGTAATTTGAAAGATGAAGCGTTATGCTTTCCCAACGCTTAAGGACATGGCACTAAGTCATTGATGGTGTATGTTATTATTTTGGAAAATGACTACATTTGAGGAAAAGGCAATGAACATTGAAGCATTCTATCAAGATGTTATAGTTGCAATGCCTTGGTAAACCCGTGTGCAAAATGTGGAGATATAACAAGGTGCACTAGCTATTAAACATCACGTGTGGCAGAAATATGAGCTCATGATTGTCAAAATCATGGGTTTTGCACCAAATACATGTGTTAGAAGGCTCTAAATTTTTTAATACAGACACAAAGGCAAAAGGGAGCTTATTTACTGAAAAATTCATTATGGACTGGCATGAGTTTCTAATATCCAGAAGGAAGCCAAATAAAGGGAGACACTTTTGAGTGTGCAACGCATTGATCATTATGGTGTATGAAAGTGTTGTGATAAAAATACAACAATAATACATAATATAGTAGCTTATGCAACAAAGGGCAATGAATGTGGGTGATTATGCAAAGGTTTTGCATAAGCGCCTTCCAGAATTAATTTTTTTTTGTGTTCCTGTATGTGCACATAGTTTTCTACCTATAATATTTGCTAGAACTTAAGGTGGAAGGGTCTTAGTGGTTATATATTGATTGTAGTAACTCGGTCTATGAGCAACATGAGTGATACCGAGCTTTGTGATTTCATGCATATGGTATTTTTTTATAAAAGGAGAAAAACATGTTCACATGTGAGGTTAAATGCACTGACTGATGGAAAATAGATGTTTTCATGATGAAATGTATTTCCTTAGAAATAATTAGTAACCAGGATAAGATTACAAAAATATTGTGAATAAGTATATTTTTCACCCATGTGAATATATATTTCATAAGGCAAGAAGTAGCCCTAAGGAGTGTGGTTAGAGTGAAATAAGGACAGGGACAAGTTTAGGGTATTTTCTAAGCTGCTATGTATAGGCAGAGAGATGGAAAAACTTATTTACCCAACAAAGTAATTCCCCTTGTGAGAAGATGAAATACATGTGAAAAAGATGAATTCTTTTATTGCTGATAAATAATTATGTCAAGTGGGTAAAAGTAAAAAGTAAAGTGATATTTTCATTAAGTGAAAAATGTTTATGTGAATGATGGAATATAACACAACACGGTATTTTCATTTTAAGGTTAAAATTCTTTCACAAAAGGTATTACAAAAGGAAAAGCAAAGCATTAAGTACAAATATTGGGGATATGGAAAAGGATAATATGCAAAAAGTTAAGGAAGAGGAGTACACAGAAAATGGCAGAGCATTTCTAGCGCAAGCGGGAAAATTTCTACTTCAGGTCAGAGATAAAATATATGTTGTAGATGGAGATTGCCAGGCACTAAAAGAGGATTTTTTTTGTAAAAAAAGGGAGATATTTTTGAGTGAGAAAAGGTGCAGAGGATGACATTCACTATTACCAAAATGAAGAGATTTTCTATTTCGGGTCAAAGATAAGATATGTGAGTTGTTGGTAGAGATGGACAAAACAAAGCAGCTGTTCAAAGAGGAGAGATTTCCATTTTTGGTCTGAGATAAAAAGTGGGCTACAAGCAGAGTAGTTCGAGACCCAAAAATGGAAAGATTTCAAACTGAGTCAAAAGGCAAAATTGTGAATGTGACAAGTGACTGCAGGGATATTTTCTAGATTTTTTGGGCATCTTCAGCAGGATCAAAGTGCAGATTAAAGGCAAATTTGGAGGAGAAAAGTACATACTTGGATTTTAAAATTCAGAAAAGAAGAAGACATGTGTCATCTTTGGAATATTGTAGGGATTCTTGTAGATTTTTATTCTTTGTATTTAGTTTTCATTTCTCCTCATTCAAGAGGATTTTGAATGTAATTTTTGAAAATTATCGAAGCAAGGCTTCCATGTACACTCCACAGTTAGGAGTAAGTTAGAGTCTTCAACTTGTAGTCATTATTGTTTTTCAAATAGTTTTCTAATCAAAATGCAAGAATGTTAAGTGTTTTATTGCAGTTGTATTCTTCATTTATGAAAATTATTTCATGAAATGAATGATCAAGGATCTTTTGTTTTGTCCCAGTAAGTCCTAGTGTTTGTCTTGCTTTTTGCTTCTCTTCAAGGAAGATATTAAACTAATTTCAGTAGGACAAAGAGATAGTTATATGCACATTGTAGGATTTACAAGAATGGCTATAATATAACCAGAAAGGAGAATATTGATGTAATGCATTGGTATTGTAAGCTCACTGGTTAGATGTTTATCTATTTGGGTTTAATGTTAAATGCTGAAAGTTGACTCTACTGCCTTATAAAGGCATTGGTCATGGGCTTGCACCTAGTTTCCAGAATCAAATATTTTCATATAGATGTTATTTCTTTTCTATTGTAGGAGTTAGTTTAAGGAGTAAGTTTAGTTTAGAATCAATCCCAAGTGCTGGGTGAAATGTCAAGAAGCCAGGATTGTAGCCAAATTTGAAGTTCGTACACTTTCCTTGGCACATTCATATTGGGATATTTGTTGTAACATGTGATGCCATGAATGTTGGAAGTTGTAAGTATTTAGGCATTACTTAGGTATACCCACCTTGGTCTTGTAGAGCCAAAAGTGTATAAGATTTCATTCTTGTGACTAAATCTCATTCATTGGCCAAATCTAATCTTTATCCTATTGATAAGAAGTTGGCTAAATCTTTAGGGCTTGCGAATCTGTTAATTTGGGAACCAAAACATACATCATCATAATCATCTATGATTTGCATACACATGATAATATATTTGTTAGTCTATGCATCATTTTTTCATGATCATCATAATTTGCATACATAAGTAGGCCATAAACAAGATTTGTTAGTTTAAGCATCTTTTTCATCATGATCATCATAATTTGCATACATAAGTAAGTAATATTGATAAGATTTTCTAGTCTATGCATATTTTTCATCATGATCATCATAATTTGCATACATAAGTAGGTAATATGCAAAAGAATTGTTAGTCTATGCATATTTTTCATCACGATCATCATAATTTGCATAAATAAGTAGGTAATACACATAAGATTTGTTAGGCTATGCATATGTTTCATCATGAGCATCATAATTTGCATACATAAGTAGGTCATATGCATAGATTTGTTAGTCTATGCATCTTTTTCATCATCATCGATAACATAATTTGCATACATAAGTAGGTCATACACATAAGATTTGTTAGTCTATGCATCTTTTTCATCATGATCATCATAATTTGCATACATAAGTAGGTCATACACATAATATTTGTTAGTCTATGCATCTTTGTCATCATCATCATCATAACTTGCATACATAAGTAGGTCATACACAAAAGATTTGTTAGTCTATGCATCTTTTTCATCATGATTATCATAATTTGCATACATAAGTAGTTCATATGCATAAGATTTGTTAGTCTATGCATCTTTTTCATCATGATTATCATAATTTGCATAAATAAGTAGTTCATATGCATAAGAATTGTTAGTCTATGCATCTTTTTCATCAACATCATCATCATTATTTACACATTGACAAAAGAAAAACACATGAATTACTTATTCATAAAATAATTACATAGTCATACAAATTTTCAAGTAGAATCATATATACAATACTTATCACAAAATTTCATTTATGCATTTATAATTAATTGGTGGTTTATATAAAAAAAAATTGGCCTCTAAATAGGTAGAAATCAACTCATTTATGTTTATATACAAAAATTGGCCTCTAAATATGTACAAATCAGCTCATGGCCATTTATATACAAAATCTGGCCCCTAAATAGGTCTAATGGTGGAAAAATGGTGAATGATAGATCAAGAAGGAAACTACCCTTTCCCTCAAAGAGAGATGAGAGTTTCGCTATTGATTACCATTCAAGCACTTTTCATCATGTTACATTAGAAAGAGGAGAGGATAATTCTCTAGATTCAATCTCTCCACATGAAGATGGTAGATTGAATTCTGAATGAATTGGGAATGTTGAGTTGATCCCCTCCTCCTTATTTGAAATGGAAAGGAATTGATTGAATTATGTAGTGCAAAAGTGATAAAGAATTGATTATAACTTGAGATTGAAATATGGGATGAAGTTGTGCACCTAGATCTAGTAGTAATATGTTGAGACAAAGTCGCCCTGCAAATTTGAGGAAAAGTTTCTCGGACCATGGCGGGAATGTACATGGTCCTCCAAAAAATCTGTGAAACGAAAAGGGCTTTTTTGCCTCTGCAAATAAATCCCAAATCCAAAAGTATAGCTGCACACCTGTGACTTACACATATAAAAGAGAGAAAAATGGGTTGGGATTGGGGGTTTGCCTTTAGGTCAAACCCCAATTTTTGAATTAACCAAATAATGAAAGAAAGTACTTGCAAGTAGCTGTAAATGAAAGAGTGAATTATAAATCACCTCAAGGGAGGTTGTAGTAGCAATACTGATAGAAATACTTATGTGGAATTAAATGTTGAAATCAATCTCCTCTTCAATGGTTGAATCCTTGACTTGAATGCGACACCTAGCCTTGAAGGGAGACTTGAGAATGCTCAATGCTAGAAAAGAATGCTTGAATGCTTGATCACTTGTGCAACTTGAATCTCTCCAACTTTGACCTATCCAACTTATGCAAATGAGAGGACGAATGCCCCCTTAAATACATGTTAGTGGATTTGATTTTCATATCAGGCTAACATTGGGGGAGTTTCCTGCCTGATGCACAACCAACAATGCAACCCTAGGAAGGGTCCTGCCCCAAAATAGGGCAGGGACAGGGGCACCATGCCCCTGTCCTGGGAGGAAATGGGCACCACGACCCTATCCAAGGGGGAAAAGTGGTGCCACACTCTTGTCCTACCCCTTTCTCCAGGGCAGAGTGCAAACGGGGTGATGTAGAGGCCAAGGAAGAAGCTGTTTCTGCAGACTGAGAAATCTTTAGTGTCCAATCAGGCTAGAGGATTTGAACTCGCGTGTGTGAGGACCTTAATGCAATAAAAAATTGCTAGGGTCACAATTTTATGACACTACATTTATCCCGCACTTTAGCGGGAGTATAAGCGTACGCCAATACTGCTAGTAAAGTTCAAGGAAACAAGACTGAAAGACTTTACCACGTCAAGGAGGTAAGATGCGCCAATCCCCTAGTGGACTTAGGATCTTACAAATTCGATTGACAAAGTAAAAGGGAAGATTAAGAAGGGGAGAACCATGATTGCAAGTAGGAAAGTTCCCTTCACTATGAGTCATGAAAGCAAGGATACCAAAGATTACAAAGAAAAACAAAGTTCACTAAGTAATTCTAAGTACCACAAGAAGGAAAGTATGAGTGGAGTGTATGCCCCCACGTTAAAGTGACTGCTCATGCCTTATTGGGAGCAATTTCTTTAAGGTAGGATACACCCAAGAGAGAGAAGGAAGGTAGTATGTTATCGCAAGGATCCCAATCAAGGAATAAACCCAAGGATAATGAACACAAAACACGAGGTAGTGTCGCTTTCCTTGGGGTCAATATTTTGTATGATAACTCATGTATATCATGTATGTATATGAATATAATAATCTTCATTCCCCAAAGAAGGACACTACCTTAGAAGAAAGGGAGGAGAGGATGTCTTTTGAGTCAACATGAAAGAGACCAAGAAAAGATCTCAATTCTTTGAATCATCCCCAAGTAGACATTAAGGGAACAATATAAGAAGATGGATACAGATAGAAGAATGGTCACAAAAGATAAAGAAAGGAGAGAGAGAAAGATCCAGAGTGCTAATATTTCTAATCTAGCACAACATCCACCTCTCGATCTTCCTGATCACTATTTCGGGAAGGAGAGAAACATGCTAGAGGAGTGATATCGAGCATAGTGGATGGAGCTATCACAAGATCCAAACAAGTACTATGCTCATGTTGTAAGTCACTTTGTTTGATTCTAGGAGCTAGGATTAGGGTTTGTGAAAACTCATCTGATAAATGCTTGTCCACATTAACATACTAATACTCACTATCAGAAGCATTAGGAGTTGTATTGCCATTATGAATAATATTTTCACCCATTTCTTCGTCAAAGTTTAGAGAAAGAGGAGAAAGAACATGAATAGGAGTAAAACCATCACATGTTTTGTGCAACTTATTATTTGGAGATGTTGGTTGAAAATCTTGCTTAGGAGGAAAGGGAATCATGTCAACTATTGGAGTCTGAGGAGATTGAATATTTTGAGGGATAGCTTCACGAGATCGAACATGACATCTTCGTTGGCATTCTCTCACACAAAGATTCTGCCAAGTCTTAGTGGAAGGCTGAGAAGGAGGAGGAACACTTGCAAAAGTAGGAATATTTCTCTCCTTGATAGTGGAAGCTTTAGGTTGAGGTCTTTTTGGTTGAACAATAGGAGAAGTGGGCCTCTTCTCTTGATAAGAGGAAGGAGGTGTAACTACGCCATAGAAAGGAGGAATATTAGGTGTAGGGAGGAGGCCAGGTCCATCATGAGGAGGAGGTATAGGTCTGATCTTAGGAAGAATAGTGGTGTTCTCCTTAAGAGAAGGTAAAGTCACATCAATAGGTATAGGTTGACGATCTTCCTTAGGAGGGAGATTAGTTCTATCCGTGAGGGGAAGAACCTCATCTTGAAGAATAATAGGAATGCCAAGTGTTGGCGATCTAGGTTGACTTAAGGATAAGATCATATCATTCTTCCATTTTTGATAAGATTGAAAAAGAGCACCTCTCCTTGATGGAAGAGATCAATAGGAACACCAGGGCTTCTTTTGGATGTACGAAATAAGCTATCGTTCACGATTATAATTTATCCATTGTGAGGAAATTTAAGACACTTGTGGATTGGAGAAGAAATAGCCTTCATGGAAGATAGCCAAGGATAGCCCAACTTCACACAGAATTTCTCAGAAGAAGGTATGATAACAAAGTCAACATCCATGGATTTAGCATGAGCTTCAACATAAAGGGTGATAGAACCAATGGTAGGACAAGAGATGCCATAAAATAACTTCACAACCACATTAGAAGCATCATATATTGGCTTATGCAATCATAAAGTAAAAAGATACTCTTTAATTATGACATTTACAATGCAAGAGGGATCAATCAGGGCACCACGACAAGAGATATCCTTAACCTTTGCAACTATGTATAAAGGGACATTGGGTGCTCTAATGGTCTCACTAGGGTCAAATGTAATACAAGGATCCTTAGGAATATCTTGTGTTTCTACCATATTAACCAAGTTTGGAGCCATAGATGTGAATTCTTCAGAAGAGAGAGAATTAGGCACAATCTCAATAACATTAGAGGTATGAGTGTTGGTATTTGATTGAAGATTGCATTGATTAAGTATTGTGTTATCATTGATGTCAATTGTAACTAGTAATGATATTGTTATGTTGTTTTGCAACTAGTAGGTGAGCAAGTGAAGGAAACTAGTATTGCTTTAGAAGCAGTGAGATCAACTGGTAACCCTACCTGTTGATGTGCCAAACCCTAATCGATGGAGCTTGGTGAATCGGTTGTATTGATTTATGATCAAATGGTGATCGGTAATGATTATGCCTTGTATGCATGTTGTATTTGATAAGTTTCAAATAGTTTTTGGTGCATAGAGATAACTACTTTATCTTGGGAATGAGCGAGTACATTGCATGAAAAGGAAACCATGTGATGAGTTATAGGAATTGATGAAGCGGTGATCAAGGAGCGATCGAGGTTGTCTTGTATAAAGTACAATGATTTCTATGTAATCCAACAATCATACTTGAACCGATTTGTTTGTAATCTCTATGATATCTTAGGTTTGTGATGTGTTATCGACCTATGGTTTTGTTTATAAGGTCGATGAGTTGTTTTGTTGTAGTGTTGGTAATTTTGGTAAGTGTCAATGTGATTGATTGTCAAACCAGAAGGACTATCTACAATATGTGTGAAGGCGGATAGGAGCATGAAAAGGATTTGATCAAGAAGAGTAGTGATATTTACCAGATCAACAAACCCACGTTGTTCTCTAACAATTACAACAGTTAAATCCCTTAACCGGGTAAGCTTTAACAAGCTTAGTGCTTTCTAAATCCTCTAACTAGGTGATCCATTAACTTGGATTTCAAATCCTCTATGGAGGCTACTCCTAATAGGGTATTGCTTCTAACAGGGCATTATAGTCAATCCCTTAACCGGGTGGTCCCTAACAGGATTTGTTCCTAACAGGACATTTTGTAAAGCTTTAACAGGCTTGGCTCCTAATAGGGAGAACTTCAGAAGAGTTCATAATACTTTTGGGTATTCATCCCCATCATGGTTTTTCCCATTTGGGTTTCCACGTCAAAAATCATTGTGTCAAGTGGTGAATGGTTTTTGTGGTTATGTTTGATATGGTTAATTTTCTTATCTGTTAAATCCACTTAGTTATGATAAGATGAGCGAAAAAAACCTTAAATGTGCTTTTACTATTGTTAGTAAATTATCTTGATGTTTTGGCTAAATAGTTTGGGAGTTTTAGAGCTATTATACTATTATAATGATATGCCAGTCAAACTGGTAAGCTGTTAGTGTTGTTGCAGTTTGTAGTTTAGTGTTTGAACTAGTTAGTTCAGTGATTGACTTGTGAGATTGTTTTTGAGTTTGGTGAAAGTTTAGTTAGTTTTCTATCTACTGAATCACCCCCCCCCTCTCAGTAGTTGTCCGGATCCTTATTGATTCATCATATCATCAATTGGTATCAGAGCTTTTTAGGTCCTCTAGTGTCTAAGCCTAACAACTTGTGGTAAAGATCTAGAAGAACATGATGAAGAAAGAAGGTCTGAATTTTAATAGGGAAAACTACATAATATGGAGTGATAAGATGAAAATCTATATCAAGAGTCTATGAAGTCAATAATGGGAACATGTTGTTACACAATATACTGCACCTAGTGGGATTTTGTCTGATGATCAAAAGAAAGAGCAACAAGAGAATAATCAAGCATTGAAGGCCATTATCATCTCTTTTTCTAATTCAGAGTATGTTGATGTCCATGGTCTGGAGACTACTTACAATGTGTGGAAGAAACTTGAGGAGATCTATAGCGGTGATGAGCATGTGAATATTGCCAAAGAAGAGAGTCTGAGAGGTAAATTTGATGACATGCAGATGACTGAAGGTGAGAATATTCAACAGTATGGCTAGAGGACCAAGGAGATAGTCGATGAGATCAAGAGTCCTAGTGGTAAAGTGGAGGATGCCACAATAGTTAGTAAGGTGTTGAGAACCCTTCTACCGGTCTACACTATTTGAGTTGTAGCCATTCAGGAGCTAAAGTCTATTGATAAAACAAAGGTAACTCTTGACTTCATCATTGGTAAACTTACTGCATTCGAATTAAATGGTTATGATGGTAGTGCTCAAAAATCCAAATCTGCATTTAGAGCTTCAATTTTTAATCCACCTGTGAGGAAGAGTAGAGAAGCCAGTCACAGTTATGAGTCTAGATCCAGTAGAGAAGTTGATGATGAAGACAATCTGATCGAGCTTGAAGAATTGTTGGCCAAGCGGTTACCTAGAGGTACCAGTAAGTACATAGGTAAATTACCTTTAAAGTGTTTTGCATGTAACAAGATTGGACATATTGCTGCTAACTGTCCTAATGGTGATAATGAACATAAACGTGAGAAATACAAGAAATACAAAGGAAAAGGAAAAAGAGATTGCCTCATTATAGTTGATGGTAGTATCATAGATGAGGAATCTGAGGGAGATGCTAATGAAGACATTGTCTTTGTTGCCATTAAAGAGGAGACATATGATCAGAAGACATTAGTTTCTCGCATGGATAGTTCTGATGATTGGATCATAGATAGTGGTTGTTCACACCACATGACCGGTGACCGGAGTAAATTTCTTACTTTGAAGGAATTTGATGGAGGAGTTGTGAGATTTGGAAATGACTCACCCTGCATGGTAAAAGGAAAGGGAACCATTTATCTTAATGGAAAGAGTAGTGCAAATGATGTCTACTGGGTTGAAGGATTAAAGAACAATTTGTTGAGTGTAGCTCAACTCAATGACAGAGGTTATCCATTGGAATTTAAGAATGGAATGTGAAAAATCTATGGGAGAAAAGGTGAACTAATTGCAATCGGAAAGTAGACAAAAGGTAACTTGTTTCAACTAAATCGTAAAGTCAACAACTATTTAATTGCTGAAGTATATGATAGTTGGCTTTGGCATCAAAGATTTTGTCATATAAATTTTGATAACATTGTCAAAGTCAGTAAGTCCAAGTCAGTAAGAGGTTTGGCTCAATTGGACAAACCGGTGAATGCTCTGTGTAAGGAATGTCAGTTAGGGAAGATTGATGGTATGATGAAAGAAAAAGGATCCGATCAACTACTGAGAGGGGGGTGAATCAACAAATAGAAAAACTAATAAAACTTCACCAATCTCAAAATCAAGTTCTCAAAGTAAACTTAGAACTATCAATGCAATATCACTGTCAAGATTAAACTGTCAAGTTAATCCGGTTGTCTGTTACAACAAATTAATAGTAGATAACTTGAAACTCATAAACATCAAAATAATTTTACTAACATAAATAAAACTTCATTTCATATTGTTGTCGGTTATCATGACTTATCAAAGTGGATTAAGTAGTTAAGCAAATGAACCATAATAAAACATAACCAAAAAAACATTCACCACTTGACACAATATTTTGACGTGTAAACCCAAATGGGAAAAACCATGGTGAGATGAGACTCACAAGATAACTATTTGAACTCTTCTGAAGTTCACCTTGTTAGGAGCCAAGCCTATTAAAGCTTTACAAAAAGTCCTATTAAGAATAGATCTTGTTAGGGACCACCTAGTTAAGGGATTGACTATAATGCCTTGTTAGAAGCAATACCTTGTGAGGAGTAACCTCAGTAGAGGATTTGAAAACCAAGCTAATGGACCACCTGGTTAGAGGATTTGAATAACACTAAGCTTGTTAGAGCTTACCCGGTTAGGGGATTTTATTGTTGTAATTGTTAGAAAACAATAGGGGTTTGCTGATTTGTTTTAATAGCACTACACTTGCTTGTTCATATCCTTTTCATTATCTTATCTTCCTTTACTCAAACTACAGATACATCATCTGGTTCGGCAACCATACACTCAACTGAAAATTTGCCAACTCTAAAAATAAACAACTCATCAACCTTATAAACAAATCAACTAGGTCGGTAACACAACAAAAACCTAATTCTCTTATAGAGATTACAAACAAGTTAGTTCAAGTATGACCATTGGATTACATAAAAATCTCTACACATCATTCAAGAAAGCCTCGACCGCTCCTTGATCACCACTTCATCAAACTTAGTAACTCATCATGCACTTTGCATTACATGCAATATACTTGCTCATTCCCTAGATAAAAATTGTTACCTCAACATGCCAAAAACACTTTAAAAATCTCTTCATACAATATGCATACGTGTCATAATCATTACCGCTCATCATCAGATCATAAACCAATATAACCAACTCACCAAACTTAATCAGTTAGGGTTTATAAAATCAACAGGTAGGGTTTACTGGTTCAACTCTGCAATATTTAGCAATACTAGTTCACTCCACAAACTTACCTACCGGCTATAGTTCCCTTCACTATCTCTTCCTATCAGTTACAAAACATCATTACAACAATATCATTACCAGTTAATTGACATCAATGACAACATAACATATCATTAATGCAATCTTCATGCAAATGCCAACAATCTCCCCCTTTGGCATTGATGGCAATACAAATATCAATACCATTGATTGCTATGATTTGTGAATAGGAATCTTGGTTTACATTTTACCATGTACTCTCTTTATCATCAGCTTGTCACTGGTTCGTATTCCCATAATCACATAGTTCTTCTCCCCCTTTTACAACAATGCCAAAGTGAAAGTAAAACATGCAATGTGAAACTTCATTGTTCAACAACAATAACCTGCAACTTGATGCTCCCCCTGTGGAATAACTCCACTTCTACACCAATCCTGCTGTAAAATTCTGCAAGTAGCTTTTGGATTGATGTATACTACATCATGCTCAATTCACCCCATGAAGGGGTACAACCCATAGCTGACTTCTAATATACTCAAAAGTAGTCTTAGGTAGAGGTTTAGTAAAGATATCTGCAATCTGCTCCTTGGTAGAAACATGATCCAAGATCACATCTTTACTCTGCACTTTCTCCCTCAAGAAATGATACTTCAATTCAATATGTTTGGTTCGCGTGGGCAAAACAGGGTTCTTTGATATATTTATGACACTAGTATTGTCACATAAGATCTTACAGGTTCTGTAAACTTCATCTTGAAACCTTCTAAAATGTGCCTCATCTAGATAGCCTCAGTACAATTCATATAAGCTGCAACATACTTAGCTTCAGTAGTAGACCGTGATATACAACTTTGCTTCTTGCTACTCCATTAAACAAGTCTTCCTCCAAGAAAGAATGCTCAACTGGTTGTTCTTTTCCTATCATCAATATTACCTGCCTAGTCTGCATCTATGTACACCTTCAAGTCAAAAACCTTCATATGGATACCATAATTGATAGTAAACAATACCTTTCAAATATCTGAAAAATCCTCTTGGTTGCTAACAAATGTGTTTCCTTCGGATTCTTCTGAAATCTAGCAACTAGACCAACTGCATGAGCTATATCCAGTCTGTTGTGAACAACATAGTGCAATTTTCCAATTGTTGACCTGTGCTCCTTCTCATCAATAGACCTGGCTTCATCTTCCTTAGACAACTTACAACCTATAACCATTGGTGTCCCAACTAGTTTACAGTCACTCATACCAAATGTATTTAATACCTCTTTTACATACTTAGACTGTGTGATGAAAATACCACTCTTCATTTATTGTATTTGCAAACCTATGAAATATTTTATCTCTCCACTAGAGACATTTAAAACTCACTTTTCATTTCATTTGCAAAGTCATTGCTCATGTCATTATTACCTGCAAATATGATATCATCTATAAACACTTCACTAACCAATATCTTATCTCCTTCAGATTTGAGATATATGTTGCTATCTTCACTGGTTCTCTGAAAACCTATCTTCATGAGGTGTGAATGAAGCCTTTCATACCATGCTCTCAGTGCTTGCTTTAATCCATATAGTTCTTTGTGCAACTTACATACCATGTCTTTCTCATCAATTAGAGCATAACCATCTAGCTACTCAATGTATACTTCTTCTTTCAGTATTCCATTCAAAAATCCCAACTTCACATCCATATGATATATGCTGAATCCCTTATGTGCTGCAAATGCAAGTAAAGTTCTAACACCTTCTAGTCTAACGACTGGTGCAAAATTCTCACCATAATCTTCTCTTTCTTCTTATGCATAACCTTTGCAAACTAGTCTAGCTTTGTTACAAACTACAACACCATCTTCATTCAGCTTGTTCCTGAATACCCACTTAGTACCTATCACATTTTATTTACCGGTCAGGGTACTAGAGTCCATGTATTGTTCTTCTCAATTTATTCAAGCTTCTCATCCATAGCTTTAACCTAATGATCATCTCCAAATGGTTCCTTAGCAGTTCTAGGCTCAATAGTGGAGATCATGCAATAATTTCTCTTATTCTTCTTTTAGTTAACACCCCAACTTCCTTATCTCCAATAATCTGGCCAGGATTGTGATTGAGTCTCACATACCTCAGAATAACATGATTATTATCTTCATGTTCTTCTTCTTCATTATCATTATCTTCTTTTGAATATACCTGTTATGGTTGAACTGGTACAACAACATTCTCTCTACCGGTTTCCGGTTTCACAGGTTCTAGTTCAAAAAACAAAATTCAAGGATCTTTATCCTTTTTCTCCACACTGGTTTCCTTTGTGACTTAAGGATATTCATCCACTCGAACATCAACACTCTCAATGATTCTCTATGTCTGGTTGTTATAACATTTGTAGGCCTTACTCTTGGTGGAATAACCAAGAAATATACCTTCATCACTTTTAGCCTCAAACTTGCTAACATAGTCACCTCTTTTAATAAAACATTTGCTGCCAAATATCTTGAAATAAATAACATTAGGTGATATACCATACCAGTATTCATAAGGAGTCTCATCCTTACCTCTTTTTACCAAAATCTGGTTCATAGTGTAGACAATTGTGTTGATAGCTTCTCTCTAGAAATTTTTTGCTACACCTACTTGTATCAACGTCGTTCTAGCTTCATCAAAAATTGACTAGTTGTTCCTCTCTGCAATACCATTCTGATGTGGTGTCCTTGGTGCAGAAAGCTACCACTTGATACCATTTTCTTCATAATATCTAGTGAATTCCTCAAAAGTAAATTCACCACCTTGATCAGTCCTCAGACATTTTATCTTCTTACCACTTTCCTTTTTAGGTAAGGCCCTGAATGCCTTGAACTTAGTAAATGCTTTTGTTTTATCCTTCAAGAATGTGACCCACATCATTCTTGAGCAATCATTAGTGAAGGCCATGAAATATATATCACTTTGAGTACTTTTAGTCCTTATTGGTCCACAAAGGTCTATATGAACCAAATTTTCTCTTGAAAGTTGAGGACGCCATCTTTCCCAACTGACATTCCTTACACATAGCATTAACCGGTTTGTCCAACTGAGGAAAACCTCTCACTGTCTTGGACTTACTCACTTTAACAATGTTATCAAAATTTATATGACAAAATCTCCTATGCCAAAGCCAATTATCATCTACTTTAGCAATTAAACAATTGCTGACTTTAGGATTCAGGCGAAATAGGTTACCTTTAGTCTACTCGCCAGTTGCAATCAGTTCACCTTTTCTCCCATATATTTTGCATATAACATTCTTAAACTCCAATGGATATCCTTTGTCATTGAGTTGAGAAACACTCAAAAGATTGTGATTTAGACCTTCAACCCAGTAGACATCATCTACATTGCTCTTTCCATTAAGAGAAATAGTTCCCTTACCTTTAACCATGCAGGGTGAGTCATTACCAAATCTTACAACTCCGCCATCAAATTCCTTGAAAGAAATAAATTTTCTCCGGTCACCGGTCATGTAATGTGAACAACCACTATCAATGATCCAATCATTAGAATTATCCATGCGAGAAACTAAAGCTTTCTGATCAGATGTTTCTTCTTTAATGGCTACAAACATAATATCTTCATTAGCATCACCATTAGATTCCTCATCAGTTATACCACCATCAACTACAATAAGACAATCTATTTTTCCTTTTCCCTTGTACTTCTTGAATTTTTTTTGCTTGTGCTCATTATCACCATTAGGACAATTAGTTACAATGTGTCCAATCTTGTTGCATGCAAAACATTTCAAAGGTAATTTACCTCTATATTTACCGGTACTTCTAGGCAACCACTTGGCCAACAATGCTTCAAGCTCAACCAAACTGTCTTCATCATCAGTTTCTTTGCTGGATCTAGATTCATAACTCTGACTGACATCTCTACTTTTCCTCATACATGGGATAGAAACTGAAGCTCTAAATGCAGATTCAGATTTCTGAATACTACCATCATAACCATTTAATTCAAAAGCAGTAAGCTTACCAATAATGGAGTCAAGGGTTACCTTAGTTTTGTCAATAGACTTTAGCTCCTGAATGGCTGCAACTCGGATAGCATAGACTGGTAGCAGGGTTCTCAACACCTTACTAACCATTGTGGCATCTTCCACTTTACCACCAACACTCTTGATCTCACCAACTATCTCTTTTATCCTTTGACCATACTGTTGGATATTCTCACCTTCAGCCATCTGCATGTCATCAAACTTTCCTCTTAGACTCTCTTCCTTGGTAATCTTCACATTTTCACCACTGCTATAAATCTCTTCAAGTTTCTTCCATATCTCATATGCAGTCTCCAGACCATGGACATCAACATATTCTACATTAGACAAAGAATTGATAATAGCCTCTAGTGCTTGATTATTTTCTTGTTTCTCTTTCTTTTGATCATTAGTCATAATCCCACTAGGTGCAACATATTGAGTACCAACATGTTCCCAGTATTGATTTCCTAGACTCTTGATATAAATTTTCATTCTATCACTCCATATTCTATAGTTCTCTCTATTAAAGTTCAGACCTTACTTCTTCATCATGTTCTACAAGATCTTTACCTCAAGCTATTAGGCTTAGACCTTAGAGGACCTGAGAAGCTCTGATAGCAATTGATGGTATGATGAAAGAACAAGGATCTGGTCAAATATTGAGAGTTGGGGGGGGTGAATCAGTAGATAGAAAAACTGATAAAACTTCACCAATCTCAAAATCAACTTCTCAAAGTAAACTTAGAACTATCAATGAAATATCATTGTCAAGATTTAACTGTCAAGTTAAACTAGTTGTCTGTTACAACAGATTAACAGTAAACAACTTGAAACTCATAAACATCCAAATACTTTTACTAACATAAGTAAAAATTTATTTCATATTGTTGTCGGTTATCATGACTTATCAAAGTGGATTAAGTAGTTAAGAAAATCAACCATAATAAAACATAACCACAAAAACATTCACCACTTGACACAATATTTTGATGTGGAAACCCAAATGGGAAAAACCACAACAAGATGAGACTTACAAGATAACTATCTGAACTCTTTTGAAGTTCGCCTTGTTAGGAGCCAAGCCTGTTAAAGATTTACAAAAAGTCTTGTTAAGAACAGATCCCGTTAGGGACCACCCGATTAAGGGATTGACTATAATGCCTTGCTAGAAGCAATACCATGTGAGGAGTAGCCTCGGTAGAGGATTTGAAATCCAAGCTAATTGACCACCTGGTTAGAGGATTTGAATAACACCAAGCTTGTTAGAGCTTAGCCGACTAGGGGATTTTACTTTTGTAATTGTTAGAAAACAATAGGGGTTTGGTGATCTGTTTGAATAGCACTACACTTGCTTGTTCAAATCCTTTTCATGCTCCTGTATTCCTTTACTCAAATTGCAGATACATCATCCAGTTCGACAACCATACACTTAAGTGAAACTTTGCCAAATCTGAAACTAAACAACTCATCGACCTTATAAACAAATCAATTAGGTTGGTAACACAACAAAAACCTAATTCTCTCATAGAGATTACAAACAAGTCGGTTCATGTATGACCGTTGGATTACATAAAAATCTCTACACATCATTCAAGAAAGCCTTGACTACTCCTTGATCACGGCTTCATCGAACTTAGTAACTCATCACGCGCTTTGCATTACATGCAATATACTTGCTCATTCCCTAGACAAAAACTATTACCTCAACATGCCAGAAACACTTTGAAACTCTCTTGATACAATATGCATACATATAATCATCATCACTCATCATCAGATCAGAAACTAATATAACCAATTCACCTAACTTAATCGGCCAGGGTTTATCAAATCAATAGGTAGGGTTTACCGGTTCAACTCTCCAATACTTAGCAATACCAGTTCACTCCACAAACTTACCTACCGGTTACAGTTCCCTTCACTAGCTCTTCCTACCGGTTACAAAACATCATTACAAAAATATCATTACTGGTTAATTGACATCAATGACAACATAACATATCATTAATGCAATCTTCATGCAAATGCCAACAAAGATGTCATCCTCAACTTTTAAGAGCAAATCTTTCTCAGCAGAACATTTGTTAGATTTGGTTCATACATACCTTTGTGGACCAATAAGGACTAAAATTATTCAAGGTGATAGATATTTTATGATCTTCATTGATGATTGCTCAAGAATGATGTGGGTCACATTATTTAAGGACAAAACAAAAGGATTTAGTGAGTTTAAGGCATTCAGGGCCTTAGCTAAAAAGGAAAGTGGTAAGAAGATAAAGTGTCTGAGCACTGATAGGGGAGGTGAATTTACTTTAGAAGAATTAACTAGATATTTTGACAATAATGGACTTAAGAGGCATCTTTGTGCATGTTATCACTGATTAAAAAATGGGCTTTTCTTTTCCCATAATTGGCTATGGTTTTTTGAAATTTTGAGTAAGGCGCATTTTCAAATGCTACAACTTTGTTCTAGGCCTTAAGGGTTTAGGGTTTTTTGATTTTAAATCACCTGATGTCTGTTTAAAACCCTCTGGTTTATATTCTTTCATTACTTTATCCACTTAAGTGATGGGTCATGGGATCATAAGAAGTGTCCCCCCTTGTCGTTTGCCTAGGCAGTCATGTTAATTAATCGCAAAAAAAAATTATGCCTTAGGTGTATTCCTCTTAAAGTTGGCGGGCCTAGTAAGTAGTGTTCATCTCGCGGATGGATCTACGGCTTTCGCTATTTCGCTAGGTGAAGTTGCGTGTAGTTTAAAACCAACGAAGTTAAAATGACATGGCATGCCAACTAGGTGGTCTAGCTAGTCAATGAGGGCGAGTAAAATGGTGGCATGTGGCATAAGCTACAACAGTTAGCAAGTCAGGATTAAAGGTTAAAAGGCGGGTCCTAGAAGTGAGTCACGTTGCAGGTTAGGAGATGACATGGCAGATACAGGTGTCAAGAATTAATCAGAGCCCGATGCTTTCTCTCGGCAAGTAAAAAAGTGACATGTCAGCTCTGAAGATGACTATACGCCAGGTGTTCAAAGTGAGTTAGAGGGCCCACCCCTCCTGAAGCCTATTTAGATGGTTAAAAGCCGATCAACTAAAAAAATGATCTGACGACATGCGCTATTTTGCAAGGGTAAGATGCTCGTGCTTTATACCCTATGAAATAGCGAAAGTGAACGAGGACTATCCATGTGTCGTGATGGATGGTAATGTGTCCTGGGACACGTGGTCTTAGAGGAAAGCCGTGGGCCCGCCAAGGTGGAACCGATGGTATAAGAGAAAGACACGCAGCTAGCATTGAGTCGAATGTGAAAGACATTTCAAGGCTAGTGGTTGAGTGCCACGTGGTAGCATGTAGCCAATAGAGAAGTGGGACCCAGCACGGAGCCAAGGCTGTTAGTTAGTGTAACGGTTGATCAAGTTCCTTTTGATCGGATGGTCGACGTTATTTCATAAGACTAAGATGCCCGATAGTTATGCTTCATGAAGTTGCGAAAGAGCAAAAAGAAAGACTTGCAGGAATGTTGTGAACTGTTGGAGCGAAAAATACGAATTCTCCTATGAATTCAATTTTGAAGGGACGGCTGAAGCATGTGGAATCAATGTTGTAGTTAAGACCCTGGGTATAATATTTACTTTCCCATCAACCGGATGAAGATATCTTTTTAAATAATTATTGCAGAGGAGTGGATGCAGAGCTATCTTCTTCAGGTATAGAGCAAGTCAATTAAGTTTCAGAGCAAATTCCTTCAAGTTAAGAACAGGTTTTCTCGTAGTCTTGTGTAGCAATTTCTATGTGGTGTGTTCCAGATAAGATATTGATTCGTCATAGAAATATTTAGGGGCGGTATTCATTTCTTACGTTTTTTTTTTTCAATGGCTCCTAAAAGAGAATTTTCTGGCAAAGTCAATTATTTAGAAAGAAGTATCTGTGATGATTTTCTTGAACAGTTGACGTTGTCAACTAATCAAGCATCAAAGGCAAAAGAATTAGTGCTTAGAGCTCCCCGTTTGAAAATAGGAGAAGGACTGTATGACAAGAGTAACTGGTTGAGAGACCCACAGGTTGGATTGTCTGGGTTGGGGTTATTTAAGATTGGATTTGGAATGGGAAATTCTCCAGCCCCGCAAAACAGTATTTGGGAACTAGATGTTGGGAAATTGGTAGTCCCAGGGGTATTTATGGACATAGATTTGTTGACCCAAATTGCACTCAACTATGATCTAGTCATAAGAAGCATTCAGGATATAAATGGAAAAACCCTTATTGAGATTAATGCTAAAGAATTCATAAATGCTTTTGGGCTTAATGAGTTTACCAATTTTCTAGAGCCCATAAATTTCAAGTCACCAGCTCAAATTTATAGTGCACAAAGGAATCATCTCAAGAATGGGCCACTCAAGGAATTTTTTGTAAAGATAGGTGGGTTGGCAGTTGTAGGACCCAACACAGAAGAGCCCTTTTCATTGAGTATGTTCACCCTTAGGGATAAGGGAATGTATTGGGCACTTTGCCAAGTTTTGGGAGAAGATGCTGAAGCAAATATGCCCAATCACTACCTATTAATGATTGCTCAGATCTTGATTCCTTCTCTTTCATTTACATTTGATTATGCTTCTTTCATTGCTGACACTGTCCATGGAGGGTTAATAGGAATAAAGAATGGAAAGGTGGATAGGCCTTTCAGATGGTACTCACTCTTGATGCATCTATTTCTTTTCAAAGGTGGTGATTACTTTGCCAGTGGATTGGACCTTGTCAAGGAGAAAGAAGAAGAAAAGATGCCAGTACAATTATGGAGTACTGTGTTGTCATGGGATAGGGAGGATGCCAGTTTCTTGAAGTTTGAAAAATACTTTGCATCCAAATCAGGACTCTCCTCTACTCGGAGAACCCAAGAATCCCCAAGGTTCTTTTGGAATTCATAAGACCAAAAGAATTCGCAGAGAACATAAAAATTGTTCACAATTGGGGTGAAATTTATTTGTATCCAGTCTCGATAGTTTTCAGAGTGTTTGGTTTTAGAGGCACCCCATTCGTGCTACCTTACTAGGTCCCTCTCAAAGTAGGAATTGCAGAGATCCTTAGACAAATTGGTGGTGTACAAGAGGCAGAACTAACAGGCAGGGGTAAAGGGACTATTTTCCCTACAGTTACCATAGCCCACCAATTTGTAATAACAAAAGGGGGTTGGAATTTCTTTGAGGATTTTCTCAAGCCTTATCATTTGTCTACTGCAGTATCCAGGTGTGCTGATCCAGAAGACTTCTTCAACAACATGTTTAGAAAGAGAGCAGCATGCAGAGGTAGGCCCCATCAATTTTAGTTTCCTGAAGACCTCATCAGAAATGAGTTTGATCTAGATGAGCAGGAGCTGAGGAAAGAGAAATGGGTGGCTTATAAGAAAGCCTTGGATTTCATGCATCAGTTTGATGCCAGCTATGACCCATTGTTCAGTTTTTCCCTCTGGAGGAGAAAATAAAGTTTTTAATTGTTTGCTTTGAGGATGTGATGCAGACCCTGAAGGAGAAGAGGGAAGCTGTAATCAAAAGCAACCCTGAAAAGGTGAGAGTGGTCCTAAGTAGGTCAACTTCTAGCAAAGCAATCCCTCTTGGTGATTATACACTGCATAAGAAATCTAGTTACAGTGTGCTGATGCCTACAACAGGGGAACCCTCTACCTCTAAAGGAAAGAGGAAGATACAAGATGTCATTGACATCCAAGAGAGCCCAAAGAAGCAAAGGGTAGGGAAAGAAGTACAATCGGATGCACCTTTGTATTCTCCATCCCAATCCCCTATCCACATAGGAGATGAGCAAGCAGTAGCTGAGCAACTCCTACAGTTAGGTAGTCTAGGGGAAATTGCCTACACTTATGATGAAGTGGAAGAAGGAATGCTAGAAGAACCCCTTGCTGCTGAAATGGAAATTACCACCACTGAACTCAAAGGCCAGGAGTGGGATCCTAAGATAAAGCAGACAAGTAATGCCTTCTTGGCTAACAACAATTTTGTCACATCAGAAGCATTTATGCAGTTTATATGGAAACAGAACATAGATAAATACAATGCTAGATGTGAAAAGAGAAAAGGTGAACAACCTAATAAAGATCCAGCCCTGGTAGAAGAGGAAATAAAGCAAGAGATGATGGAAGAATTCAAAACCATCACCCTTGAGCAAGGGAGAGATATGGTGGCACAAGCTGGAGTGCTTATTTTACCCGAGTGGGATATAGCAGATGCCCTGGTACTAGACGCAGTGAGGAAGGAGACCAAACCCATGGAGGGAATTACTTTCAGTAGGGATAATGCTATACTTGTCATGTGGTCTCTCGAGAAAAATGAGAGTAAGAAAAGCAAAGGCACCCCAGAGCTAGGTTACCTTGGTGGGATGATGGTGAAGAGAGTGTAGAGTACAGGGGTAGTGGAAGCTGCTAGCACTGTGCTAGAGACTGCAAAATTTAGTGTTGCAGTAGCAGAAAAGGAAGCCAAAGAAAAAGAGATCCTCCAAGTCAAGTTGGAAACAATTTTAAGGCCTATAATAGTGCTAAGGAGGAGGTGAGAGGTAAGGATAGCATCATTGCTAAGCTGCAGAGCCAGTTGACTAGACAATACCATCAAGGTGAGTCTTCAACAATGATGATCTCCTCTTCTCTTGCAAGACCTCCACCCACTAGCCCTATCATTGAGTTTCCACCATCTCCAGCACCCTCCAGCTCTCAAATGGTTGAGATTACTCCTCAAGAATTAGAAAATTTAAAATAGGCTCAGGCCTTATATGCAAAGAAGTATGAGGAGAGAGTAAAGGCTACCATTTCCAGTTTTGCAGATACAATAAATGCCTCATTGCTATATAATAATGTAGGTACAATTTTAGATATATGGAATGAACTCAGGGGAGATAAGGCCATTTTGACACCTATTTTTGACAAGTGGAGGCCTAGGGAGCAAGATTTAGAGTTTATATGTGCATCTTATGATGAAGCAGGGGCCAATCCTATCATTAAATCCACTTGTGACATCACTAAAGATTTAGTACAATTAGCAGCAGAGGTGGATAATGTGGATAGGAAAGTTAACTTGTGCAAAAAGGAATATACTGATCAAGTTTTTGAGTTGCTCCCAGGAGTTTTTGCTAGCCCGGATCAACTGAAGGATAAACAAATGTGGCTTAAGGAGATGGAAGCCAAACTGTCAGCAAGGATTAAAGGAATTATTGATCTAGATGATGCTTCTTTCTTTTTTATAACAATACAAGAGATAGAGAAGATTAAGGCACATTATGGTTTTCTCAATTCAGAAGTCAACAAATTGAGAAACTCCTGGAAAAGGTTGACCAAGGCTAAAGCTAAGGTGATTAATTTCTCATGGCCTACTGATGATGTGTATGATGAGTGGACCACAAAATATGCCACCCATGATTTGGAAAATTTGGAGAGTGCCCCTAAAAAGGTAGAAGAAGTTGCAACCGAACAACCTGTTGAAGAAACTGCAGAGGCCGAAAAGAGCTTGTAACTATTTTTGTGAAAAGCTTGTAACCTCTTTGTTTTGAAAGAAATGATTGTAACAAACTCTCCTCAAGAAGTCCAAAGCTTTGTGCATCCATGTTGTTATAAATGGATACCAGGACTAGAGGAAAAGGGATCACAAAGAATTGTAAGAAAACGCTGCTGAAATTCATAGCTGAGCTTTTCTAAGTATAATGGAGAAAATTCCAACGTTTTGTAATACTTCTTTGAAGAATAATATCAATATGCAGACCATCGGCTTTTGAGTAAAATTTGTGTTGTCTTTGAGTATTCTTGCAATTTGTTTATTGTTTTCATTCTGAATAATCCAAGGTTATTTTGTTTGAATGGGGTTGCAAGGCAATTTTCAGTAGATGTGTTCACTAGCTTTTCTCTTCAGGAGGGAAATTAAAGATGCAGGGATCATTCCTACCGGTGAATTCTTTGTAGGGAACGTTGAATCTTGATGATCATGGTTTAATTTGATATGCATAAATTCTTATAAGTGTTAGGCACATGTAAGGATTAACAGAAGTCGAGCCAATGGGATGTGTGAAGATATTTTGTTTTGGGGAGTATTGTCTAAATTTTAGATGACTTTGTGACCTTGGATATGACACTGGTATTGATTGAAGTTTTTTATTACATGTTTTGTCGGTCAGAATACTGAATATGAGTATAATTTGCATTCTTTTGTTTTAGTTGGTTTCAAGGTGATTAAATCCACTGGTTTTCTAGACTGGTTTGCTGTGGGTTTATGTTTGAAAGTGTGAATTTATTTCACAAAGGTATACCCACCTGGACTCTGAGAAAGTCCAAAGTATAGAAGGTTTATTTAAACCTTGTCATATGTTGTCTTGGGAATTTCCTTATCTTTGATATCTCTTCTACACCGAGTTCAATCATATTATATTAAGGATGTTAAAGAGAATCAGATTTTGAAGACAACAGTGCACCTAGGATGCCACAACACAATGGTATTGTAGAGAGGAACAAATAACTAGTTGTTGAAGCTACTGGAGTGATGCTAATACAAGGAGGTGTAGCAAAAACTTTCCAGAGAGAAGCTATTACGACAACTATATACACTATGAACTAGATATTGGATAGAGAGGTAAGGATAAAACTCCTTATGAATAATGGTATGGTAGATCACCTAATGTTAGTTATTTTAAGATTTTTGGTAGTAAATGTTTTATCAAGAGAGGTGAATATCTTGGTAAGTTTGATGCTAAGAGTGATGAAGGCATATTTCTTGGTTAGTCCACCAAGAGTAAATCTTACAAATGTTACAACAACAGGACAAAGAGAATCATTGAAAGTGTTGATGTTCAAGTGGATGAGTGTCCTGAAGTTTCAAAAGAAACCAATGAGGAGAAGAAGGAAGATGAACCTTGCATTATGATTTTGGAACCAAAATCGGTGAAGCCAAAAGTTGGTGAAGTGAATGTTGTAGTACCAGTTCAACCGGAACAGGTAGATTCTGCAGAAGAAGATGAAGATGGTGAGGAAGAAGAACCCGAAGATAATGATCATGCCATTCCAAGGTATGTGAGACTCAATCATAATCCTGACCAGATTATTGGAGATAAAGAAGTTGGAGTGTTAACTAGAAGAAGAATTAGATAAAATTCTTGCATGATCTCCACTATTGAGCCTAGAAATGCTAAGGAAGCCTTTGGATATGATCACTGGATCAAAGATATGGAAGAGGAGCTTGACCAGATTGATATGAACAATACATGGACCCTAGTACCTAGACCGATGAATAAAAATGTGATAGGCACTAAATGGGTATTCAGGAATAAACTGAATGAAGATGGAGTAGTAGTCAGAAAAAAAGCAAGATTGGTATGCAAAGGTTATGCACAAGAAGAAGGAGAAGACTATGGTGAGACATTTGCACTAGTTTCTAGATTGGAAGGTGTTAGGAATCTACTTGCATTTGCAACATATAAAGGATTCAAAGTATATCAGATGGATGTGAAGTCAACATTTCTAAATGGAATACTGGAAGAGGAAGTATATATTGAATAGCCAGATGGTTATGCTTTGACATATGCAAAGGATATGGTGTGTAAACTACACAAGGATCTATACGGTTTTAAGAAAGCACCAAGATCATGGTATGAAAGACTATATTCACACTTGATGAAGATAGGTTTTCAAAGAACCAGTCAAGAGAAAAATATATATCTCAAGATTGAAGGAGATAAGATACTAGTTAGTGAAGTGTTTGTAGATGATATCATTTTTAGAAGGCAATGATGACATAAGTGATGACTTTGCAAATGAGATGAAAAGTGAATTTGAAATGTCTCTAGTAGGAGAGATACAATTCTTCATAGGTTTGCAAATTCAACAGATGAAGAGTGGTATTTTTATCACACAATCCAAATATGTGAAAGAGGTATTGAAGACATTTGGAATGAGTGACTGTAAACCAGTTGAGACACCAATGGTTACATGTTGTAAATTGTGTAAGGAGGATGATGCCGCATCTGTTGATGAAAAGGAGTACAAATCAATGATAGGGAAACTACATTATGTTGTTCACAATAGACTGAATATTACTCATGCAGTTGGATTAGTTGCCAGATTTCAGAAAAACCCAAAGGAGACACACATGATTGCAACTAAAAGGATATTTAGATATTTGAAAGGTACTATTGATTATGGACTATGGTATCCATATGCAGGTAAATTTGATTTGAAGGTTTATACAGATGGAGATTGGGCAGGAAATGTTGATGACAAGAAGATCACAACTGGTGGTGCATTCTTTCTTGGAGGAAGAATTGTATCTTGGAGCAGCAAGAAGCAGAGCTGTATATCATAGTCCATTACTAAAGCTGAATATGTTGCAGCATATATGAATTTTACCCAGGTAATCTTGATGAAAAAAATTGTGGAAGGATTCAAGATGAAAATCATAGAGCCAATAAAGATTTTATGCGATAACACCAATGCAATAAATATTTCAAAGAGCCCAGTGTTGTATGCTAGAACCAAGCATATTGAACTAAAATATCTTTTCTTGAGGGAGAAAGTGCAGAGTAAAGATGTGTTACTGGAGCATGTATCTACTAAGGAGCAACTAGTAGATATCTTTACTAAACCTCTGCCTAAGATTACTTCAGTATCTTAGAAGTCAGCTAGGGGTTGTGCCCCTACATGAGGTCAATTGAGCAGATGTGGAAGACATCAGTCCCAAAGCTAATTGAAGAATCTTGAAGCTGGATTGGTTTAGAGTGGAGCTACTCCATAGGGGGATCATCAAGATGCATATTGTTGATGAAGACCAATGAAGTATGACACTGCATGTTTTACTTTCACTTTGGCATTGTTGTCAAAGGGGGAGAATAACTGTTTGATTATGGGGAGAAGAATTGTATGATTAATAGGGGAAGAACTGCAAACCAACTGAAGGCATGGAGACTCAATTGAAGGAGAGTACATGGTAAAATGTAAGCTAGGATTCCTATACTAGTGTATGTGCATTACTCTTAATCATCACAATCAAGGGTATTGATATTTGTATTGCCATCAATGCTAAAGGGGGAGATTGTTGTTATTTGATTGAAGATTGCATTGATGAACTATTGTGTTATCATTTATGTCAATTTTAATTAGTAATGATGTTGTTATGTTATTTTGCAACCGGTAGGTGAGCAAGTGAAGGAAATCAGTATTACTTTAGAAGTAGTGAGATCAACCAGTAACCCTACCTGTTGATGTGCCAAACCCTAACTGATGTAGCTTGGTGAATCGGTTGTCTTGATTTATGATCAAATGGTGATTGGTAATGATTATGCCATGTATGCATATTGTATGTGATAAGTTTCAAATGGTTTTTGGCATGTAGAGATAACTATTTTATCTTGGGAATGAGTGAGTACATTGCATGAAGAGGAAATTGCATGATGAGTTACAGGAATTGATGAAGCGGTAATCGAGGAGTGATCGAGGTTGTCTTGTATAATGTGCAATGATTGCTATGTAATCCAATGTTTATACTTGAACTGATTTGTTTGTAATCTCTATGATATCTTAGGTTTGTGATGTGTTACCGACCTATTGTTTTGTTTATAAGGTCGATGAGCTGTTTTATTGTAGTGTTAGTAATTTTGGTTAAGTGTCAGTGTGATTGATTGTTGAACCAGAAGGACTATCTACAATATGTGTGAAGGTGGATAGGAGAATGAAAAGGATTTGATCAAGAAGAGTAGTTCTATTTACCAGATCAACAAACCCCTATTGTCCTCTAACAATTACAACAGTTAAATCCCTTAATCGGGTAAGCTTTAATAGGCTTAGTGCTTTCTAAATCCTCTAACCAGGTGATCCATTAACTTGGATTTCAAATCCTCTATGGAAGTTACTCCTAATAGGGTATTGCTTCTAACAAGGCATTATAGCCAATCCCTTAACCGAGTGGTCCCTAACAGGATTTGTTCCTAACAGGACATTTTGTAAAGCTTTAACAAGCTTGGCTCCTAATAGGGAGAACTTCAGAAGAGTTCACAATACTTTTGGGTATTCATCCCCATCGTGGTTTTTCCCATTTGGTTTTCCACATCAAAAATCATTGTGTCAAGTGGTGAATGGTTTTTGTGGTTATGTTTGATATGGTTAATTTTCTTATCTGTTAAATCCACTTAGTTATGATAAGATGAGCGACAAAAACCCAAAATGTGCTTTTACTATGGTTAGTAAATTATTTTGATGTTTTGGTTAAATAGTTTGGGAGTTTTAGAGCTGTTATATTGTTATTTTGATATGCCAGTCACTATTAGTGCTGTTGTAGTTTGTAGTTTAGTGTTTAAACTAGTTAGTTCAGTGATTGACTTGTGAGATTGTTTTTGAGTTTGGTGAAAGTTTAGTCAGTTTTCTATCTACTGATTCACCCCCCCCCTCAGCAGTTGTCTGGATCCTTATCGATTCATCATATCATCAACGAGAAGGCAAGGGATCAATGAAAATCTTAAGATTTTGATAAGGAGGAGCTACTTATTTATTCCCTTTATCATTCACAGCTTCCACAAATATAATATTATTATCAATCAAATCTTGAATCTTATTTTTCAATGCAAAACATTTCTCAGTATCATGACCAGGTTGACGATGAAACTAGCAAAAGGAATTGTTATCAAAATAAGGAGATACAAGTTTGGAAGGATCAATTTGTTTAATAGGAGGAAGTTTGATAACATTTCTGTGCAACAACTGAGACATAATACTATGTAAAGATTCATTCAAAGGAGTAAACTGTCTTTCTCTTTGGAAAAATTTAGAAATAGAAGGCACACCTGTTGTAGCTTTCACATGGTTGTTGTTGATTGGATCATTGAATTTGATGAATCTTTTTGTTGGTTTGAACTTCACAAATAGTTGTTCAACACTCTCCCCCTTATGACTCGGAGCCATAGGAGTGGATTTCTCCATTTGACTCACATCCAATTGATATTTGTGGAGTGTTGCGCACAATTGTGGAAAGGAAGTAAACTCAAACAAAAGAAGCTTTTCCCTGATATCTTTTTGTAAATTAAAACTTAAAATTCTTTGAATATCATTATTAGGTACATGAAAAGAAATTTGAGCACACAAATGCTTATATCTACCAATGAAATCAATCACTTTTTCTTTTACACCTTGTTTACAATGCCTTAAATCAGTCAAAGTGATTTTAGGACCAATGTTGTTTTGAAATTGTTGGATGAAAGCATTTGCTATGTGTTCAAAGGAAGTGATAGAATTAGAAGGTATAGAGCAATACCATTGTAAGGCCTTATCTCTTAGTTTTCTTGTAAACAATTTTGCAAGCAATCATTGATCATAAGCAAAATCAGTACACAAGGTTTGAAATGTTTTGACATGCGTAAGAGGACCACCTTTTCCATTATAGAGTTCCAATTGAGGGATCTCAACTTGTTTAGGTGATACAACTTTAACAATATCAAGAGAAAGTGGGCTCGCTACATCAAAGGTGGGAACACTAAGCTTGGATTGACTCATGGAAGCAATTTGTTGTTGTAAGGAAGACACGGTTTGAGCAAGATTGTTAATTGTCATTTCGGTAGAAGAATTGATGTTAGACATGGGTGATTAAGAAGGTGGTGTTATGTTATTGAAATAAGGTGGTGGGACATTATGATAAGTAGGCATAGGTGATGATTGGGTAGGAAAAGGGACACTTAAAGGAGGAATAAAGTTGTTGAAGGAATTTCCCCCTTGTGTCACACTGATTGGTTGAGGAATAATAGGAACACTCATGGAAGACATAGGTAAAGATGGAGGATTAAATGAAGAAGAGGGATTGCCCCCATGACCACTTGTTGTAGGGATGACATTTTCAGTTGAAGTAGCCATGATGTTAGATGTGAAAGTAAGAATACTGGTCATAGGAGTAGTCAAAGGAATAGAAGAATTGAATTGTGCTGAAGGTTGTGAGTAACCTAGGGTTTTGACACAACTCTTGATAGGCATGGCATTAGAATCAACAATATGTGCAATGCCACACAATATATCAATTCCATTCTTATCACTTTGAAGCATGTGCTTAAGGCCTTCAATTAATGGAAGAGCTTCACTATTAGGGTATTCTTGGGACATCCATTGTTGAAAGCTATCAAATTGATTGTCCAATGTAGAAAGTTGATCTAAAGAAACCCTAGTTAAAGCTTCTTCTTCATCATGGGATCCATCAATGGGGTGAATAGGTACATGATTAGGATGGGAAGAATTAGCATGATCCTCATTAAAGAAGTCACCCAAATTAGGCTCCATTTCCTCGGTAATTAAACCTTGGGAAGCCTTAATTCTAATGCTTCATCTAATTGGGATAGGATAGGTAGGAATAATAGTGGTAAAAATCATGCACTACAGGGAAAATTTGAATTTTGAATTGTGGAACAAAAGCTTACAAAATTGGTTAATGCAAAATTTAAGAAAATAATGATTACAAAATTTAAACTTTGTTGGAGGAAGGGAATGACACAATTTTCAAAAATGAAAGGAAATTGGAGTTTTAAAATTAGGATAAAGGGAATACCACTTAATTTCAAAATCAGAATTTTTAAAATTAGGGCAGACTATAATTAACCTCTTAATTTTAAACATTTTCTTGAAATTTGAAATATTGAATTTTGAAGATATTTTTGATTCAAGAGGGATAAAAAATCGATAAAATCAGCCAATCTTCCAGAATTAAGCTATTAAATACAGTCATAACAATCTCCTAAAATTGCAGGAAAAAAACCAAGGATCGTGGCGGGAACGCACATGGTTCGACCAACTTTTTTTGAATTTGTTAGGGATGGATACTATGATGATTTTAAAGATAACCCCCCAAAATTGGCAAATTTTACAATCTCTAGATGGGCGAAATGAAGGCGCAAATGTGAAAATAGGACCCTATTGTGGTTTTGAAGAAAAAGAGGAATTGAATTGCAATTTTGAAAAAGGTCAAGCCTAATAGATAGGGACACCTTGGAAAATGTTTAAAAATCTAAATTGAAATGAAATTGATTTGAAATTCACACAAAATCCAATTAAATTTGAAAATTAGGGTTTTATGACCTAACCACTTAATTTTAAAATTTGAATTTTGGGAAAAAGGGGGAAAATTGAAAATTTGAATTGTAGAATTGAAGACAAATATGAGAACAATTAGAAATCTGAAAATTAAATGGAAATCCAATTTTTGCACAAGTTCAAGATGATTTTTGAAAATTAGGGTTTTAACAAGTAACCTCTTAATTTTGTAAATTTTAATTGCAAATTGAACAAGACAAAGAGGAAATTGAATTTGACAAACAAAACAATTTTCAGATCTAAGATAACCACAAGCAATTTTTACAAATAACAAGTTCAATTTTAAATTGAAAAACTAGGGTTTTGAATGATTTAACCACTAAGTTTGTAGAAATTTGAAACTTGTAAATGAAAAATATGCAATTTTGTTCAAAGGAAAGCATGCAAGATGTTGGGTTCACCAAAATGTAATGGTGGAAAAATGGTGAATGATAGATCAAGAAGGAAACTACCCTTTCCCTCAAAGAGAGATGAGAGTTTCGCTATTGATTACCTTTCAAGCACCTTTCACCATGTTACATTAGAAACATGAGAGGATAATTCACTAGATTCAATCTGTTCACATGAAGATGGTAGATTGAATTCTGAATAAATTGGGAATGTTAAGTTGATCCCCTCTTCCTTGTTTGAAATGGAAAGGAATTGATTGAATTATGTAGTGCAAAAGTGAAAAAGAATTGATTATAACTTGAGATTGGAATATGGGATGAAACTATGCACCTAGATCTGGTAGTAATATGTTGAGATGAAGTTTCCCTGCGAATTTGAGGAAAAGTTGCCTAGACTGTGGTGGGAATGTACAGTTGCCTGGACTATGGCCTGAATCCAAAAGTACAGTTGCGCACCTGCAACTTACACACAAAAAAGAGAGGAAAATGGGTTGGGATTGGGGGTTTTCCTTTAGGTCAAACCTCAGTTTTGGAATTAACCAAGTAATGAAAGAAAGTACTTGCAAGTAGTTGTAAATGAAAGACTGAATTGTAAATCACCTCAAGGGAGGTTGTAGTAGCAATGTTGATAGAAATGCTTGTGTGGAATTGAATGTTGAAATCAATCTCCTCTTCAATGTTTGAATCCTTGACTTGAATGTAATACCTAGCCTTGAAGGGAGACTTGAGAATGCTCTATGCTGGAAAAGAATGCTTGAATGCTTAAATGCTTGATCACTTGTGCAACTTGAATCTCTCCAAATTCGACCTATCCAACTTATGAAAATGAGAGGATGAATGCCCTGTTAAATACATGTTAGTGGATTTGATTTTCATCATAGGACGACATCAGAGGAGTTTCTCGCCCAATGCACAACCAACAATGCAACCCTAGGAAGGGTCTTACCCCAAAATAGGGTAGGAACATGAGTGCCACACCATTGTCCTAGGAGGAAAAGGGTGCCACTCCCCTATCCAAGGGGGGACAGTGGTGCCATACCCCTATCCTACCCCTTTCTCTAGGGAAGATTGTGGATGGGGTGATGTAGAGGCCAAGAAAGAAGCTGTTTTTGTAGACTGAGCAATCTCCAGTCTTTGATTAGGCTAGATGATTCAAAATCACATGCAGAGGACCCTAATGTAGTAAAAAATTGCTAGGGTTGTAATTTTATTACACTACAATAGGAGCAAATTATCTCATTGTCATTTATATATACAAAAAAAAATCAAATTTATAATGATTGGCACAATGAATAGATGATATGTCAATCAACCAAGTATATATACAAAATTCCAAAATCATTCTACCCTTTCGTAGAATCAATTTTCACTATAATGCTCCAACACACATGATACTTGTTGTTGGCCCAAATTCAATCTACTAAACCTTGTGGATCAGCTCTAACCATTATTGTGTCAAGTATTGCCTCGTGGTTAGATTCATGAACTTTCCATAAAGTTTTATTAAGTGGTCTACCATGATATTTAATCAACTAAATATTTGTTGCAACAACAAGGTTAGAGTAATGAAGAATATGCTTATGTGTGTCGAAGTCCTCAAACAACCAAACATTTGATTTCTTGATAGAGTACCTTCTAAGCCATGTTCACATGACAACAACAAACTCTATTGGGTACTCAATACCCTCTCCATCAATGATTGTGGTTGTCCTTTTTTTTTGCCTCAATACAATGACACAAAAATTAATATGTGCCTTCTTCATTGTTTTTATCAACAATAATCGCGTACACATGATCTACATAAAATGAGTTAAAATTTTAATTTCAACTAAGTAATAAATCACATTACCTGGTTGCACTAGGTCAAATACATGGTCAAAGTCGATTGAATCTTTGAGCCAGTTCAACTAGAGAGCTTTGGAAAATTGTTATGTGTTAATGGAACCTAAAGGTCTACAGGACCATTCGTCAACCCACTCTTGTGATTTACACTCTTCCCATAAGAAATCCATACATGACGAGAAAAAATATACAATCTCTATCATAAAAATAATTAGTGAGCTTGCATTTGAACTTCTAAATGAGTGCAAGTCACTCAATCTTGTAATTGTACAACAATCTATGTAGTTTGCACATTGGATTTATGTATCAACCAAAAAATATAGAAATAGTAGACTTACCTTTGTTACTTGGTCTCATTGTCAAGTTACACCATTAGACAATCGTTGTTGCATCCACCAACTTAGCACCACCTTCATACTTTAGTTCTTCTCTAGCAAGGGCCTTTTTTACACGTTCTCCTTCACCATCATGCTCTCGCTTTCCATGTCAAGCCTCAGTAAAATTTCAAAAATATTGTACACCACTCGTCACATGCATCCTACTCAACCAATAGAACATCCTTGCATTCTTGAATTGTGATGTGTAATTATATAACCATATGATGTGTTGGTTGCATTGTATACTCCTCTCCCTTAAATTCTCATAGTAAAGTTGAAATCATCCTTGCACAAACTCTGACAAATGACTACGATCATCACTTATGTAGAAGTGATACTCTCTTAATATATTTATATCCTCCTTCATGCTATCATGTGCATGCATGCATGGTATGAGTACAAAAATAGTAACTTGTTTAGAGTGGTAATACTGATATTGCACTTTATTTTGAGGTTGTAGTTTATAATTCTCAGTGAAATCTACAATAGAGACAATGGTACTGAGAGGAAATGTATCCTTACATAACTTGAATTTCTCATCCCACCATCAATTTCTATGTGTATGCATTATGTAGTCATAAACTAATTTCTCTTGAAAAATACTCATAATCTCAGCTACAAGTATATCTATAATGACCACCAAAATACCCTAGAGAAAACTAACCAACTAACAAAGAAATAGAGATAATTTTTTTTAAAACATTAAACTAATGCAACACATATAACTTCAAGTAAACATATGCATATAAATCAATCATCATCTAGATATGCACATAATCAATTTTAAGTATGATCATAAGAGCATAAGTACACAAGTGGAATTAATCATCATCTAGACTAACTTTCCCTAGAGTATCTCAACGCCATTACCTTACTTAACATATCATTAACTACATGAATAAAAATAACATCTAGATATTTCTACCATAACCTAATCCTTCTAACATTCCTTTCTAATCAAGAGCATAGAAAATCATTCAATTAACTATACTACCATGAAACCTACTAGCATAATCCAATTACTTTTAACACTCTAGATTCATTTTAAATGCACCAAAAATAATTTTTTCCTATTCCATACATCCAACATCTATAACATGTCTAATTATATAATTTCCATATCTAGATAATTACCATACATTCATCCATGATACTCAATATATAATCACATCAATAAGACAAGAACAATAAGAAAATATCTTCCTTAATCAACAAGAGTCATATACATTCAACATAAGAATAATCTTCCCAAATACACCACATATCTTACAAGATTACAATGCTGATTCCCATCAAGATACATAGATTTCAACTATAAAAAGGAATATCTCATGATACATATTACAATATTGTTCTTCAATTTACAAAAGTACATATCATCTTCTCCAATAACCAAGTACAAGCTAAAGAGATATAATATCCACATCGACACATATGAAAAATCAACAAATAAGACAATCCCAATGGAAGAAGGCATCAAATCACCCAACCATGTAGCACCCTAAGGAACCACCCCCCGTGCCCCAGAGAATGACACATCCCATACACACTCTTGATCTAGGCTAACACCTAACTACCAAGGTACATAACCACAACAACCAAAATAGAAAAGAAACCCCATGAACATTAATCCAACATCACATATCAAGGCTATATCAAAAGCATAAGACTTCCAGAGGCTTCACAACAAAACAAGGCATAAGGAACAAGAATCTACATGTAGGGAAGAGTTTCATCACATTCTATCACCACATAACAACAAAGGGAGTTCCTAAGATCTCTATCTCAGCACCTATGATACTCATGTGAAACTGTCTCAACCTTTGAGGAAATCAAGGGAGTTCAATTTTCCTCTCCAAGACCTTCCCAATGCTCAACCTAAGTCTGTACTAGCACTCTAGGGCCATGAGTGGGACACCACAAATCCATTCCTTATCTTATTAATTTGACATACTATTACCCATCCCAACTAGATTAATTAATTATGTTATCACTTGAATTACAAAACAAACTCCCAATGAGATTTCCTGATGGTCTAGACGCTGACACCTATCTCAAGGAGTTCCTAGCAGTCTACTCCTCATGACCCCGACACTCACTTGGAAGGCCACTCCCCCTATCATGTTCCTAGACCTTAGGGTAACAACAAATACATAGACATAAACAAGGGTTCTCAAGTAAATGTAACTTGGTTATCCAAGGTTCTCTTATCCAAATGATAATCAATATAAATGCATATCAAATGCTAACAATCAATCTCATACATAGGCAACAAGGAGCCACAATATCCAATTACAACAATATTCACATATATCCAACATGAGCCCAATAATACTTAGAAAGGAACATTCATCTTGCTCAAATGCCATAAACAACATAAAATATCAATCTTGGGTCAACACAGGAATTCACAAAATCCCTGTAAATCAGCCTCTGGATTGGCAAAAACCAAAATAGATAACAAAATGAAACATAACATCCAAATACAATAGACTATCACATTTGTAGTTTGAATTAACACATTCATAGAAAAGATCACTGCTTTCAACAATCAGATTAACGCATAGGAATAATAGATTAGCATTTTTATTAACTAGTTTAGCACTTACACTTAGAACATTAGCGCATATAATCCATAGAACAACGCATTTAAATAATAAAGCAACACATACACATAACTATATAGTTCATATACCATGCCGAATAGCACATACAAGGGATAGATTGACATGTATACAATCCAATTTAGCACATTTAACACCAAGCTTAGTGCATTTAAGATAGACAGATGAAAGGTCTTAGACATGGCATGGAAATAATTGTTTGTCTTTAATTAAATTTCAAAAGCATTAGCGACTCCAGCAAAAGTTTCAAAGACTCAAACCAACTTGAAACCAAGGTATAAAATGACTTAGACCACAAAATAACAAGGCAAGAGACCTCCCGACACTATACAAAGAGTTCATTAATGACAACATACAACATACATTCACAAAGACAAAACTTACAGAAAACAAAGACTTTCAATTCATACACCCATGACAATGCAAGACAAAATAGTTTCAAGACAAGAGTACTTTAGTCTCCCATGATAAATATAAATTCAAGAGATCAAAACTTTCTGACAATACATGTCTTCCAAAACACCCAGTAACCTTGTTACAACATATGACAACCATAGCATTCTTCCACAGACACAGAGAAGACAATCCTTTCGAATGGAAAATACAAAGGACTTAATATCGTCCAACTTGAAACAATAGAAGTGATGGTCTAGGAAGTTGAAGAAGCACAACAATCCAGCCAAATCGACAATCCAACAAAGCCACAACTCCAATCCAAACCAAAAACCAAGTAAATTCTTTAGACAATAAAATTATTTTCTTCCACCGAAGAACCCCTATTGAAACTCGAAAAACTCAATTTATAAAAATTAATCAAAACTATACATTTCCGCCAACCAATCAAAATAATATAAAATATTATATTTCTTACCAACCATCTTGAAAATTAAAATAATAATAATATAAAATAATATTATTTCAATCTCCAAATCTCACAACCAAAAATAAAAGAGGGTAAGTAAGATAAATGTTAAATAAATAAATAAATGGGTAAAAAGATTAAATGACAAATAATCATAGGTAAACCCATTAATCAATAAATAAAAAAGAAAGGCTAATGGATAAAATTAATAAATCAAAAGCCTAATTAATATTAAACCACAAAAATAATATAAATAAATAACAACCCTCAATAATTAAATATAGAATTATATTAATATTATACCATCCATTAATTTAATTTAATATTAATAAACTATGTAAGCCAATTAATCAATTAATAACTTAATCAATAATCACAACTCCTCAAGGGAACCCAACATGGGGTAACACAAATTGCCACATGATGTTGAACAATGCAACTCTGAACAAGACACCAAAAGTGATAGTGTACTAGCTAAACCTAGAGTATAGAATGGGATCTTATGTCACATCTGATCAACTTACCAATGGGATAAAGACACACTCAGACCTATGGAGCCAGGTGGAGTCGGTGTCTAGTACCTACAAACCTGTAACCACCAATGCACACACAACAACATATATATAATATAAAATAATCAAACAGGTGAAAGAGAATCACAATGTCATATCATTCTCATAACGAGTGGTATGACATAATCTCTTTTGTTGGATTTTGCCAAGATCAAGGGCACAATGAAAAGCATAAAAGAGACAATAGAATGACAAGAACAAACTGTATTCTCATCAATATACAAATGATCAACTAGATTAACCAATACAATGAATAGAGGCCTGCTTATATAGGCAAGGCCATAAGGATGTATGAGCACACAAATATGACATGTGGCTCAATGAGAAACAAGGGTAGGTAAGAAATACTAAGGGTAGGTAGGAGAAATAATATAATATTCCACAAGAGGTGGATGACCCACCGAATGTGGAGTGTAACAGAAAAAATAAGACCACAAAAGGTGGAATTTCTCCTACAAGCTCTATCCCTAAGTGCACACTTCCCTAAGTGTCACAATTCCAAATTACGATGAGATGCATTATCCTAAGTTAACTTAAGTAAGTGTAATAATATCCAAAATGAATATTTATTTACACCAACACCCCCCCTTAAGTGCAACTTAGGGGAATGAAGACTCAAGTCAACAATGCAAGATGGGTCCCGGCTACTAGGCCATAATAGGTACCCATTTACAATATGCAAATGCAAGCAAAACTATGCAATGCAATCTCTCACAAATGAAGAAAGGGAGAAAACCCAGTGGGAAAAAACTCCCCCCCAAAAGAGAGATGAATGTACAAAAGACTCTCAAAGAAGAAGGACAAAACCTCAAAGAGGAAAATGTCCCCCCCATAAGAGAGGAAGGAGAAGTCAGCTAACCCCCCTTAATGACACATCCCGCACCCCCAAGAGAGCTCACAATTGCTGGAACTTACTCTCGGTGAAAGGTTTGGTGAATATGTCAGCAACCTGCTCTCCTATAGGACAATACTGCAAATCAATGACCTGCTCTTGGATGAGCTCTCGGATATAGTGCATATGAATCTCGATGTGTTTGGTCCACTGGTGCTAGACCGGGTTCTTCGAGATCGCAATGGCACTCTGATTGTCACAATGTAGAACTGTCGACCGTGGAGTGGTGAAACCAAACTCTGTGAGAATCTACTGGAGCCAAATGGTCTCAGTCACTACGTTAATAGTGCCTCGATACTCAGCCTCAGTCGAAGAGAGAGAAATAGCATGTTGCTTCTTGCTCTGCCAATAAATGGGGCCTGAACCAAGGTGAAAACTGTAACCAGAAGTAGACTTATGATCAACTAGATCACCAGCCCAATCGGAGTCTGTGTAACCAACCAAGCGAAGTCCTGTGCCTGCTGCATAGTGAATCCCATAGTGATGTGTACCCTGAATGTAATGTAGAATGCATTTGGCGGCTTTCCAATGAAGCTCATGTGGTTCCTGCATGAAGCAGGAAACCATGCCAACTGCAAATGAAATATCAGGGCGTGTATGAGTCAAGTAGATGAGACTACCCACAAGCTGACGATACAAAGTGGCATCAACTGGTGGAGAAGAACACTGAGCCTCAAGCTTGACTCCTGAAAGAAAGGGAGTCGGCGTAGGCTTACAATCAGCCATATGAAAGCATGCAAATAGATCAAGAGCATACTTAGGCTACAATAGTGTGATCCCGGAAGGTGACTGTGAAATCTCTATCCCGAGAAAGTAGTGCAAAAGACCCAAGTCAGTCATAGCAAATCTGTCATGCAAAGCAGATTTGACCCTGCTAATGATAAATGAAGTACTCCCTGTAATGATCAAGTCATCAACATAGAGCACAAGTATCAAGTGAGAGTCATCTTGTCGCAAAATGTAAACATTCTGATCGGAATGACACCTGGTGAACCTGACGGAGAGAAGAAAGGAATCCATCTTGGCGTACCAAGCCCTGGGGGCCTGCGTAAGGCCATAGAGAGATTTCCTTAGTCTGCAAACCAAGGAAGTATCCTGGATGAAACCCTGTGGCTGCTCCATATAAATCTCATCATCAAGATCACCATGAAGAAAAGCACTCTTCACATCCATCAATGTACAGCCCAACCATGAGCTGCAACAATAGCAAGTGTCAAATGAATGGAGTTCATCTTGGCTATGGGTGCAAAGGTCTTAGTATAGTCAACACCTGCAACCTGCGAGAAACCTTTTGCAACAAGCCAAGCCTTATACTTATCCACACTACCATCCGCTGCAAACTTGGTCCGATAGATCCACTTACATCGAACCATCTTTCTCCCCTTAGGGAGATGGACTAAATCCCATGTGTTGTTCCTCATCAAGGAACTATACTCTTCCTCCATAGCTTGGTCCCACTCAGGAACCCCTGATGCTTCCCTAAATGTCTGTGGATCGGAAGCGGTAGCAATGAATGCATGTGGAAGATCCTGATGTTGTGATCGAGTTCTCCGTGTATCTGAACGATCCCCAACAAGAGAACTTGTGAACTCAAGTGTCTGTTGAACTCAAGTGTCTGTTGAGCCCAACGAGGTCTGGGTGGAGGTGGAGAACGAGGCTCCTTAATTACAAGTGGACCCTACGGAGGTGGAACCCTGCGAGTCGGAGTTGAGGGAGTCTCATCATCAGAATCACTAACATCACTATCCACAATGGAGGAAGGTGGAGGAGGTAGAGAGGCTAAGCTAGGAGAGCTTTCCTCAAAGTGAACACTCCTCTCAATGAATACCTCATGTGTCTCTAGATCCATCAATCTGTATGCCTTAACACCCTCAGGATATCCAACAAATATGCAAGGTTGACTCTGAGGTTCCAATGCCTTACATTTCTGTGGAGGTATGCGAGCCCATGCTGGACACCCAAAGACTCTGAAATGTCTCACAATCGGTTTCCTACCAGTCCAAACTTCAAAAGGAGTAATACCTTGCAAAGCTTTGTGAGGAACCCGATTCTGGATGTGTGTGGCACAACTGATAGCCTCTGCCCAAAAGGCGGGATCAAGAGAACATGCATGTATCATACAACTAGCCATTTCTTTGAGAGTTCTATTCTTGCATTCTGCAGCCCCGTTCTGTTGTGGAGTGTATGCAACAGAATGCTGAAGATCAATCCCCTCAAATGTACAAAAATCCTCAAGTCTTTTGTTCACATATTCCCTTCCATTATCTGTGCGAAGAATCTTGACCACTTTCCCTGATTGCTTCTCCACACGAGTCTTGAAGTTTTGAAATCTATCAAATACTTCACTCTTATGAATGAGAAAGTAGACCCAAGTGAAGTGGGAGTAGTCATCAATGAAGGTAAGAACATAGCGGGCCTTACTGAATGAAGGTGCTGGAAATGGACCTGCTACATCACTATGAACAAGTTGAAGAACTTCCAAAGCTCTCCAAGTTTTCTCTTTATCAAACTTCTCTTCAGGATGCTTGCCCATGGAACAACCTGAACATACACCCTTTGAAAAACCGATTCAAGGAAGACCTATGACCATGTCTTTAGTGCTTAGCTATTGAAGATAGCGGTAGTTGAGGTGACCAAACCGCTCATGCCATAGCTTACTTTCTGAATTTGAATGAGTAAGCAAGGCCCTAGAAGGTGAACTTGGCACAAAGTGGGAGAATGAATAAAGTCTAGAGTTGTCATTGACTTGTCCCACTGCTACCAAGGCATCATCATCAAGTTCCTTTACCACAACTGAATCTGGGGTAAACTCAACCTTTTTCCCATTCCCATAGTGAGTGATTTGGTAGATGGAGAGAAGGTTGGTAGACAAGTTAGGAACATAGAGAACATTCTCAAATGTTCCATCATCCATGTCAACTGAACCTTTCCCTTCAACCTCTACTTGTGTGTCATCACCTATGTAAATGTGAGGTACCTTCGATGGCTCCAATGAAGAAAACTGCTCCTTTGTAGAACCCATGTGATATGAGGCACCTGAGTCAAGTATCCATTGCTGTGAAGAACCTGTTGTAGCCACAAATGCTTTCCCTTTTCCCTTAGACTGTGAGGAAGAGGAAGGAGTTGAATCCTTCTTTGTGTAGGCAGATGGCAAGTTGATGTTTTTTTTCTTGAGAAGATTGGTTAATTCATCAACTTGCTTTGCATGGCATCAATGCTCATCATGACCATACTTTTTGCAATATGCACAAGTTGGTTTATCCTTCTTAGGTGGTGTCCCCTTCTTGGAAGAGGATGAAAAATCACCTTGTGATGGAGAGGATGATTGTCCTTTTTCCTGGTGTGGTTTAGATTTGGATTGCTTTTTCTTCTTGTTGGAATCTTTGCCTTGACTTCCTTGATTTCCTTGATTTGCTACCAAAGCCTTGGACTTTGAAGACTTGAGAAACCCATGTTCAACAACTTAGATTGTTCCAATATCAACATTTCTGTGAAAGCATCAAAAGAAGGCATAACATAAGAACTCCCCACTGTCAAATGATGAGTTTGGAAGCTAGATACAAATGCTGCATATTCTGGTGCAAGCTTGTCCAACAAGTTGAATATCAATTGAGCATCCTTCTTGTCAATTCCACAATCCTTTAGCTTTGCTCTTAGCTCATTTGCTTTGGTTACATAATCTTGGATTGTATCAAAATTCTTGGGATCTAAGTTGGTGAGCTCATTATCAATCTGATAGCCTCTGATTTTATCAACTTGTCCATACAATTTCTAAAACATATCCCAAGCCTCTTTAATTGTTTTACACTTCTCAATGTGGAAAATGAGGTCATTTGATACATACTTGCGTAATGTTCCAAGAGCCATGCAATTCTTTGTGAGCCATTCTAATTGAGCATTTGGATCAGCCTTAGGATTAGGTAGTGCTATTATTGTTCCATCTATGTAGTGTGTGAGACCCTTTTCCATTAGTTTGCTCCATACTTTAATTTTCCATGATGCATAATTATGTGGAGTTAATGGTGGAAACTTATTAGGACTCATTGCAACAAGAATGGAAAGAGCACAAAGAGAGGCACAATCACACAAAACACCCCCCCAAATTCACTCAATCAAAGAACCCCCCCCAAATGTGATGATTTGGCACTTTATAAGTAGTGCGTATACAATGGGCCACTTGCAAAAGATGGCAAAGTGGACTTCTAATTTACAATTTTACAACTGCCTCAATAAGGCCAAAAGAGTCTCAAACTGATAATGCAAGAGATCTAACTAAGATCCAAGCAATTTACAAGTACCTAATAGGCCAAATAAGACCAATATCTAAAAGTACAATTTTCACTCAAAATCTCTGAAATCTGATCATAGATTCTGAAAGTAGATGAAAAAATAAGCACTTTAAAAAAAAACAGCACCTGAAAAGGAGGTCGTATGAGCTCAAATGAGGCCTTTGAAGTTACAAAATTAAGGATTAGACAGGTATAGCTGAGAGAATCCAAAAATTCTAAAAAACCTGTGGACCAAAATCAGAAAATAACCACACCACTGTGAAGATCATGAAATTTTAGCCCATTTCAAAACAAATTGCACCAAAAAAGGAGCAAAAATGAGCAAGATATGGCCTTCCAAATTTGAACTGCAAAACTGAAAAGCCCAATGGAGAGGGGTCAAATTTTTTTCAAAAAATGCTGATGTGGCACTGATGTCAGCAAGTCACTGTGTTAAATTTGACGGTCGTATGACCATCGCAAAAACTTCACCTCCCTACTAACTGGGCATCCGTACTGTACAGACTGCTGATTGTGCAGGCTGTACGGACTGGCTGTGTGGCACTGTGACTGGGCAGACCATATGATCAATGTGGCATGATGACCTAGCATACGGAGGGCTATTTACGAGCCACGTGGCGGGGTCTGTTTGCTGGCTGGACTCCTACATGGCGGTCGGGTCAACTGGGCGGCTCCGGGAGTCTTTGGCCGGCGAAGGAGGTTACCAAAGCCGTAGAGCGGTGGCGGGCGGGAGCTGCCAGAGCCGGTGGGCGGGGGAGGCGCCGGGAACCTAGGCGGTGGTGTGGCATTCACAGTGGCTCTACAGACACGGGCAACGAGCACGGCGGCGGCGACGCTTGCAGGTACAGGTGACCTGCGGCGGCTCGGAGATACGGCGGCCCTGCAAATCCAAAATAGGTCGACTTTATAGTCAAAATTTATGGAAATGGCCTCCCGGATTCAACGGTGATGTCCAAATCACTGTATGAAGCCCCCCAAAAAATGAAGATCCCCAAATCCGAAAGTAGAAGCCTTCCATGATGTCTCCAAAAACTGATCAATGAAGCCCCAATAGCTCTGATACCATGTTGGATTTTGCCAAGATCAAGGGCACAATGAAAAGCATAAAGGAGACAATAGAATGACAAGAACAAACTGTATTCTCATCAATATACAAATGATCAACTGGATTAACCAATACAATGAATAGAGGCCTGCTTATATAGGCAAGGCCATATGGATGTATGAGCACACAAATATGACATGTGGCTCAATGAGAAACAAGGGTAGGTAAGAAATACTAAGGGTAGGTAGGAGAAATAATATAATATTCCACAAGAGGTGGATGACCCACCGAATGTGGAGTGTAACAGCAAAATAAGACCACAAAAGGTGGAATTTCTCCTACAAGCTCTATCCCTAAGTGCACACTTCCCTAAGTGTCTCAATTCCAAATTACGATGAGATGCATTATCCTAAGTTAACTTAAGTAAGTGTAATAATATCCAAAATGAATATTTATTTACACCAACATCTTTCACAAACATAGTAGTAGAACAATCATGACAAACATAGCACCATCATCATCATCATGTCCGATATAACCATGAGGTGGGGTTAGTACTATCAAGATACCCTCATAACATCATAAGAAACATAACACTCACATGAATATTGAGTACATATAAATCACCAAATATGAGTCCATCATCATAATAGTCCTAAATGTATAATCATCCATATAAACCATAATGTATCAAATATAAATATGAAATGTCTAGCATCAATTATAAGAATCCAAATCATAAATAGATCCATAAAAATCTATCAAAGCATCATAAAAGAGTCTAAGCATAATCCATAAGTCTATCAATGCATAAAAGAAAAGATGGATCAGGGAGGGGCACTACAATATCTTTATTCACTAACTCACATCTCTTCAAGTCATTTCCATATTTAACCCCATATGTGACTGACTTGTATTTTCCAAAAGAGACTAGTTTCTTTCCAATTCCATGTGTGCTCTCTAAATGTACACATCTTTGCAAGTGTTGCAAACCACTAGATATAGCACATGAGCCTTTAAAAGACATCATCTTATCAAAAGTATAGCCATCATCTCTTTTACATAATACGTGTGGAATAAAATCTCTTGATGACTTTGGAGGTACTTGTATACTACATTCTTGCAAAACATCTTTAGTGTCCAAACTACAATGTATATGAGGATAAATATCAAAATACAGGGAAAATTAAATATGCATTCTACAACAACATGTGGTGAATGCATGATTTATCTTAACATAAAGAGGTTTTTCTAATTCAAAAACCTTTGACTAATTCTTATTTGAGGATAGATTTGAACGAATTTCTCATAAAATTAAGTTTGAGTCATATCCAAAAAGTGTTTTGGATGTGGCTCATGATTTCTAGATCCAATTCACCTTCTATAACATCTCTTTGATTGGATGAAACTCTGTTGTCATGCCAATTTTTTTCAATCTGTTAGAGTTATCTTGTATTAGCTAATAATTATTGATTTAATCATTAGTCTAGTATACTCTACGCTTAAGCTAAACTTAGTCATTTAATAATATTGTAGGTATTTAATAATTTTTTTTTCAATAAAAGTGGATCATTCCACTAAACTTTTTTATTAATAATTTTTATTTTTTACACAGGGTTCAAAGAGCATACTAGAGGAAAGAACAATGGGAAGAAAACCTCCGGTCACAGCTCATAAAATAAATCTATAGTATCTAACGGATCAATTTATACACCCCACCCAAAACCACATACAAAATGCGGTCACAACACATATAATATCAGTTTTGCATAGAGTCCATATTACAATTTGTCAAAAAAACCCATCGGATAATTTTCAAATGTAGACTCCATAGCTGCTATCAATGGAAGAAGACAAAATTTTCCAAAGCCCTGTGCCAAATCCCATGAGCCAAAAACTTTCCTGCCAAAAAATAAAGTATCAAAAAACCTTTGGAAAAACACTATTATATCAAATACCATGACCTCGAACTCTTCTCCAGACAATGAACATGAATACTTGAAATGAAAGGGGAAATCGTGAATAATTATCATCATAAAATTTTACATCGACGTTACTCAAGAAAATCATATGACTATTGCTCCAAACCTTCCCATAACCTAGAAGGAATTTCCTCAAAACCCACCTCTCGCTGATTAGCATTGCTATCAATGGCTAAATTTGCCAAATAATCTGCAATCTTATTAACTTCTAATTTTTGTAAAATGGGATCAAGTATGTATTGCAAATTCCGTGAAAGATTTAAACAATTCTAATTTTTGTAAAATGGGATCAAGTATATACTGCAAATTCCAACAATTCAATTTCTTTTTCATAACACATTGAATAATGACCATAGAATCACCTTCAATTATTAAGTCCTTAATTCCCAAAGAGATTGCCATATCCAATCCCAAAGACAAAGCATGAAATTCTGCATAATTGTTAGTTTTAAAACCAATAGCATGACACTTAGCTCAATTAAAATTTGCATTGTGATCATAAATTACCATGCCTACCCCAGCTGGCCCAGGGTTACCATGAGAAGCCCCATCAAAATTCAGTTTAAAGTGCCCCTGTGGAGGAGGTTTCCATCTACCAGAGCATCTCTTACCTATTGCATCATTTTTTTTTATAATTGAACCTTGAGAGGGTAAAACTAATAGCAGCTTCCAAACTCTAGTAACTCTACTATCCTAGTGTGAAAAAGAAGTAAGATTTTCCAAATTCTTATAAATAAATGACAAAGCAACCTCAGAGATTGAAGACTCAATTTTTAATAGAACCTCAGACACAAGAGACCTTATTTTTTTAAATATCCTATTGTTTCTCTCTAGCCAAACATTCCAAATCACAATAGATGGAGATATGATCCAAAGGCATGCATAAAAAGATGAGGCAAACATAAAGGGCCAAGATCTAAAATGGGAAATGAGATCCTTACCAATAACAAAGGACATATTTAACTTCTCAAACAACCACTGCCAACATTCATAAGCATAATCACAATGTAGGAATAGGTGTGAAGAAGATTCCAAATTTTTGTTACAAAGGACACAAGGGAAAACATCAGTAATACCAAGCCTGTCTAGTCTCATACTTGTAATGACTCTATCCTAACTTCCAACCAAGCAAAGGCTCCAGCTTTGGGAAGACAAGCCAAACGCCAAAACAACTTATAATGCCAAGAAGATAAATCTTTAGCAACCATAAGAGAGTTGTAACCATCTTTAACAGTGTACTTACCAGAAATATTCTTTGTCCAAATAAGTTCAGCCTCAGAATCAGAAAGAAATACAATTCTATCCCCCAAAATATTTTCAAAATCTAATTTCATGCTTTGATCAACATCTAAGAAATCAATCGACTTCCATCTAGCTAGCTTAAGGGGTCCACTAGTCACAATTTCAAAATAATCTACTAAAAAAACACCCCAAAGGGAGGAAAGAACAGTGATCAGAGGAGACCAATCCCTAATATTCACCAAAGGTGTGTGTCCATTCCATACTTCATCCCAGAATCTGACCTTTCTACCATTATAAACAATCCATGAGAGATGAGGCAAAATAATTGATCTACATTTACAAAGGAAATTCCAAATAGCAGAACCCGAAGGCAAATTTGAGACTTTAAAAATGTACTCTCTCGGTCCATTATTTAAATATTTGGCAAACATAATCTGTGCCCATAAGGAGCTAGGCTTGTCATATAATTTCCAAACCAACTTAGCACCTAAGGCTAAATTTTGATCCTCTAGACTCCGAATGGTATTTAATAATTATTAAATACACTTTATCCCTTTAGGGTTTTTTTAGGGTTGCACATATTTAGGGTTGCACACCTTTAGGGCTGCTAATATCCTTTTATAAGGATTGTATTGTACTTTTTCTTTAACTGATTCCCTCTCTAAATGACAATCTTCTTCTTCAGAGCTATTATTGTTTTTTGCCTCCATTCTTCTCTTGTGATGGGTATTTTGCTTGTAGGTGTTCTTGGGATCTCTGAAGTTGTATTTTCTCACCTTCCTCATGCATCATAACATTTTTCGTAAAAAAAAAAAAATTTTAAAATGTTTTTTACCCTCTTTATGCCATAAACGAGGGTTTTTTTTTGTTTTGGTCATATCTTGGGCTCACAGAAGCATTTTTCAACAAACCTTATATCTTCGGAAAGATCTTTCTGAGCTCTATCTAGATGTAGAGGCTTGAATTTTAGATTTTCCTTTTTTGATAGTGTTTTTTCTATCAAAGCCAGAGGTTCATTTTTGACTCTGGGAGACATAACTTGAGCATCTGAACTCAATTTTTTGAAAACTTTATATCATTGGAAAGCTTGTTCTGTGCACTTTCTAATCATATGATTTTTCTTTCCATATTCTACTCCAGGTACATTTTATTATTCTCTTTTTTTTTCTTTTTTAGCACTCTAGTGAATATATTGGATGTTTCAGGTCCTGGGATCTCTTTCTTTGAATAGGATGTCTCATCTTTGCCTGTTCTTTCTTTTTTTCCAGCCTTATGTCTCTTCTGATAATTGTAGACTATTTTTTTGTAAGCATTTTATTTATGCAAATGTACTAAGATAAAATGCCACTATGCATTGTATACTTGGGATCTTGCACATCTTGTGCCTTATTGTACATGCACTACATTATAAAGTGCCAATGGGGAGTTATTGTTTTCCTTTGTTTGCCATATACCTTTGTCACATGAGTGTTCCTTCCACAATATTAGCCTCATGATGTGTGTCAAGTGAGTGTTCCTTCCACGACACTATGTACTTTCTCTACACCTTTGATGTTCCTGGTTCTTTGTCATGCGGTTCTTGTTGGCTGTTCTTTTCAGTGAAACTGTCCCTCACCCTTGTCCATATTATGGGGGGGGGGTTTCTCGTTGTTCTAATGCTTCCTTGGTTTGTTGGATCAGCTCTTCAAGCTTTGGTGTTTTATGCCGTCTGTATCTTAGAGTTTAGTTGTTTTCCATATGATTCGAGTAGTGTTATTTGAGGGCACTCATGCAGATTACAGTCTTCTCTGCCTAATCATCTTTTATTTCAGTGGAGGTTTTTCAGATCGAGTTATTTTTCAACAATGTTTGCAGGTTCTTCATGCTTCAGTGATTCTTCTAGTCTTCTTTTGTTCCTATCTTTTGGAACATTCTTGTTTGGAGGCTTCTTCAGTCACTCACTTTCTTTTTCCATCTCTTTTTGGTGTAGAGTTTTTTTCCCATGTGGTTTTCTCTATTTCTCTAGTTCATAGAGATTTGGTTGTGATTGGGTACCTCATGAGGCCTTGTTGCCGGGACCCAAATTTTTTGCCTTCTCATGTAGTAGCATTTTTTTTGCTTCATGCATTTAGTTTTTGAGCTAATCCCTAAGTTCATCTTAAGGGGGGGTGTTAGAGTTATCTTGTATTAGCTAATAATTATTGATCTAATTATTAGTCTAGTATACTCTACGCTTAAGCTAAACTTAGACATTTAATAATATTGTATATATTCTAATTATTAAATACACTTTATCCCTTCAGGGTTTCTTTAGGGTTGCACATATTTAGGGTTTCACACCTTTAGGGTTGCTAATATCCTTTTATAAGGATTTTATTGTACTTTTTCTTTAACTGATTCCCTCTTTGAATGACAATCTTCTTCTTCAGAGCCATTATTGTTTTTTGTCTCCATTCTTCTCTTGTGACAGGTATTTTGCTTGCAGGTGTCCTTGGGATCTCTAAAGTTGCATTTTCTCAACTTCCTCACAATCAATGCTCTTAATGCATCAACAAAAACTTTGTGTTTTTGTGGAAGTCTACTCAAGAATTCCCAAAGAGAATTATTGTTAGGATCCTCAATTTTCTCACGCCTCCCTAAGGCATGGTGTAGCGTTGTTCTACTTATCTTTAATTACTTGTTTTTCTTATTAAACGACAATTTTTAGTTTACTTGCTTATTATGGTTAATGTAAGATTATATTGGGTAATGTTGGTATCTTTAGAGCGTGGTTTCAAACAAAATTGCTTGATACACATCAAATAGATTTCTTACTATATTTTTTCACCAATATTTTTGAATGACCTTAAGCCAATAATTTTTATTTTGTCTCTAAAATTCAATTTTTTTATCATTTCAATAATTTATTGAAATTTTCAAGTTTGATTTAAGCTCTCAAAATAGTTTTTCCATATTTTATTGGCCTATCTTCTACAAGTGCATTCAAACATTGGCTTCAAAATATTTCATCAACGCCAATTAGATACTTTGATTATCATTGAATAAATCTAGGAGGTGTCAATATTGGTGAATGTTCTTGATTTGAATTAAGTACATTTAATTGACCATTGATTGACACTTATTCTTGGTTTGCATTAGGTTCATTCAGTACATGCAATTGAGTTGGTGTAGATGGCATACCTTCTCCTTCCAGTTTTCTTGTTTCACATGATCTACTCATGCACTCCCTCTATCTTTCCTTTGCTACCTCTTGTGATTTGGTTGTTCCTTGCATGTTCCTTCCCATCCTTAATATCAATTTTCCTAAATAACATCATATGTGCTAGTAAATATTATGTAAATTAAACAAACAAATCATGTTATGAAAATTATGAAAATCATTGAATTTGACAATAAAAATTATTAAACAAACAAAATAACATTGAAAAATCAAATTAGTTATACATTTCAATCATTTGAAGTCATATAAAACAAAATAAACTCTTACACTATTCAAGAATGTCACAGGAAGATAGAAACAGTTGTAGTAGGGCCTTCAATAGATTTTTTTGTTCTTTTTTGGCCATTGTCAATCCACTTTAACTCAATATAATGTGTACATGCTACTTTTCCCTAACTCATTCACATTTTTGGCCCCTAAACTACTCAGGTGTTTACATAGGTTTGCAATGTCTATAATGTTAAAAACCCATACAGGTTTTTGACGCTATATACCCAAACAAGACACAAGCACGATCCTAAGCATATTTTGTCAACATCCTGTGGGAGCATTTTCCTTTCACCGTCATTTTTTCTCACAAAGATATCAAATAATATAACTGAACTCTTGTCTCATCTGTTAGGCCCAATATGGAAAGCTAATGTACTAAGAGGGGAGGGGTAAATCAGTACTCCAAAACTTTTCTCGAATAATAACTTTACTGTTATGCATAAACAAAATAGTGCAGTAACATAAAATAAAGTTAAAACAAATAGATAACAATCATACATGATTCACTCCATAACACATATATTTTGGTTATGCAAAAACTCTTGGTTAGAGAGAAAAACTATGGTGGGGATGGCACCCACAACTTCACTACTGCAATAATAAAGAGTGCTCGGTTAGAGCTACATTTTAGCTATTTCTGATAGCTTACCCTGTTAGGAGTAATAAGATCTGTTAGATCTACCTTGCTAAAGGATTTTACAACATTTATTTTGAATGTTGTACCTAGTTAGAGGCTTTACAATTTATAGACTTGATTAGAGTCTTTTACCCTGTTAAAGGTTTCTCTTTCAACTTCACAATATTACAATAAAATCAATACAAATATTTGCAACTTTACATTTGAAATGTCATAGTAGATTCTATGTGCTTAGAATAGATTACCTTGCTTATAGCATACCTCGGTAACCCATATAGTAACTCGGTAAACCCTTCTATTTACTCTGTTCTTCAACTGTTCTCTAAAAACCTTCTCGGTGACCTCTGTGTCTCTATAACAGACTTCTTACACACATATGCATACACCCTTAACTAATGCTGTATAAATAGATCTCTTAAGACAGTGATCCAATTCATTGCTTCGATCTTACAAACAAGATTTATCGAATGAATAACTGTACAAAATATTTCATTGGTAAGATTGATCTCAAAATCATACATAATCTTTTGGTGCAATTTCCAATGTAATAACGGTTAGATGTGCCTCGATCTTGTAACACATTTTCATATGCATGTCCAGGTTCAATGTATCTGGTAACATGTTTCACTCGGTGTGTCATCTTTGCTGCTCGGTAGTCATAAAAGGATACTCGGTAGACAGCTCACTATATACTGCGTTCTATGACTGCTTTCCTCTATAACCGACTAGACTGTGCATACCAACTTCTCTATGTGTACCGACTGCATGACTCGGTAGTGTTAACCGACTATAGTATATAGTATGACTTTGAATATAAAAACTAATGGCAATTTGATAAGTAGTAACAGTCTCCCCTTTTGACATTAGTTGAGATGTTTGACAAAAACTACTTTCAAAGTCATAACTCAAAAATCTATATACTTTGCAAAATGACTATATTTAACATTATATACAATAGTCAATGAAATAGTATATTCAAATATACTCCCCTTATCATTATACTGTATATAACTCTGATTTTTGCATGCTCGGTTCTTTGTTTATGTGCTCTGCTTTCTGTCCCTGGATACTCTGCATACTCTGCTCAGTATACTCCCCTTGTATACAATACTCCGAATACTGTATCAAAACTATATCACAAAAACTGTATCAGTCAATATATTTTATTACTCCCCCTTTTTGACAAACATCAAAAACTTAATTTCCATCCGGGGGTGGTAACTGATCAAAAATAGATTTATACTTCTTCCAGGCGTCAGTGAGAGCAAAAGAGAGTGCATCTTTGACACTTTCCATTAAAGAATTTTGTGCTTGAATATCAGCCAATAGTGATATTAAGCCATCAAGAGTGCTTCCCTCTTGTGTAGTAGATAGGTGTGTAGCTCGGTTAATCTATTCTTGAACTGATGAAAGATGCGGAAGGAATAATGTCTGGAGTGTCATTATATCCATCCTGATCTTATGTTCTTCATTTTTGAGTTCCAATTGTTGAGCCATGAGCTGTTGAAGCTTGGTATAAATTTTTTGAACTGAATTGGACTTAGGAGTCAACTTATTTGAGAGATCGGTGATCTATTTTTCAATTGCATCAGTTTTATTCTTGATATCTTTAATGAATATAGAAAATGTACAAAGTTTCTGAAATAAATAAAGAATATGCTTGAGTTGATGGGACAAGTCAGCAATGAATTTGACAAGTTTGACTTTGCCAATAGCTAGAGCTTTTTGTACCTCTTCTATCATTTTGGCAGTAAGCTCCTTGTCTTTTAGCTTGCTCAAGTACTCAGATGCATCTATTCTGGATGTTTCTATTTGATTTAGGAGTTCATCTAGTTGAATGTGGATGGCTGCAATGGTTGACACTGTAGCTATAGGTAGCATATATGATAGCAGTGTCTTCACCTTCTGAAGTACTTTATTCTTCTTTTGTATGGCCATTTGTTTTTCTTGTTTGGCCTTTGCTTTGCATAGTTCACCAAAATTAATGAGTGCTTGCCCCTTTAATTTTGATATATCCATATTGGGCAACACCATTGGTTTAGATAAATCAACTTTGAAACTATGCTTTTTCACCTTCTTCTCTTTACCTTTGGTCAGTTGAACCAAGACAATAGCTTGAGAGGCTTGCTGACCATCGGTAGGTTGCTCAGTAGAGACAACACTTTGGTTGGTTCCTGTAGCTACTATGGTGTCTTTTGGTGTCTTGGTACTGGGTGTCTCAGCTGCTACATTTTCGGTGCTCGAGGGTGCTTCAAAGATCTGGTCTTGAGTAGTCTCTTCTCCTGTTGCAGACTTGTGACCTTTGGTGCCTTGTGCTGTATCCTAATGAAATTTGGTAGAGATAGGTTGATTGATCGGTGGGTAAGGTTGAACTTGTTCTAACATGGATTCACTAGATACAAGTTTTGCATATGTAGTGCCTTCTATCATCTCCTGCTCCGATTCCTCTATATCCATGACATCTTCATCAATTTGAATAGTGTCAGCCGGGTCTTGCTCGGTAGAATCAGGACCATGCTCGGTGACTTCAGGATCTTGCTCGGTGACATCAATGAGTTCAACTTTAGACTGTTCACCAGCTTCTTTTATTTTGAAGATTTCCTGCCATTTTGCTTTTGTCTCATTTTCTACATCAATATATATCCCATTCATCAATTTTAAGGCTCTATGTTTGACAAGAAATTTTGAATTGTAGGTTGTCAAGTGTTCCTTTATTTCTAGTATAGACATATCAGGAAATAGATGGACTAGACTTCATTCTCTGATTTGTTTCTCTGAGCCCTTTGCATATTTCCACCTGTTATCAATATGAAAGTAAAGTTCATTTGGAAGTGACTTTACTAGTTCCAATGGAGCTAGCTGAAACTTTAGAAGTGTATAGATGACAACTTCTTCAATTTGTCTTTTCTCATCATTATTTCTTGTTTCATACTTGACATATCTAAATGAACCAAATCCACCATATTCTTTTAGATTGGCACAAAAGTTTTCAACACTATGTATATTTACCTTCTTGCTTTTGACAAATTGAAATTTGTTGGCATCCTCAGATTCTATATCACTAGACTCTTTTGCCAGAATGAGTCTCCGAGTAGATTTCTTGTATGTCTTGGTTACCTTGGGAGTAGTAACACTCTTTTGTTTCTTACTCGGTGATGCAGCTGATGCTCTTGTGTTAGGTCTCTTTGTTGGAGGAGTCGGTAGGGCCTTTGAAATGTCTCGTTTCTTTCTTTTCAACACTTTACCCTTAGGCAGTTCGGTGCTCAGTATTATTGCTACTTCTTGAGCTTCTGATTCCTCTTCGATGATTCTTTGGATGTCTTCTCTGTTCCAAGTTCATCGGTCAACCTTGATACTTCAAGTTTCAATGCTTGATTTTCATCATTCTTCAGAATTCCTTCATGATGTGCATAACCTAGTTGATCTATCATATTTTGTTGAATCCCAGTCAACCTTATGATTTTATCATTTTTATCAAATACTAAGACTTCAAGTTGTTTCTCTCTTTGTAGATCTCTTGTTTTATCCTTAGTTGTCCTTAATGCATCTAGATTTTCAGTCATTTATGTGCTGAAATGTTCATGTTCTCTTTTCATTTCTTTTAGTTGATCAGCCAGTGCCTTGTTCTTTTCTTTCAATACTCCTATCATTTCTTCAGTCTCTTCAGATATACTATTCTCAGATGATGTCTCAGTTTGTTCCACTAACTCTTGAGAATCCTGCAAGTCATCAGATAATCTTCTTCTTACTTTCAGAGATTTTTGCATTTGCCTTTGCATGTCTACAATCACTTGATTAGCATGATCTAGCTATTCTTGTAGATATAGAATCCCCCGAGATTGTTTGTATCCTTAGATTGATAATATCTTTCTCTTTAGGTAGTTAAACCCTTTTCCAAGATTCGAGCTCTAATACCAATTGTTAGGCCCAATATGGAAAGCTAATGTACTAAGAGGGGAGGGGTGAATCAGTACTCCAAAACTTTTCTTGAATAATAACTTTACTGTTATGCATAAACATAATAGTGCAGTAACATAAAATAAAGTTAAAACAAATAGATAACAATCATACATGATTCACTCCATAACACATATATTTTGGTTACGCAGAAACTCTTGGTTAGAGAGAAAAACTTCAGTGGGGATGCACCCACAACTTCACTACTGCAATAATAAAGAGTGCTCAGTTAGAGCTACATTTTAGATATTTCTGATAGCTTACCCTGTTAGGAGTAACAAGATCTGTTAGATCTACCTTGCTAAAGGATTTTACAACATTTATTCTGAATGTTGTACCTAGTTAGAGGCTTTACAATTTATAGACTTGATTAGAGTCTTTTACCCTGTTAAAGGTATCTCTTTCAACTTCACAATATTACAATAAAATCATTACAAATATCTACAACTTTACATCTGAAATGTTATAGTAGATTCTATGTGCTTAGAATAGATTACCTTGCTTATAGCCTAGCTTGGTAACCCATATAGTAACTCGGTAAACCCTTCTGTTTACTCTGTTCTTCGATTGTTCTCTAAAAACCTTCTTGGTGACCTCTGTGTCTTTATAACAGTTTTCCTACACACATATGCATACACCCTTAACTAATGTTGTATAAATAGATCTCTTAAGACAATGATCCAATTCATTACTTCGATCTTACAAACAAGATTTATCGAATGAATAATTGTACAAAATATTTCATTGGTTAGATTGATCTCAAAATCATACACAATCTTCTGGTGCAATTTCCAATGTAATAACGGTTAGATGTGCCTCGATCTTGTAACATATTTTCATATGCATGTCTAGGTTCAATGTATCTAGTAACACATTTCACTCAGTGTATATCAACTCAGTGTATCATCTTTGCTGCTTGGTAGTCATAAAAAGTTACTCGATAGATAGCTCAGTGTATACTGCGTTCTGTGACTGCTTTCCTCTATAATCGACTAGATCATGCATACCGACTTCTCTATGTGTACCTACTACATGATTCGGTAGTGTTAACCAGCTAGAGTATATAGTATGACTTTGAATATAAAAACTAATGGCAATTTGATAAGTAGTAACAATCTCCCCTTTTGACATTAGTTGAGATGTTTGACAAAAACTACTTTCAAAGTCATAACTCAAAAATCTATATACTTTGCAAAATGACTATACTTGACAGTATATACAATAGTCAATGAAATAGTATATTCAGATATACTCCCCTTATCATTATACTATACATAACTCTCATTTTTGCATGCTCGGTTCTATGTTTGTGTGCTCTGCTTTCTGTCCTTGGATACTTTGCATACTTTGCTCGGTATACTCCCCCTCTATACAATACTCTGAATCCTGTATTAAAACTATATCACAAAAACTGTATCACTCAATATATTGTATTACTCCCCCTTTTTGACAAACATCAAAAACTTAATTTCCATCCGGGGGTGGTAACTAATCAAAAATAGATTTATACTTCTTTCGGGCATCAGTGAGAGCGACATAGAGTGCATCTTTGACACTTTCCATTAAAGAATTTTGTGCTTGAATATCAGCCAATAGTGATATTAAGCCATCAAGAGTGCTTCCCTCTTGCGTAGTAGATAGGCATGTAGCTCGGTTAATCTGTTCTTGAACTGATGAAAGATGAGGAAGGAATAATGTCTGGAGTGTCATTATATCCATCCTGTTCTTATGTTCTTCATCTCTGAGTTCCAATTGTTGAGCCATGAGCTGTTGATGCTTGGTATAAAATTTTTGAACTGAATTGGGCTCAGGAGTCAACTTATTTGAGGGATTGGTGATCTCTTTTTCAATTGCATTAGTTTTATTCTTGATATCTTTAATGAATATAGAAAATGTAAAAAGTTTCTGAAATAAATAAAGAATATGCTTGAGTTGAGGGGACAACTCAACAATGAATTTGACAAGTTTGACTTTGCCAATAGCTAGAGCTTTTTGTACTTCTTCTATCATTTTGGCAGTAAGTTCCTTGTCTTTTAGCTTGCTCAAGTACTCAGATGCATCTATTCTAGATGTTTCTATTTGATTTAGGAGTTCATCCAGTTGAATGTGGATGGCTACATCAGTTGACACTATAGCTATAGGTAGCATATCTGATAGCAGTGTCTTCACCTTTTGAAGTACTTTATTCTTCTTTTGTATGGCCATTTGTTTTTCTTGTTTGTCCTTTGCTTTGCATAGTTCACCAAAATCAATGAGTGCTTGCCCCTTTAATTTTGATATATCCACATTGGGCAACACTCTTGGTTGAGATAAATCAACTTTGAAACTATGCTTTTCCACCTTCTTCTCTTTACGCTTGGTCGGTTGAACCAAGACAATAGCTTGAGAGGCTTGCTAACCCTCGGTAGGTTGCTTAGTAGAGACAACACTTTGGTCAGTTCCTGTAGCTGTTGTGGTGTCTTTTGGTGTCTCAGTACTGGGTGTCTCAGCTACTACATTTTCAGTGCTCGAGGGTGCTTCAAAGGTCTTGTCTTGAGTAATCTCTTCTCCTATTGTAGACTTGTGACCTTCTGTGCCTTGTGCTGTATCCTGAGGAGCTTCGGTAGAGATAGGTTGATTGATCAGTGGGTAAGGCTGAACTCGTTCTAACACGGATTCACTAGATACAAGTTTTGCATATGTAGTGCCTTCTATCATCTCCTACTCCTATTCCTCTGTATCCATGACATCTTCATCAATTTGACTAGTGTCAGCCGGGTCTTGCTCGGTAGCTTAGGATCATGCTCGGTGACATCAAGATCTTGCTTAGTGACATCAATGATTTCAACTTTAGATTGTTCATCGACTTCTTTTATTTTGAAGATTTCTTGCCATTCTTCTTTTGTCTCGATTTCTACATCAATATATAGCCCATTCATCAATTTTAAATTGTAGGTTGTCAAGTGTTCCTTTATTTCTGCTATAGACATATCAGGAAATAGATGGACTAGACTTCTTTCTCTGATTTGTTTCTCTAAGTCCATTGCATATTTCCACCTGTTATCAATATACAAGTAAAGTTCATTTGGAAGTGACTTTACTAGTTCCAATGGAGCTAGCCGAAACTTTAGAAGTGTATAGATGACAGTTTCTTCAATTTGTCTTTTCTCATCATTATTTCTTTTTTCATACTTGACATATCTAAATGAACCAAATCCACCATATTCTTTTAGATTGGCACAAAAGTTTTCAACACTATGTATATTTACCTTCTTGCTTTTGACAATTTGAAATTTGTTGGCATCCTCAGATTCTATATCACTAGACTCTTTTGCCAGAATGAGTCTCCGAGTAGATTTCTTGTATGTCTTGGTTACCTTTGGAGCAGTAACACTCTTTTGTTTCTTACTCGATGATGCAACTGATGCTCTTGTGTTAGGTCTCTTTGTTGGAGGAGTCGGTAGGGCCTTTGAAATGTCCTATTTCTTTCTTTTCAACACTTTACCCTTAGGCAATTCGGTGCTTAGTGTTATTGATACTTCTTGAGCTTCTGATTCCTCTTCGGTGATTCTTTGGACTTCTTCTCTATTCCAAGTTCATCGGTCAACCTTGATACTTCAAGTTTCAATGCTTGATTTTCATCATTCTTCAGAATTGCTTCATGATGTGCATAACCTAGTTGATCTGTCATATTTTGTTGAATCCCTGTCAACCTTATGATTTTATCAGTTTTATCAGATACTAAGACTTCAATTTGTTGTTTCTCTCTTTGTAGATCTCTTGCTTTATCCTCAACTGTCATTAATGCATCTAGATTTTCAGTCATTTATGAGCTAAAATGTTCATGTTCTCTTTTCATTGCTTTTAGTTGATCAGCCAGTGCCTTGTTCTTTTCTTTCAATACTCCATTCATTTCTTCAGTCTCTTCAGATATACTATTCTCAGATGATGTCTCAATTTGTTCCACTAACTCTTGAGAATCCTACAAGTCATCAGATAATCTTCTTCTTACTTTCAGAGATTTTTGCATTTGCCTTTGCATGTCTGCAATCACTTGATTAGCATGATCTAGCTCTTCTTGCAGATATACAATCCTTCGAGATTGTTTGTAGCCTTCCATTGATAAGATCTTTCTCTTTAGGCAGTTAAACCCTTTTCCAAGATTCAAGCTCTGATACCAATTGTTAGGCCCAATATGGAAAGCTAATGTACTAAGAGGGGAGGGGTGAATCCATACTCCAAAAATTTTCTTGAATAATAACTTTACTGTTATGCATAAACATAATAGTGCAGTAACATAAAATAAAGTTAAAACAAATAGATAACAATCATACATGATTCACTCCATAACACATATATTTTGGTTACGCAGAAACTCTTGGTTAGAGACAAAAACTGCGGTGGGGATGGCACCCACAACTTCACTACTGCAATAATAAAGAGTGCTTGGTTAGAGCTACATTTTAGGTATTTTTGATAGCTTACCCTGTTAGGAGTAACAAGATCTGTTAGATCTACCTTGCTAAAAGATTTTACAACATTTATTCTAAATGTTGTACCTGGTTAGAGGCTTTACAATTGATAGACTTGATTAGAGTCTTTTACCCTGTTAAAGGTATCTCTTTCAACTTCACAATATTACAATAAAATCATTACAAATATATGCAACTTTACATCTAAAATATTATAGCAGATTCTATATGCTCAGAATAGATTACCTTGCTTATAGCATACCTTGGTAACCCATATAGTAACTTGGTAAACCCTTCCGTTTACTTTGTTCTTCGACTGTTCTCTGAAAACCTTCTCGGTGACCTCTGTGTCTCTATAACAGTCTTCTTACACACATATGCATACACCCTTAACTAATGCTGTATAAATAGATCTCTTAAGACAGTGATCCAATTCATTGCTTCGATCTTACAAACAAGATTTATCGAATGAATAATTGTACAAAATATTTCATTGGTTAGATTGATCTCAAAATCATACACAATGTTCTGGTGCAATTTCCAATGTAATAACAGTTAGATGTGCCTCGATCTTGTAACACATTTTCATATGCATGTCCAAGTTCAATGTATGTAGTAACATGTTTCTATCGGTGTGTCATCTTTGCTGCTCGATAGTCATAAAAAGATACTCGGTAGTCAGCTCAGTGTATACTGCATTCTGTGACTGCTTTCCTCTATAACCGACTAGATTGTGCATACCAACTTCTCTATGTGTACCGACTACATGATTCAGTAGTGTTAACCAACTAGAGTATATGGTATGAATTTGAATATAAAAACTAATGGCAATTTGATAAGTAGTAACACCACCTTGGTACAATGAGCATGCCAACATCTTGTAGGAGTTATCTCCCTTTGACAAGGGTAATAGTAGCAATCTTAATGCCAACCTCTTACTGCAATTTCTCAAGTAATCCACTTTCATTTTCAGGAGTCACTTCATCGGCCTGTTGCCTAAGAAGTCTACCTCTGTATTTGTACAAGAATGTCTTGAACTCCTGTGAACGAACAAATTCATCATCTGAGACAAATTTCTCTCTCACAAGTTGCCTTATGTCAACCTTATCATAGGTGTCTTCTACATAACCCCTCCTTCTTTCGGAACATAAGGTGGGTTGTGTTCATGGATGCCCCCTATATCACTCTATACTGAGGGAGTTGGTTTTGGCAACAAATGCACAAGAGGTGTAAAAACTTGTATGCTCCTCCCTAAAGTTTTTCTTACCTCTTTGTCTAGCAAACTTCGAGGGACTCCTTCAACAATTTGGTCCAAATGAGTAATTTTATCATTCACACGAGCAATAGGATCTTGCATGTTTGAATAAACATTAGATTGCAGTAAATCATGGCTCTTATTCCACTCTTTTTCCCTAATAATTTTATCATATGCTTCTAATTTATCCATGGTTTGAGCCTCATCCAAATTTCTGATTAGGGCATCTTGTTCTAACGGCACATGCCCATAAGGGCATAGTTTCTGTGAATGTTTAGCATAACTGATGAATCCTTCGGGATCAAAATTCACCCTAAGTTCATCCTGTGCTAGGTTGTAATAAGCCAAATTGTTTTTAACCAATTCCTAACCTTTGGTTGAATAAATAGTGAATTCTCTGAAGCACAAGTATCCCGACATAAAATTTTGTTTCCCGTGTACTCCTAGATGCATATGACTTGACTTAGCTAATTGCCTCACAATCTCCAAATATGCTATCTTGTTTGGTACTATTTTTGGGAACAAAAAAGGGGAACCCTCAAATCCATACACTCTGATCTTTGTGTAATCTTTGTGGATGTACCAATCTCCCCAGTTATGATTAACCAACTATCATTCATAAAAATCTTAGGGCCTGAGGAACTTCTGAATTCCAGGTGTTAGAGTGTAAATACATGGGAGTCTAAGGAGGTGATACAAGGGTTTGAAAAAATAATCTTCAAAACACAAGTATTGGGACCATTGGCATAGAGCAGTCCACATTTGTACTGGTTTTATCACCTCTTGTCTATCATGCTCTATGATTATGAGGTTGTCAATCCATAGATTCATTTATTTCCTAACATATAACATCATATGCATCAATGGAAAGTAGTGTCTGAAATGTATCTCATCGGGGTTATTCTTAATTATTTCCAAGCCATGGTTGATCTAAGTTATCATCACAAAAACATAATCAAAGGGCTGAGCATCGTGTAGTTGCACATCGACTGCTAGTAACATAGGTACTAAATTCATTAAAAGAGTGGCCTCGAACCCCATGATTTGATAGATAGAGTAATACATGTATCCAATGTATTCCTCAAAAAAATATAGCTCAAAAGGGGGGTCCTCATTCTCTTCAAATATTCTCAGCTTGTTTTCATTCTTTGGTCTATGGGAAGGTAGTCTCCATCTTCTATATATATCCTTAGACCTAGAGTATTCATTTCTCAGGAGAGTGACATCAATTGGCTGGTCTAGGATTAAGTCCAAATCAAATACTTTGGACATATAATCCCTTGTTATAGGCACTATTGGTTGTCCGATGACATCATAAATGGTCTTAGTATTGGGGTCATACTTCTTAGCAAGAAGAATCATCAATTTGACATTGACAAAGATATTTGGCACTACTAACTTCCCTATATTATAGACCCACAGGTTGCAGATGGGTTCTTGCTTGTTCCTCTTCCTGTAATGATACAACATTAATTCAAACCCTCTCATGGGTGTCCATACATCACCTATGTCTTCATACTTGTCCCCCAAGAAATCTGATTTTAATTGAGAATATCTTTAAGATTTAGGGCTTGAGTTGGGGAATTGCTCCATTAAATCTTGGTTAAGATGCCTCCCCTCCTTCTTTTGTTTTTTGGTTTTGGCTTCTTGAGGGCTCTCTACTTCAATGGGTTTCTCCTTTTTTTTTCTAACTCTAGGTTTCTTGGATGGTCCCTCCATTTTAGTAGAATAATCAAATCTAAAGAAGTGTCTTAATTGATTCAACACTTAATTGTAATTGGGACACCAATTCTGAAAATTTTATGCTTGCTTCTTTTCTCTTGATCACTCCTGCATCCGTCATCTGAAAATCTTCATGACTGAAAGTGTACACAATCTATCCTTTAAAATATTATGAATCATCACTTGGGAGATGGTTACAAAAAGGTCATTAAATTCTTTGAATTCAAATTCATGTGATGTCATCATTTTGGCACATATTAATGTCAAAGAACTTCAAGGTCCGTTTCACTGCCACTTGAAATTTTTGGTGTAGCATGCCTTTTTGGTGAAATTTTTTTTTCCTTCTTCATTTTCTTCAACTATGTCGAAACATAAACTCTTATCGGTGTAGCAATTTTCAAATCCTCTGATACTCTTTATTTCAGTGTAGAACCGACTTTTGCTATAGTGTTTATGCTTCTTATCGATTTTCATAGTTACACCGAAAACAAATGTTTCAGCAAGACCATTGTCAGTCTTTGTCAATAAATTGTTTTGACTTCCTTTCATAGTTATGGGTCCCACCCGGATTTCAATGTAGCATGCTGTTTCTGTGAAACAATTTTAAGCTTGACAGAGTTCAGTTAGTACACTAAAAATCAATGATTTCAGTAAGAGGAGCAAGGAGTTTCCTCAATGCCTTATAGTCATTCTTTTATACTTCGGTATAGCCTATGTACCTTACTTTGATAAGATTCATTTCATTTTAGCATGTGCTTTCGGCAAGACTTCTTTATGTTTGGCAGAAACACTATGTTATACCGACATTTGATCTTTCGGTGAGATTTGAAGAGGGTTACACTGATGAAGGGTTTATCGGTATAACAAATTTTTGGAGTAGTTTATTTTTGTTTATCCGGTGATACTTGCTATTCCAAAATGGTGTTTTATCGATGAAACACATATTATGCTTGGCCGAAACATATGAATAATTTGCAAATAATACCTTAATATTCCCTTCAGAGGCTATATGTTGAGCTCTACCCTTGTGGGAGCCCATTTACCCCACATATAGAAATTTTTGCAGTATCATCTTTGATATTCATATGTTTCATTAATGAACTTGTAACAATAATAACCATATCTGATAGATGAATAAACCATTCTTCTCAAACCAATATCATAGATTCACAAAGTTGAGTGTCAGTAATGTAGAGAATTTTCTCCCAGGTTGATGGAATATAAGAATCATGATGATAGTAAGGTTCGGGAAAATGGCTACTTGAAAATCTTAAGGAAGACCTAATTTTGCCAAAATTAGGGTTCCAATAGGTGCCACTTGCCTATAGAAGTAGACACAAGTTTGGCTTTACAACTACTTATTATAGACCCCCAAAATTACTAGCTTTAGTCTTTGCGAATACATGTGGAGTACAAGCACCATCAAACACATCGTCTACTCCTAAGAAATATAGAGAACTTGCGTTGTCAAGGCAAAAAAGTATTATGATACTCTAATAGACCACATGGCACTAGGCTTTTCAAGCCTTCTTCACTACCTTCTTCTAATATTTTTCTAAATTTTGGAAGTATTATGCAAGCTTCGATGGACATGGAAGAGGCATATTAAGGTTCACATAGCATGACTTCTCTTGTCCTCGACTTAGCTTAGATTTTTTCCCTAACCATTTTAATTGTGCAAATAAGAGGGAATATTAACAAGGAGGTACCTAAAGCAATATGATCTCATAGAGGGAGAATCCCTTCTCGCACTCCTCACAGGAGAGAGAAAAACTTCATGTAATGTTGAGGGAATACAGTCAAGTATCCCTTGATTCCACTTGTTGTCCCATAGAATACTTTACCTAATAGATGGAGACTAAATAATTAACTTCCCTCATCCTTCACATTCTAAAATGCTATTTGTTGGGACACAAATACTTCATTCAATTGGGGATTTTGATTTTAGACATCTTCATGAATGAAGAGTCTTTTAATTTTGGACATAAACAATATGACCTATGGGTGAATGTGAGGAAGCTATTCCTTCACCCATTCCACTCTTCTTGGGGAATAAAGGGAGAATTATAATAGTATTGGAAAGCTCTACCTTGTATTGACTATCGTATACTATTTTGAGATCTTCGACATTTGTCTTATCAATCCAATTTGAAATTATAAACTCAAATTTGACCCCAATGACTCAAATAGTGTGAGAGAGAGAAGGGGTAGAGTGAGACAAAGAGAGGTGGGGGAGGGAGAGATAGAGATGGGGGAGGGAGGAGGGGGATGGAGAGAGGGGGAGAGAAAAATTCTAAGATCTTTGGACAACAACTTCATCTTTTAAAGTTTGACAATGTCTCTAATAGTGTAGGGTGGGAAAATTTGTTAGATATATATATAGTGTGCATACATATAAATACACACATACATATGTACATATGTATGCATACAAGCATATATATACATATATACAATACATACACACACACACACACACATATATAGACATACTATTGGAAATATGGATGAATTGATTGTGTTGCATTGATGTTTTATCATTGATGTCAACACTAGCTGCTATGGTTTTGGTTACCGGTAGAAGAACTAGTGTTACCTACAGAAGGGACTATTTGTTTGACACTTCTGTCATGTTTGGATCAATGGAGTATGTTTGGTTTTATGTGTTACATGCTTCGGGAGTATGTTTTGGTTAGTTGGTATTGACTTGGTGATCGGATGCTATCATACACTCTTGTAAGCCCTTACCGACATGGGTTTAAGGTTTAACCAACAGAGCTTTCACTCAGAAACCTTGACAAAATGCTAATGGTATTGGTGCAGCTTCTAGATGGAATTCAGGATGCAGAAGGTGATCCCTGATCATGCCTCAACTATTTGAAGACATTTCTTTGGCGTGGTGGACCTAGATTAGGTCTAGTGCCTATTTACGTTATGGACCAGTATCATGTTAATGTGTTCTATACACATTACTGGGATGATTTATTGATTGGTTATTTTTGTTTTGGTCTTAAGCCAACATGGCATATCATTGTAATATGGATGTATGTAATGATCTTATTGTAATATTTTCAAGTGGCTGACCTAATTGGTTTAGGCCTCAGGGTTTGTATAAAATGATGTAAGATCTCATTGTAGATCATGAAAGGGTATGGAATGGGAATAAAATAAGTGTTGTGGTCATGAAATGAAATATCATATGTGAAGGAGATTTGGTCAATCATAGGTGATCAAATTGGGTTTAAGGAAGAGGTCAAAGGCCTCTGGTATTGAGCTTAACCAAGATTGTAATCAGGCATGGTAGATGCTATCTTTGGCAGTTCATTATTCTGGATTGTTGTCCAATTATCTTGAGGTGGTTATAACCTCTCTGTAGTCAGTGAGACTCTTTTGTAATGAGCAGTACGCTCTAGGCAATGTGCCTTCCTGCATGTGAAGGCCCCTTATTGTATCACATACTTTCTTCAAAAGTATCATCTGACTATGGGTAGGCTTCCCACCGTGGTTTTTCCCTTTTTAGGTTTTCCATGTTCAAATCATGGTTTTATGTTGTATGGTTGCATTGTGTTAATTCTCTATTTCATTCTTAAGTTTTATTTATTACTAGTATCTGTTTCTGCTATTCTGGTATTCAATGTTTATGTGCTTCTATTAAAGGTTATTAAGTGGTTTGATTGATATAATCTGTTAACAACTGATTCACTACCCCCCCTCTAATTGTTCATTGGTTATCCTAACAATTGGTATCAAAGCTTTGGTCCTCTTTTGTAGAATATTAACTGCTTGAGGTAGATCCTATGGCAGCTAATACTTCAAATCCAGCGGCAACTATTTTCAGAAGAGAAATCCCTAAGCTTGATGGAACAAATTATGGGATATGGAAAATCTGAATGGAGACTCATCTTAGATGTCTTGGAAAAGATATTTGGGAGATCACTGAGAAAGGATATACACCTTATGATCCGACATCTAGCAATCCTGCTCCTATAGACCTAGACAAGAATATTGAAAATGATTGCAGAGCTAGAGAAGCCCTCTTATGTGCACTTATTGATTAGAAAATCATGGGATTGACTGATAAATCATCAACAAAGGTTATGTGGGAAAAATTGAAAACTCTGAATGAAGGTGATCCTACTGTCAAAATTGCTAAACTTGATGGTTACCAAGTAAGGTATGAAAACTTGAAGATGGAAGATAATGAAATAATTGCTATATTTATGGAAAGAGTAAATGAGATTGTTATGGGAATTCAATGTTGTGGAGGATCTCTGAGTGAAGATGAAATAGTTTCCAAAGTCTTGAGAGCCCTTCCAGTGGCTTACAAGATGAAGACAACACAATTAATGAAGTGAGAATAATGGTAAACACTTCAGTTAACAGAGACATTCTGATTGGGAAATTATCTGCTTTTGAGCTTGAAAAATTTGGATCTTCTGGAGTTGTAAAGTTTGAACCTGTTTTTCATGCATCATCATCTATCGACAAAAGTGATTGGAAAGCCTTATATGCAAAAGAATTGGAAGATATGAGGAAAGAGGATGAAGAATTTGAGAAACTTGAAGTCCTATTTGTTAGAAGATTACCTAAAGGACCGATAGGAAGTAAATATGAAGGAAAAGAACCTTTTAAATGTTTTGCATGTAATAAGATTGGTCATTTTGCATCTAGATGTCTTGAAAGGAATGAAAGATTTGAAGAGAGAGTTAAGAAATCATTTAAGCCTAATCAGAACATGTATATATTCAAGAAAAGTAAATAATGTGGAGTAGGGGCACTAGGAAATGTGTCTACTTCATTTTGACATGTGTCTAGACCAATTTTAATTCATGGTTATGTTAGGAATAACATGTGCAATGTGTGTGTTTGAAGGCCTATTGATTAGGTCTACACAATGTAATAAGCCTTGAGGCTCCAAGGTGTGTCAAATTGGTCAAAGGCCTTGTATGGGAATTTTATATGTATTTTTTGTGTTTAGGGATTTGCAATGTGTGGTAGGTTCATTCTTGACCTTTGATGTGAAGGCAAGACCAAATTGTAGAAAGTTGACAAAAGTTGCAAAGTTGCATTATTGTCTTAAGCAACTTTTCTTGCAATATTTTGAAATGTGGTTATCCCAATAGTTAGTTGGTTGATTGTATGCATTGGAGGTAGTTGGAGGAGTTCCTTGGCATGATATAAGACTAGAGAATTATGCCTACTAGTTAGAGATGATATTGAATGAATTTCTTGTCTTCAAAGCAAACGGTTATTGTGATTTCCTGCATTTTTCTTGAGTTTTTTGTTCTTGCATAATTCCTTGTGAATGGTGGGCATGAATTAAACATTTGGAAAGTTGTAGAAGATGTTCACCATCCATTTGGAGTTGATCTAAGGTCTTTAAGCCTTTGGGTTTGGAAGAAACTGAATTTTCTATCCCACTGGCCTGACAAAACCCTCAAAACCAGGGTTTGGATGCAAACAGTGACACAAATCAACATTTCTCTATGGGATCAACTTGAAACCTAGGAGGATTTTTATTTGAAATGTATACTAGATGTTCTTGGTGGTTTTCGAGGCAGGAAGTGTCATTTTCCTTTCCTAAGATGAAGCCCTAGCCTTGACATCGCTCATGTGGCAAGCCTGTGCAGTAGGAAAAGAGGGTGGAAACCTTGAAACAAACACATTGAAGGATGGTGAAACTTGGCATGAGAAGGACCCTTGGACAAGTGCAGACCCTTGGAAAGTGTTATCCTTTCATTTCTTTGTGACTGGTGAAGCTTTTGAGAGCTTAAACCCCAATATCGTCTATATGAGGCTAAATAGGGTTAGTAGGATTTGACCATCCGTACTCAAAACCCAGATGCAGAAGTTTGGAATCTTTTAGAATTCCCAAAAAGGTATTCTAATATAAAATTTATTTAGGGGGTTGTGAGACAAACCAATAAAAGTCCAAATGGAGGGCTAATTGCTTGTAGCCCTATTTCCTAGGTTCAAAAGGGGAAAAGATACAAAAGGCTAGTAAACACCCATCTAAGAGGTCAAGATTAGTGCAAATGCCATATAACACATGTAAACACTCACATAGGTTAGATTCCACCTTTTGAGTAAAGATCTTGTTGCTTGGGGTTTGGGGTTGTTAGGTGTCCTTGGTTGAAGGGTTGGAACCTTAGGGGTAGGAGACTCCTTGTCAGTTGTGAGTTGTCCTGAGTGAAGAGATCCTTGGGAAGGATCTAGGGAAAGCTCTAGAAACCTTGAGAAGGTTAAAGAAATTGGTCCATTGGGTGATACCAAGTGGAGACCCTTTTTGAGTAAAAACCCAAAAATTGATATAACATCCCAAACCCTCTGCATCATATTGGTATCAAAGCTATAGAAAGGGTGGAATATTGTATGTTAGACTTAGAATTTGGAGAAGAGACTGCTACAATTCCTCCTAAGAAAATGAACCTAGAGGCCATGCAGAAGATGGTAGAGGAGTTTCTTGAAGAGAAACTCAAAGAGACCGGACAATCCAAGGTAAAGGACAAAACTTGTGATGATGAATCAGAAGAGGAGAATGAGGAGAAGGAGGCCATCCCTTAGAATATGGTACCCGGTCAAAAGATTCTCTTAGATGCCCTAAAATCACTAAACAAGGATAATGTGGAAAGTCTAGCTATCTGTAGTGGTAGCCTGAATGGAAAAGAGGTGCTTGAATGGATAGAAGCACTCAATAACCACTTTGAGTACAAAGAGGTCCTAGAGGAGAAAAGAGTGAGTTTGGAAAAATATAGACTCAAGGGGTTTGCCTTGTTGTGGTGGACAGTGCTACAGGAAGAAAGGGTGAACATAGGAAAGAAGAAGATATCCTCTTGGGAGAGGATGGAGAGAAAAATCAAAGACCAATTCCTACCAATAGACTATGAGGTTCAGATGTATAAGAAGCTGCAAAATATTAGAAAGAGGGAGTTTGGATGTGGATGCATATAGTAAAGAATTTCACAAGCTAAGTCTTAGGTCCAAGAAGTATGAAGAAGAGGCAGAGAATGTGGCTAGATACTTGAATGGGTTAAGACAAAAAATCCAAGATGAGATCAGCATCATGGCTCCAGACACTATGCACAAATTCTTCCAATTGGAATTGAGGGTGGAAGATAAGATAAAGAGGAAAGGAGAACAAAACAATAGAGGAAGAGGTGGCAGAATTTTTAGAGGTAGAGGAGGCTTTGGAGGAAGGAATACTCCTTTAAAAAATGGTGATTCTAACCAGCGAGAGTCCAATGGATAGTTCAATAATAATAATGGAGGCTTTTGAGGAGGAAGAAGACCTTTTGGTAGGGGTAGGAAAGGAAACCAAGGCAGAGGACTTGGTGTTTTCACTAGTAAATGTTACAATTACAACCAAGTGGGTCACACTATGAGTAGATGCCCAGAGAAAGCTTCTATCTCACATGGACCGGAAAGAAGGACTCAATTTGTGCAAGAAGATGATGGACAAAGTGTCAATTCACCCATGGGAAATGCAGGTACCACCTTGGATGGAGAAATCCTTATGATAAGGAGAACATTGTTGAAGGTACCCCAAGACAAAGAGCCCCCACAAAGAAAGTCACTCTTCAAAACTACTTGTAAGTTTCATGGTAAGGTTTGCAAAGTGATTGTTGATTTTGAATCCACAGAGAATATTGTTGCTTTAGAAATGGTAGAGAAGTTAAAATTGAAAAGGTTACCACATGTGAGTCCTTATAGAGTGTCTTGGCTTAACAAGGGGCAACATGTAGTAGTAGATGAACAAACTTGGGTAGATTTTGAAATGGGGGACTATAAGGATAGGATCTTGTGTGATATCCTTCCTATGGATGCTTGTCACCTATTGTTAGGTTGCCCTTGATAGTATGATGTCAAAGCACAACATGATGGTGAGAAAAATGTGTATGTCATTACCAAGAATGGTAGATAGTTCAAGATGGATCCTTTACCAGATCAAGGGGAAGAGAATATTGTTAGTCCACATGTCATGTTGCTTAGTGGAAAGGAGTTTTTGGAAGTCCTCAAACAAGAAGAGATCCAAGGCTATGCTTTATTTTTATACCCAAAAGATGAGTCCAAGCAAGGAAATGGTGAGAAAGGAGAGATTCCTAGTGAAGTGAAAACCATGTTGGATAGATATAAGGGAATTGTGGCCAAATAAATGCTTGATAACTTGCCTCCCATCAGAGAAATCAATCATCAAATTGATCTAATCCTTGGAGTGACCTTGCCTAATAAAGCTACCTACAAGATGACTCCTAGTTAGAATGAGGAGATAGCAAGACAAGTGCAAGACCTTTTGGATAAGGGGTTGATTAGGAAGAGTTTGAGCCCATGTGTTGTACCCACTATTTTGGCACCAAAAAAATATGGAACATGGAGGATGTGCACTGATTCTAGAGCCATCAACAAGATCGCAATTAGGTACTAGTTTCCTATGCTTAGGATTGAAGACCTAATGGACTATCTTGGAGGGTCATGCTACTTTTCAAAGATTGATTTGAAGTTAGGTTACCATCAGATCAGAATCAGGTCTAGTGATGAGTGTAAGACAACCTTTAAAACCAATGAGGGCTTATATGAGTGGATGGTGATGCCATTTGGCCTCACAAATGTACCTAGTGCCTTTATGCGCCTCATGAATGAGCTATTGGAAGAATTTATTGGAAAATTTGTTATTGTTTATCTTGATGAAATCTTGGTGTTTAGTAGGTCCAAGGATGAGCATTTGGATCAGGTTTTGAGGAAGCTTCATGAGGAGAAATTGGTAATCAACCTAGAGAAGTTTGATTTCATGAAAAGTGAGTTGGTGTATCTAGGCTTTGTAGTTTCAAATGGATGTTTGAAAATGGATCTTTCTAAGGTTGATGCTATTGTAAATTAGCCTACACCTAGGATAGTAAGTGATGTTAGGAGTTTTCATGGATTGGCTACTTTTTATAGAAAGTTCATCAAGGGATTTAGTCATATTTGTGCTCCCATCCTTAACACTATAAAAGGAGGAATCAAATGCAGGTTTGAATGGATAGAGAAAGCAGCCCAAAGCTTTGAGATTTTGAAGAGGAAGGTTGCAGAACTTCCCACCTTGAGGCTCCCTAGTTTTGATCAACATTTTACAGTTGAATGTGATGCAAGCAAGAAGACAATAGGTGTCATCCTTAGTCAAGAAGGACATCCGGTGGCATTCTTTTTAGAGAAGTTGACTGAGGATAAACAGAGGTATTCAACCTATGATTTGGAGCTTTATGCCATGGTGCAAGCCCTCAAAAAGTTGTGCCATTACTTTCTTCCAAAAGAGTTTATTGTTTATACTGATAACCATGCATTGAGTTTTCTTAATGGGCAAGAGAATTTGAACCAAAGGCACATCAAGTGGGTTGAACAACTCCAACCTTACACATTTACCATCAAGCACAAGAAGGGTGTGAATAATAAGGTTGCAAATGCTTTGAGTAGGAGAACCCTCACTGTCCAAGAAATTCAATTGCAAAGTGTTGGTGTCGATTCTTTTAAGGCGATGTATAAGGAGGATCATGATTTCAAGGATGCATATGATGTATGTACTAAGTTTTCTGACCTTTTTCATGTTGAGTTTTCTGATTTTATGTTGCAGGATGGATTTCTCTTCAAGGGGCATCAATTAAGCATTCCCCAATGTTCTATGAGGGAGAATATTATTAGAGAGAAACACAATGGCAGTCTTGGAGGTCATTTTGGTTTGGACAAAACCTTAGAGTAGATATCAAGGTTTTATTTTTGGCCCAAGATGTAGGTAGAGGTAAGAAGATTTGTGGAGCATTGTCCTATTTGTCAAAGGGAAAAAATGTGTTTCAACCAATGCTGGTTTGTATCAACCTTTACCGATTCCTACTAGGCCTTGGGAAAGCCTTAGTATGGATTTTGAACTTGGATTTCCCAAAAATCATAAGGGGTTTGATAGTGTCTTTTTAATTGTTGTTAGGTTCAACAAGATGGCTCATTTTGTGCCATGTAAATGCACAAATGATGCATCTCATATTGTAGGTTTGTTGTTCAAAGAAGTTGTAAGGATACATGGATTACCTCTCAATATTGTCACCGATAGAGACTCCAAGTTTGTTGGTCATTTTTGGAGGACTCTCTAGAAGAAATTAGGTACCAATTTGTCTTTTTCATCAGCATACCAGCCTCAGACTAATGGACAAACTAAGGTGGTTAATAGATCCCTTGGCAATCTCCTTAGATGCCTTACCAATCAACATGGACAAAGTTGGGATTTGGTGATTGGACAAGCTGAATATGCATACAATGATTCAGTCAATAGGAGCACAAGAAGAAGTCCATTTGAGGTTGTGTACGGCCTACACCCTAGGGGGATACTTGAACTCAGAGATCTTGGAGGCATGGACAAAAGGAGTGCCCAAGGAGAATATTTTGTTGTCACCATGAAGGAGATTCATGAACAAGTTAAGGCTTCACCTCAACAAAGTACTGATAAATATAAAATCAGAGAAGATGTTAAGAGGAGAGATGTTCAGTTCAAAGTAGGGGATTTGGTTATGGCTTATTTAAGGAAAGAAAGGCTACCTAAGGCCAACTCTCTAAATTGCTCATGAAGAAGATATGTCCCCTCCAGGTGGTTCATAAGTTTAGCAACAATGCATATGAAGTTGAACTTCCAGCAGACTTGGGAATATCTCCCATCTTCAATGTGTGTGATTTGACAACCTTCAAAGGATCCTTGATAGATGCAACACCTGATTCATCTCTTGAGGAAGAGGATGTAGAGTGGATGAAGGATCTACCACCTAGCAAGCCATTGGAATCAGAGTACATTCTTGTCTCCAAGGTGATCAAACAAACAAGGAAAGGTGTGTACAAAGACTGTCTAGTAAAATGGAAGGGGCTTCCTGAGCCTGAAGCTACTTGATGAGTGAAAGTGATATCCTCAAGCATGGAACCACAATCAACCGGTTGGCAACTCAAGGGACTTGAGTTTTCTTGTCCAGAGGAGTATGGTGTAGAGGCACCAGGACATGTGTCTACACCATTTTTAATTCATGGTTATGTTAGGAATAGCATGTGCAATGTGTGTGTTTGAAGGCTTATTGATTAGGTCTAGACAATTTAATAAGCCTTGAGGCTCCAAGGTGTGTAAACTTGGTCAAAGGCCTTGTATGGAAATTTTATATGTATTTTTGGTGTTTAGGGGTTTGAAATGTGTGGTAGGTTCATTCTTGACCTTTGGTGTGAAGGCAAGCCCGAATTGTAGAAAGTTGACAAAAGTTGCAGAGTTGCATTATTGTCTTAAGCAACTTTTCTTGAAAGATTTTCAAATGTGGTTATCCCAAGGGTTAGTTGGTTGATTGTATGTGTTGGAGGTATTTGGAGGAGTTCCTTGGTACTATATAAGCCTAGAGGAATGATTCCTACTGGTTAGAGATGATATTGAATGAATTTCTTGTCTTCAAAGCAAACAGTTATTGTGATTTCCTGTATTGTTCTTGAGTTTTTTGTTCTTCCATAATTCCCTATGAATGGTGGGCATGAATTCAACATTTGGAAAGTTGTAGCAAAGGTTCACCATCCATTTGGAGTTGATCTGAGGTCTTGAGGCCTTTGGGTTTGGAAAAAACTAATTTTTTTATCCCACTAGCCTGACAAAACCCTCAAAACCAGGGTTTATATGCAATTAGTGACACAAATCAACATCTCTCTATGGGATCAACCTGAAACCTGTAATACCCTAAAAATGGTCATCTAAACCTTGGGCCCCTAATCTCGACAATATCACCAAGGTCCTAACCAAAGGCAATTAAATCAATCTTGAGCACATTATTAATTCTTTAATCATCAAATATCATATGGCAAATCAATTACTCAATATTAATTAAATATTCATTTAATTAATTGAATCATTTCCAAGAATATCATTTTGATCAATTATCCCATTTTAATTAATTAAATATCCTTGCATATTTAATTAATTAATAAAATTGCCATCTAATCATGCAAAAGGAATTAATTTATTACAAAAGAAGAATTAATTACAAAACAAGAGTTGAATTGAAATTAAACAAAAAGAATTGAATTGAGAGAGAAATCAAACTCGAGATATTATTTCTTTTTCTAAATTTAGAACTTGAAATAAAAAAAGCAATTAAATTGAATTATTAAATTATTCTCTAAAATTGGAACTCAAAGCTTTTCAGAAAAAGAAGTTCAGTTGCATTGAAAAGACTATTTTCTTGAAAAAATAAAAGAATTATCTATTTTTAATACAAATGCATGGAATTAATTTATTATTATTTCCAATGCAACTTGGACTTCTAATTCGAATGCATTTCAGTTAAATTATAATTGGAATCTATCGCAAGGTTAACTTAACCTGATTTCTCAATTATTTTCAATTAATCCTAAATTGAGCTTTTTTTAGCTTTTCTCTTGGTAATTCTCTATAAATTCAGTCTTTAGCTCTCATTCCAATTTACCCTAGAGATATTTGAGAACACGCTTGGAGATTATTATACGCTAATTTCGCTCTAGAGTCATTGAAGATTATTGTGCTTTTTAGATTATTTGCATCCATTTTACTCATCCATTTTACATCCATTATTGCTTGAATTGATTATTTGCTTGAATTATTCATCCATCTTGCATCTGATAGTTCTGATACTTAATATAAGTATAGCTCCAATAGCCAACAAGATGAGAGGGGGGGTGAATCATACAAACTTAATCATCCATAAAAACATCAGATTCAACCTCGGTAACATATATATCAGTCATATAACCAAAAACTGTCAAACATGCAAACTCAAAAGCATATGAACAATATAAACCTCATAACACCATATTTAACGTGGAAACCTAAATAGGGAAAAAACCACTATGGGATTTCAGACCCACTAAGAAATATACTCTTCTAGAGTATGCTCGGTTAAAAGAAAATCCTGTTAAAGATTAAAAACACATTGCTAGATGTTGTAGGTCCTGGGGACAACTGAGAGGGGGGGAGGGTGAATCAGTTGTCTAATAAATTCAAACCAAAATCTTATTGACCAACTTATTGCTTAATACCGGTAAGACAGTTAATTGTGCCGGTAAACAATGTTAACAGGAAATGTTGCACCGATAAGAATTAATGCATGAAACATAAGCACAAAGTCAACCACAACACATGACACAAATATTTGTACGTGGAAACTCTATAAGGGGAAAAACCACGGTGGGAAACCTTACCCACAATCAGATGATACTACTGCAGATAGTAAGTGTACAAAGAGGGATCTGCACATGCAGAAAGGCCAACAGCCTAGAGCTCACTGCTCAAACACAAATGGGAGTCACACTGACTACAGTTGGATGGTTAAATCCAATGAGAATGCACTGCACAAAATAGCATCTTCATATGCTGGATTCAGTACCGGTGTAATGTTGATATGATTTTCCAAAAACCTAACTTCACTTTCAAATGATGTCTTCATGTATATCTCTGCTTCATCTCGCATATACCCTTCCTTAAATCTTTTTCGCATTCCACACTTGATCTTACAAATAAGAATTACATTTATACCATACCCTAAGACCAATTTTAGTAGGTCGGCTCTACAAGATATTACAATAAAACATTTTACAAATAATAGAATATCTGATGCAATAACCGATTGAACATGTCGGCTTAATGCATTTACAACAATAATAAATCATCTCCATAGTGTGTCATGCTGATCTGGAAAAGATAAACCTGCCGGTGTAACCCTAGATAACCTGGACGTATTTGCTGGTAAAAGCAAATATGCAAATAAGAATATACCAATGATATTACTTCAAGGAAAAGTGTCCACATGATGTCTTGGAGATTACCAGGTGTCTTCCATGTCATTGCAGGTACCGGTGAACATTATATCCTGCCGGTTAACCATATACCAGTGATTGTTTGAGCATTTTAGTGATTGTCGGTGAATGTTGCTGGATCTCCAAAGTAGGTGTGTTAGTAGGTGTTGACATCAATGACAAAATCATACCAAAATACCAACAATATCCCCCTTTGGCATTGATGGCAACACAAGATGGAAAAACCATCAAAGTGCCAAAATAGAAATGCCAAGTACAAAAACCAATTCTCCCCCTGGGAGTAATATGTGTTTATACAAAGATTTATTTACAATACCAATCTCTCCTCAAAAAGATAATGCATTTTTCATATATTTTTCTTTAATGTTTTTCCATATATCTCTCCCCCTTTGACATCAAATGTCAAAGTCACAAAAAGGTCAAGTTCATACAAAATACCAACCAATTCAATATACCAACTACTCCCCCTGAGAAGTAGCTTCCTCATCAAATACCAGAATAAAAGATTTGTCCATTTAATTCTGCCGGTTGATGACAATCATCAACTGTCTAAGTCTCTACCGGTGGAGGTAAGACTCCGAGCTGATCTCTGAGATACTCAAAAGTTTCCTTAGGCAAAGGTTTTGTAAAAATATCTGCAAGCTGTTCTTTAGTACTCACATAAACCAGTTTTATTTCCTTTTCTTCAACTTTTTCCCTTAGAAAAGTCAGTTTGATAGAAACATGTTTTGTTTTAGAATGTAATACTAGATTCTTAGATATATCAATTGCTGTAGTGTTATCACAAAATAGGTTCCTTGCATTTTACCTTTATGTCTTTCAACATTTGCTTAAGCCAAAGTACCTGTGTACAGTTTGTTGCTGCTGCAACATATTCTGATTCTACTATTGATAAAGATGTACAACTCTGTTTCTTACTTAACCAAGAAACTAATCTCTTTCTAAGAAAGAATGCTCCTCCAATGGTGCTCTTTCTATCATCCACATCTCCTGCCCAATTTGCATCTGTGTATGCATATAGATCAAAATTTTCATCTTTAGGATACCATAATCCAAGATTTGCTATGCCTTGTAAGTACCGAAAAATCCTTTTTACTGCTGATTCATGATTTTCCTTGGGATTACTCTGAAATCTAGAAATTATACATACTGCATTCATAATATCAGGTCTGGCTTGTGTCAAATATAGTAAACCTCCTATCATAGATTTGTATGTAGTTGGATTAACAGGTGTAGATTCATCCCTTTGAGATAATTTGTCATTTGTAGTCATAGGTGTGCTTATTGGTTTAGAGTTCTCCATCCCAAATTTCTTGAGTAGTTCTTTCAAGTACTTAGATTGACTAAAAAATATGCCTTTATCAGTCTGTAAAATCTGCAATCCTAAAAAGAATTTTATTTCTCCAATCATAGACATTTCAAACTCATGCTGCATTTTAAGAGAAAATTCTTTGCATAATCCATCTTCTCCTCCAAAGATTATATCATCAACAAATACTTCCATAATCAAAATGTCATCATTAGTTACTTTGTAATATAAATTGCTATCTGCATTTCCTTTAGTAAAACCAATTTTTAAGAGATACTTATCCAATCTTGCATACCAGGCCCTTGGAGCTTGTTTTAGTCCATACAGAGCTTTTCTTAATCTGCAAACCATATCATTGTTATCTATCAAAGAAAATCCATCAGGTTGTTCAATATAAACTTCTTCTTCAAGATCTCCATTCAAAAATGCACATTTAATATCCATTTGATAAACTTTGTAATCCTTGTGAGCTGCAAAGGCTAAGAATAATCTAACTGCTTCAATTCTGGCTACCAGTGCAAAGATTTCATTATAATCAACTCCTTCTTTCTGAGAATATCCCTTACACACTAGTCTTGCTTTATTCCTGACAACCTTACCATCTTCATTGAGTTTGTTTCTAAATACCCATTTGGTTCCAATTACATTTTTATTTTCAGGTCGGGGAACTAATGTCCAAGTATTATTTTTCTCAATTTGTCCTAATTCTTCTTCCATAGCTTTAATCCAAAATTTATCTTCACATGCCTCATTAATAGATAATGGTTCAATTTGAGAAATAAGACATACCTCTTCATTTGCCAATCTTCCTCTTGTCATGACTCCTTTAAATTTGCTTCCAATTATCTGATCTTCAGAATGATTCAGTCTTACATATCGGGGTGTCTTAGTCTATTGTTGTTCTTCAATTATTGTGGTATCCTCTAATGATACCAAAGTAACTGGGTCATCATTCTGTATCGGTGGATTTACTATTGGTTCATTTGTCATAATTTTTGTTACCGGTTCAGAGTCTATATACCTTGAAGTTCCTCTAAAATGTTCATCAATCTTTACATTTGTACTCTCAACAATTTTCTGTAATCTTTTATTAAAACATCTCTAAGCTTTACTCTTAGATGAATAACCAAGAAATATTCCTTCATCACTTCTAAGATCAAACTTGCCAATATACTCATCTCTTCTAATATAACATTTACTTCCAAAAATTCTGAAATACTTAAGAGTAGGAGTATTACCAAACCATAGTTCATGAGGGGTCTTACCGGTTTCACCTTTGATGTGAACTTTGTTGAATGTATAGACAGCAGTGCTTACTGCCTCTCTCTAGTACACATGTGGTAGATTTGCTTCTGATAACATACTTCTTGCTGCATCCAAAATAGTTATGTTTTTCCTTTCAACAACTCCATTCTGTTGTGGTGTCCGAGGTGCTGATAACTGTCTTTTGATTCCATTCACTTCACAGAATGTATTAAAATCTCTAGATGTGAATTCTCCTCCTTGATCTAATCTTAAACATTTAATTTTCTTACCGGTTTCATTTTCAACCATTGCTTTGAATAGTTTGAACTTCCCAAGTGCTTCTGACTTTTCTCTGAGAAAAGTAACCCAACACATTCTAGAATAATCATCAATAATTAGCATGATATATCTATCACCTTGTAAGCTTTTAGTTCTAGCCGAACCACATAAATTAGTGTGAATTAAATCAAGAGAATTATTGGATTTTTCTAGAATACTTTTGAAACTAGCTCTAACCTGTTTTCCAAATTGACATTCCTTGCAAATTGTATTATGAGGTTTCACAATTTTAGGTAGATCTCTAACTGCCTTAGAAGTACTGATTTTTACCATGCAATCAAAATTTACATGACATAGTCTTTTATGCCATAGCCAACTTTCATCTATATGAGCAATTAAGCATGCCTTTTCACTATTATTCAAATGAAAGATATTACCTCTAGTCTGATTACCGGTTGCAATTTTCGAACCAGTTCTATTCATGATTTTGCATTTTCCATTTTTAAATTGTAACTGAAAACCTTTCTCAACTAATTGACCAACACTTAAAAGATTATGTCTTAATCCTTCAACATAGTAAATATTGTCAGTGTTATGTTTACCATCAAGAGATATTGAACCCTTACCTTTGATTGAATAGGCTTTGTCATCTCTAAATCTTACTAAACTTCCATTGTATTCTTGAAAGTTCAAGAATTTGCCTTTGTCTCCAGTCATGTGATGTGAGCATCCTGAGTCAATAATCCATTCATCCTTTGATTCAACTTTAGCTGCTAGGGATTTTTCTACTAGTGGAGCAATAGGTACCGGTTGATCTTCTGTTATAGCAACAAAGACCCATCTGTTGTCTGCTGGATCCTCATCAGAATCATCAGTCACACCTTCATCAGCAATGTAATAGGATTTATCTTTGTTTTTCTTAAATCTGGATCTCTGATATTCGGGATTAGGTTTGTATGTCCTTCTAGCTTCTTCTCTTAGTCTAGCATGTCTATCAGGGCATCTTGAAACCATATGACCAATCTTATTGCAATTGAAATATTTAAAGGGTGCTTTACCTTCATACTTACTTCCAATTGGACCTTTTGGTATTTTTCTTGCAAATAGTGCTTCAAGTTCTTCAAGCTCTTCATTCTCCTTATTGGTTTCTTCAATTTCTCTTGCATAAAAGGCTCTCCAATCTGATTTGTCAAAAGATGGAGCAGATGATGTTGATGCTTTGAAGGCCAAATCAGTTTTTATAGCAACAAGACCAAATTCCTCTATTTCAAAAGCTGAAAGTTTTCCAATCAATGTATCCCTAGTTACTGATGTATTAGGCATTGTTCTCAGCTCATTAATAGCAGTAACCTTCATTTTATATTCCGGTGGCAAACCTCTTAATATTTTTGAAACAATCTCATCTTCGCTCAAGGTTCCTCCACAACATTTGATACCTAAAACAATTTCATTTACTCTTTCCATAAAGGCAGAAATTCTTTCATCTTCTTCCATTTTCAGATGTTCATACCTGACTCGGAAGCTTTCAAGTTTTGCAATTTTGACTGTGGAATCCCCTTCATTCAGTGTTTCCAAATGATCCCAAATAGCTTTTGCAGTAGATCTATCTGATAATCCCATGATTTGTTGATCTGATAATGCGCTCAAAAGTGCTTCTCTTTCTTTGCAATCATTTTCTTCATCTTTACCTAAAGTAATAGGAGTAGGTTGACCAGCTACAACAACAGTATAACCATTCTTAGTAACTTCCCAGATGTCTTTACCAATGCAATTTAGATGTGTCTCCATTCTGATTTTCCATATTCCATAGTTGGTTATATCAAGTTTAGGACTATCCTTCCTGAAATAATTAGTAGACATTGGATCTCCTCAAGTTGTTAAACTTCTGCAAAAAGAGGACTAAGCTCTAATACCAATTTTAGGTCCTGGGGACAACTGGGAGGGGGGGGGTGAATCAGTTGTCTAATAAATTCAAACCAAAATCTTATTGACCAACTTATTGCTTAATACCGGTAAGATAGTTAATTGTGCTGGTAAACAATGTTAATAGGAAATGTTGTACCAGTAAGAATTAATGCATGAAACATAAGCACAAAGTCAACCACAACACATGACACAAATATTTGTACGTGGAAACCCTATAAGGGGAAAAACCACAATGGGAAACCTTACCCACAATCAGATGATACTACTGCAGATAGTAAGTGTACAAAGAGGGGTCTGCACATGCAGAAAGGCCAATAGCCTAGAGCTCACTGCTCAAACACAAATGGGAGTCACACTGACTATAGTTGGATGGTTAAATCCAATGAGAATGTACTGCACAAAATAGCATCTTCATATGCTGGATTCAGTACCGGTGTAATGTTGATATGATTTTCCAAAAACCTAACTTCACTTTCAAATGATGTCTTCGTGTATATCTCTGCTTCATCTCGCATATACCCTTCCTTAAATCTTTTTCGCATTCCACACTTGATCTTACAAATAAGAATTACATTTATACCATACCCTAAGACCAATTTTAGTAGGTCGGCTCTACAAGATATTACAATAAAACATTTTACAAATAATAGAATATCTGATGCAATAACCAATTGAACATGTCGGCTTAATGCATTTACAACAATAATAAATCATCTCCATAGCGTGTCATGCTGATCTGGAAAAGATAAACCTGCCAGTGTAACCCTAGATAACCTGGGCCTATTTGCCGGTAAAAGCAAATATGCAAATAAGAATATACCAATGATATTACTTCAAGGAAAAGTGTCCACATGATGTCTTGGGGATTACCAGGTGTCTTCCATGTCATTGTAGGTACCGGCGAACATTATATCCTGCCGGTTAACCATATACCGGTGATTGTTTGAGCATTTTACTGATTGCTGGTGAATGTTGCTGGATCTCCAAAGTAGGTGTGTTAGCAGGTGTTGACATCAATGACAAAATCATACCAAAATACCAACAGATGTGACCCAGTTAAGGGATTTCCCTCAGATCTGTCAAGATCTTCACTTTGTTAGAAGTGACCTTGTCAAAGGATTTCAAACACTCAATCAGAATGTCACCTTGTTAGAGGATTTACATATAAGACTGTTAAGTCCACTTGGTTAAAAGATTTCCTGTCACTTTCACAAAATAACAATAATACAATCAATTTGCAACTTCACATCTAAAATGCTAAAGTAGATTCCTATTTGTTCAATACAATCAAGACATAGAACTAATCTTGTCTATTTGTTGGGCATCAATACTTTGTTATTCTAATAGGTCTTAAAGCTTCTGTGCTCGGTAATCACTATGTAGCATCCTTGTGCATACACTTGCCCACATACATTGTTTATCAACAGTTTCCTATTTATAAACAATCTTCTAACCGCTTAATCTCCTTGATCACATTTCCCATGATCAATCATAGCCATCAGATCTTCAATCTTGTCCAGGTTCATTGTATCTTTTGATCTGAAAATGTTTTACCCTGCCTTGGAACTTGCACATTCACCTTGGAACTTGTGTTAGGGTAATGTAGTTCAATCTGAGCTGTAGATCTTCTTGCCGACTTTCCATTGCCTTAGATTCATTTAACAAACTTCTTTTATGGCTTGCCAATCATTGATCTGCTCCAGCTCATCAGCTTCTTTCATTAAATATCACATGTAAACATTTAATGCATTCTGTTATAACTCAGTTACAACTTGATGAATACTAAACTTCACTTGGTAGGCATTCTGTCTTCATTAACCGACTGCGATAACCTTAGGGTTTACCGACTAGATTCCTTAGGGTTTACCGACTAGGTTCTTTGCTTGATAACATAGTATAGTATTAACCTTTACATTTTACAACATATTTATGATGTTAAAACAATTTAAAACATCAAGATCTCATCATTGTCTGACTCGGTAGAGTTGCCCATTGAATAACGGATCCCCTTATTCATCATATTCTTTCCTGTGTCTTTACCAACTTCTTTATAATCTTCATATCATATTTCTTAAGATATGGCAATATCATACTGAATTAGAAAATCATTTTCTTGACATCAATGACAAAATAATAATATCAAGACAGTAAAACATCTTTAATCAGTTATGTCCATAATCATCAACAACCATCTCAATATCGTTATAATGTAATATTGCCAACAATCTCCCCCTTTGGCATTGATGGCAAAACCAATTGATTTGATCTTTAAAAAAAAATTGGATTGTTGTGATTCTGAAATACTGAAATGCTCTCCCCCATTCATCAGACTTCTCTTCTATTTTCAGTCTTTATTTCAATTTGTAGTCTTCTCTCAGTCTTGTCAGGTCTTCTCCCCTTTTGGTAGATCTTCTCCTTCTCAGGTCTTCTCCCCCTGGGTAGGTCTTCTCGCCTTGGGTAGGTCTTCTCCCCCTTTGACAACAATGCCAAAAAGAATAGAACTAAAACATAATGTGTTTCTATAAGAAGTTATTTCCTACTGTTGTGTATCAACTGAGTCTCGGTCAGAGCATTTGTTTACAATTCCTATTCCTTGTATCATTCTTTGTATTATTCGAGTATAATTCCAGTAGTAATTCTAGTACACTTTCAGAAAAACATTCTAAAGTGTATCAATCTAGCATCAGCTCCCCAAAAGATATTCAATAGAGTCATCGAAGTGATGCTTTCACTAAACTCGGTCAGTGAGTAAAAGATAGGGGTAGGACCCCTAACTTGCTTTTGAGATATTCAAAACCGTCTTTTGGTAGTGGCTTGGTGTAGATATCAGCTATCTGCTCCTTTGTGTTAACATATTCCAACACCACTTTCTTCTCTTGAGCTTCTTCTCAAGATAATGATATTTGATAGAGATGTGCTTTGTCTTAGAGTGCATAACAGGGTTCTTTGAAATATTAATGGCACTAGTATTGTCGCAGAATATAGTTACTAGCTCGGTAACTTTCTCATTTATACCTTCCAATAGTTGTTTGATCCATGCAATGTTGGTACAATTCAGTGCTGCTATAACATATTCAGCTTCGACTGTTGACTAAGAAACACATCCTTGTTTCTTGCTAAGCCAACTCACTAGTCTTTCTCCTAAGAAGAAAGCTCCTCCACTTGTGCTTTTTCTGTCATCAATGTTGCCTACCCAATCAGCATTAGTATAAACTTTTAAATCAAAATCATTTCCTTTTTGATATACTAAGCCATAATCTTCAGTGCCTTTCAAGTATCTGAAAATTCTTTTGATTGCAATCATGTGGATTTCCTTAGGATCTACAGAGAATCTTGCAACAATACCTACTGCATGTGCTATATCTGGCCTACTGTGAACAACATATTGTAGTTTTCCAATCATGGATTGGTAGAGTGTCTCATCAACAGATGCGGATTCATCATTCTTTTGATAGTTTACAGTTGGTAGTCATAGGAGTACTTACTGGTTTTGAATCCTCCATTCCAAATTTCTTCAAGATTTCCTTTATGTACTTGGATTGAGTAATGAAAATCTCATTTTTCATTTGTAGTATCTGTAGGCCTATAAAATACTTTATCTCACCGATTAATGACATCTCAAATTCTTTGCTCATTTCATTTCCAATGTTCTTGCATAAAGAGTCATTTCCACAAAATATAATATCATCAACAAATATGGTTGAGATTAGTATTCCATTTTCATCATTCTTCATGTACATGTTGTTGTTCTCACTTGTCCTTATAAAACCAATCTTAATCAAATAAGAGTGCAATCTTTCATACCATGCTCTAGGTGCTTGTTTCAGACCATATAAAGCTTTGTTTAATTTACATACCTGATCTTTATTATTGTCATCAACAAATCCTTCAGGTTGTTCAATGAAAAATTCTTCTTCTAATCTTCCATTCAGAAATGCAGATTTGACATCCATTTGATATACCTTGAATTTTTTGAAAGCAACATATGCCAACAATTTTCTAACTCCTTCAAGTCTAGCAACAGGTGCAAAAGTCTCACCATAATCAATTCCTTCTTGGGCATAACCTTTACAGACTAATCTTGCTTTGTTCCAAATGACATCACCTTTTTCATTTAGCTTGTTTCTGAAGATCCACTTTGTATTGATTACATTTTTGTCCTTCGATCTTGGGACCAGTGTCCATGTGTCATTCTTCTTGATTTGATCAATCTCTTTAGTCATAGCATTTATCCAATCTTCACTATTAAATGCCTCTTTCACTATTCTCGATTCAAATTCAGATATCAAACATGTGTTCTGTCTCAGTTTGTTCCTTGTCATCACTGGATCATCCTTATCTCCTATAATTTGACTTGGTGCATGGTGTCTTTTGACATACTTGGCTAATACAGGCTCGGTAGGCTCTGTATGATCTTCTTCATCACTCGGTAACTAGATATTTTCTTCATTTTCTTCAACAGTTATCTCGGTAGGACTTCTCAGTTGCACATAGACAAATTCATCATAGTCTTCCAGTTCTTTGGAATTCCCTTCATTAGTTCTTTCTGCAAATTCATCAATTTTCATATTTGCACTTTCTACTATTTTGTTAGATGATTTGATCAGACATTTAAATGCTTTTCTTCTAGAAGAATATCCTAGAAATTTTCCTTCTTCACTTTTCTGATCAAACTTGCCATTCCTATCATCTTTATGAACATAGCATTTACTTCCAAAGATCTTAAAATAACTTACATTAGGTTTCTTGCCATACCAGATTTCATAAGGTGTCTTCAAAGTACCTTTCTTCAATTGAACTCGGTTCAAGGTGTAAACAACTGTGCTTATTGTTTCTCTCCAAAATGTTTGTGGAACCTTCTTCTCAATCATCAGTGTTCTAGCACAATCCACAATAGATCTATTTCTTCTTTCAGCTATTCCATTCTGTTGTGGAGTTCTTGGTGCAGAGACTTGTCTTTTAATACCATGATCATTGCAAAATAGGTTGAACTCATCAGATGTGAACTCTCCTCCTCTATCTGATCTAAGACATTTTAGTTGTTTTCCTGTTTCATTTTCAACTCTAGCCTTGTACCACTTAAACATTTGAAAAGCTTCTAATTTTTCTTTTAAAAACATTACTGACATCATCCTTGAATAGTCATCCACAAATAATATGAAATACTTATCACCATAATAACTTTGAACTTTCATAGGACCACAAAGATCAGTGTGCACAAGATCTAAAATTCCCTTAAAGTGTAGGACTTACTTGTAAAGCTTGATCTTGTCATTTTACCCATCTGGCATCCTCGACACATAACATTCTCAGGTTTTTCAAGACTCGGTAGACCTCTTACTCTGTGCTTCTTACTTATCTTGATTAGATTATCAAAATTAACATGACAAAAGCTTTTATGCCATAACCAGGTATTATCAATCTTTGCATGCAAACACTTATTGTGAGTTGAGTCAAGGTGAAATGTATTACCTTTTGTTTGTGTCCTGGTAGCAGCTAACTTTCCATTCTTGTCATGAACTTTGACAATTCCTTTCTAAAATTCTATTCGGTAACATGTGTTGTTTAGCTATGCTACACTCAACAAATTATATTTCAAACCTTCAACCCAATAAAAATAATTGCATCTTTCTTTATCAAGAATATTTATGGATCCTTTACCTCTTACCAGACATGGTGCATCATTACCAAATCTAAAATAGCCTCCATCATAACCTTCTAACATAACAAACTTGTGTTTATCTCCTGTCATATGATGTGAGCATCCACTATCTATAATCCAAGAATCATTAGTGTTTATGGGATTTTTCTTCATACCTTTCTTCATCTGATCCATCCTTGATAGCCACATAAACAACTTGTATTAGTCTCATTTGATTTATCATCTTCAGATTCTTCAGCAGCTAGTAAACATGTCTTTCTATCTCTTCTTCTGAAGTCTCGGTGTCCTCTATAATGGTTATCTATTTGTCTGTCATCTCGGTAATCTCTCTTTTCAGTAAAATCTTTGTCAGGGTAGTTAGAAGCCATATGTCCAATTTTATCGCAATTGAAACATTTCAAAGGTAGTTTTCCTTTATACTTACCTTTGCCTCTTGGCAACCTTTTGGCCAATAGTGCTTCAAACTCTTCTTGCTTTCTGATTTCTTCATACAATTTGTGTACCTCCTCCATGTTCTTCTGAAATCTTTCACTAGCTCCAATGTGATCTCCTTCAGAGTACTTATACTTTCTTTCATTGTAATCATTAGATTCATTCAGATGAAAAGAACTAAATGCAGGTTCAACTTTATTTACCGATGACCCACTGTTATCAAAATTACTTAACTCAAATGCATGTAGCTCACCAATAGTAGCATCCAATGAAACTGGCATATTAGGTACAGATCTCAATTCATTGATTGCAGAGACTCGGATTGCATAGGCAGGTAGAAGGGTTCTTAACAACTTACTTGTCACATCATTTTCTTCAATAGTTCTTCCTGCTCCTTTAATTTGATTTACAATCTCCTTTAGTCTTGTACTGTACTGGGTTATGTTCTCACCTTCATTCATCCTCATAGATTCAAGTTTTCCTCTTAGACTATCAACTTTTGCTCTTTGAACATGTTCATCTCCTCCATATACAGATATGAGCTTAGTCCACATTGCCTTTGCATCATTGCAGCCTTCTAGATCATTAAACTCAGAATCGATTAATGCAGATGTTATTTCAATCATTGCTTGAATATGTTCTTGCTTTGCCTTTATCTCTTCCATACTCAATGGATAGGTTCTCGGTGCAACAAAATCATTCTCCAGATAGTATATAGCATATTCTTCAACTCCTAATAGATGTAGCTTCATCCTTTTCTACAATGTAGAGAAACTTGACTTATTCAGCTTAGGTGCATCCCTCTTATACATCTTTGGATCTTTAACTCAAGTGCCTTTAAACTTTCCTTTCAAGTCCAAAGCTCTGATACCAATTGATAGTTCTGATACTTAATATAAGTGCAGATCCAATAGCCAACAAGATGAGAGGGGGGGGTGAATCATACAAACTTAATCATCCATAAAAACATCAGATTCAACCTCGGTAACATATATATCAGTCATATAACCAAAAACTGTCAAACATGCAAATTCAAAAGCATATGAACAATATAAACCTCATAACACCAGATTTAACATGGAAACCCAAATAGGGAAAAAACCACTGTGGGATTTCGGACCCACTAAGAAATATACTCTTCTATAGTATGCTCGGTTAAAAGCAAATCCTGTTAAAGATTACAAACACATTGCTAGATGTGACCCAGTTAAGGGATTTCTCTCAAATCTATTAGGATCTTCACTTTGTTAGAAGTGACCTTATCAAATGATTTCAAACACTCAATCAGAATGTCACCTTGTTAGAGGATTTACATATAAGACTGTTAAGTCCACTCAGTTAAGAGATTTCCGTTCACTTTCACAAAATAACAGTAATACAATCTATCTGCAACTTCACATCTAAAATGCTAAAGAAGATTCCTATTTGTTTAATACAATCAAGAAATAGAACTAATCTTGTCTATTTGTTGGGCATCAATACTTTGTTATTCTAATAGGTCTTAAAGCTTCTGTGCTCGGTAATCACTATGTAGCATCCTTGTGCATACACTTGCCCACATACATTGTTTATCAACAGTTTCCTATTTATAAACAATCTTCTAACCGCTTAATCTCCTTGATCACATTTCCCATGATCAATCATAGCCATCAGATCTTCAATCTTGTCCAGGTTCATTGTATCTTTTGATCTGAAAATGTTTTACCCTGCCTTGGAACTTGCACATTCACCTTGGAACTTGTGTTAGGGTAATGTAGTTCAATCTGAGCTGTAGATCTTCTTGCCGACTTTCCATTGCCTTAGATTCATTTAACAAACTTCTTTTACGGCTTGCCAATCATTGATCTGCTCCAGCTCATCAGCTTCTTTCATTAAATATCACATGTAAACATTTAATGCATTCTGTTACAGCTCGGTTACAACTCGGTGAATACTAAACTTCACTCGGTAGACATTCTGTCTTCATTAACCGACTACGATAACCTTAGGGTTTATCGACTAGGTTCCTTAGGGTTTACCGACTAGGTTCTTTGTTTGATAACATAGCATAGTATTAACCTTTACATTTTACAACATATGTATGATGTTAAAACAATTTAAAACATCAAGATCTCATCATTGTCTGACTCGGTAGAGTTGCCCATTGAATAACGTATCCCCTTATTCATCATATTCTTTCCTGTGTCTTTACCAACTTCTTTATAATCTTCATATCATATTTCTTAAGATATGGCAACATCATACTGAATTAGAAAATCAATTTCTTGACATCAATGACAAAATAATAATATCAAGATAGTAAAACATCTTTAATCAGTTATGTCCATAATCATCAACAACCATTTCAATATCCTTATAATGTAATATTGCCAACAACATCCATATCGTTAATATCATATAAATTAAATCCTTCATCTTGGTGTTGTCTATTCACTGGTATTGCTTATAACAATCTGAGAGCAATCTTATACTCGCATCTTTTAGAAGGCAATTAGTCACTTTGTTATGGTTTATTACTTATTGATTATTGATTACTAACCATGCATATAATGACTTAATTGAAGTGTTGTGCTTGCAACTATAGACCACTTTTTCACACACACAAAACCTGGGAGTATCTTTATTTGAAATGTATACTAGATGTTCCTGGTGGTTTTGGAGGTAGGAAGTGTCATTTTCCTTTCCTAAGATGAAGCCCTAGGCTTGACATCGCTCATGTGGCAAGCTTGTGCAGTAGGAAAAGAGGGTGGAAACCTTGAACAATAGATTGAAGGATTGTAAAAATTGGCATTAGAAGGACCCTTGGTCAATTCAAAACCCTTTGCAAGTGTTATCCTTTCATTCCTTTGTGATTGGTGAAGCTTTTGAGATCTTAAACCCCAATACCAGCTATAGGAGGCTAAATAGGGCCAGTAGGGTTTGACCATCCATACTTAAAACCCAGATTCAGAAGTTTGGAATCTTGTAGAATGGCCAAAAGGGTATTCGAATATCAAATTTATTTTGGGGGTTGTTTGAGTAGGTTGTGAGACAAACCAATAAAAGTCCAAATGGAGGGCTAATTGCTTGTAGCCCTATTTCCTAGGTTCAAAAGGGGAAAAGATACAAAGGGCGAGTAAAAACCCATCTAAGCGATCAAAATCAGTGTAAATGCTAGATAAAACATGTGTAAACATTCACATAGGTTAGATTCCACCTTTTGAGTAAAGATCCTATTGCTTGGTGTTTGGGGTTGTTAGGTGTCCTTGGTTGAAGGATTGGAACCTTAGGGGTAGGAGACTCCTTTTCAGTTGTGAGTTGTCCTAAGTGAAGAGATTCTTGGGAAGGATCTAGGGAAATCTCTAGAAACCTTGAGAAGGTTAAAGATATTGGTCCATTGGGTGATACCAAGTGGAGACCCTTTTTGAGTAAAAACCAAGAAATTGATATAACATCCCAAACCCTCTGCATCACAATGCTACATAGTGGATGAGGAAGGAGTAAGTGATGACTATAAGGATGAACCAACAAAAGACTCTACTAGTGTATCTTGCAATGGAAAGGAATGGGTGTTCTATGCTTTAAAGGAAGATGAACCGGAACCGGCTATCATGAATGAAGAAAAGGCCCTGGCAGCAAAAGTTGAAGACAAGGATGGATGGGTAATTGATAGTGGATGCTCACATCATATGTCTGGAGATAAAAGAAATTTTTTGTCCCTACAAGAATATAATGGCGGTCATGTCAGATTTAGAGATGACAAAGCATGTATGATCAAAGGTAGAGGTATTATTTCTTTGGATGGCAAGCATAATACTGATAATGTCTATTATGTAGAAGGTTTAAAGCATAATATTTTAAGTGTTGGTTAGTTGGTGGACAAGGGTTTCCAACTTCAATTTAAAGATAGAAAATACAAAATCATTAACAAAACTAGTTCGAAGATTGCAACTAGTATGTAGACTAGAGGTAATATCTTTCACTTGAATACTGGTAATAAGACATGTTTGATTGCTCATATTGATGAGAGTTGGTTATGGCATAAGAGGTTGTGTCATGTTAATTTTGATTGTATAGTTAAGATTAGTTCAACAAAAGCAGTTAGAGATATACCTAATTCTAAAGCGGAAAATCGTGGTCGAACCCTAGTTGGTCTCCCCTCTTCCAACTCCGAGGAGAGAGAAGGGAGGTTTGCTAGGATTCGATGGGTTTTCACTTAGGGGAGAGACTTTACATTCAAAAGAGGGGTTGAAACTCATAAGATTCAATCCCACACGATGTAAGATTGGATGCTAAATGAATTTCAAGGGTTAGGAAAGCAAGGCTACCCTCTTTTGTAAAGAATGTTGATTAAGGAAATTAAGCTAAGGATGCATAGAAAGTCATAAAGATTCACTTATAAACTGAGTTTAGGTTATAGGATGAAGCTGCGGACCTGGAATTAGCAGTAGAATGTCGATATGGCGTTGTCCTGCAAATTTGAGAAAAAGTTGTCGGGACGATGGCGCCCGGCACCACGGTCCTCCGAAAAATCCGTGAAACGAAGGGGGATCTGTTCGTCTTTGCACAAGGATTCCAGATCTTCAATTTCAGCCGCGTACCTACAACCTACACACAGAAAAGCGAAGATGATTGGGGGGTTAGGGATTAGGGGTTTGCCTTTAGGTCAAACCCCAGTTTTGGAATTAACCAAGAAATGAGCAAGAGCTGTAAATGTAAATGACTGTAAAACAAGTACTAATACCTTGTTCTAAGGATGTTTGTATCCTTATGTGCGAAGGTTTATATGTTGTATGTTGTATGTTGTATGTTGTAGCATGTAGTATGTGATCTCCTCTTCAATGGTTGAATCCTTGTCTTGAATGCAACACTTAGCCTTGAATGGAGACTTGAAATGATCAATTGCTTGAATGCTTGAATGCCTGAATGCTTGAGTATAGTTTCCACGCCTTTTTCCTCATATCGAATGAAAGAGGAAAATGTCATTTATATACTTGTCAATTAGGGCTGATAGACTGATTTTCCCGACCTTAGGCCGACCAGGGAATGTAATTTTCCAAATTGCAAACGAAAAGACCCGATACCACTTAGGAAACTGGGCCCAAAATAGGACCCAGGGACCAGGGTGCTGGGCGCCATGGTCCTGGAGGACCAAGGCGCTGGGCGCTCTGGTCCCACCTCCCGGGGCAGCAGGGTGCAAGGAGGTTCAGGCGAGGGTGCATGAAAAATGCAGTTTTCAGTGTCGTGAGCAAGTTTTGGGGTCTCCATTCAGGTTGCGTGTTGCGTCGCCATCGTGAAGACCGAAATGCAGTCGAAATTGCAAGTGTTGCAATTTTAGGACTCTACATTTAGCTCCCACTTTAGCGGGAGTATGTATGCTCATACTTCCGGTAAAGTACAAGGAAACAATGTTGAAAGACTTTCACCACGTCAAGGAGGCAAGATACACCAAGCCCCCAGTGGACTAAGGATCTTACAACTTCGATTGACAAAGTAAAAGGGAAGATCACGAGGAAGAACCATGACTGTCAGTAGTAAGGTTCCCTCACTATGAGTCATGCAAAAGAAATACCAAAAATCTTCAAGACAAAGCTAAGTTTGCCAAGAAATTTTCAAGTATCTTTGAAAGGATAGACAGGGTGTATGCCCCCCTATGTTAAAGCGATCGCACACGCCTCAACGGGGGTGACTGTTTTAACGTAGTGATACACATAAGAAATGAGAAAGGAAAAGGAGCACGTTATCGCAAAGATTTAGCCCCCAAGTGTGAGATAAACCCAAGGATAATAGACACAAAACACAAAGCACGAGGTGACTTCGCTTTCCTCGGGGTCAATATGCTGTATGATAAGTCATGTATATATATCATATGTATGTATGCATAATTGTTCTTCATTCCCCAATCAAGGAAGGTCACCTAGAAGAAGGGAACACATGTGTCTTTTGAGTCAACATGAGAGAGATCGAGAGATCTCAATGCTTTGCATCGTCCTCAAGTAGACAACACTAAGGACGACCAATAGAAGAATGAGAATAACATATAGAAGAAGTAACAAAAGGGAGGGGGAGAGAATCTGCCATGCTAATGTAACTAGTCTAGCATGTCATCTACCCCCCGATCTTGCTGATCAATGTTTCGGGAAGGCAGGGAACACGCTAGAGGAGGAACATCCAACACAGCAGATGGAGCTATCACAAGATCCAAACAAGGGCTATGTTCATGTTCCAAGCCACATTGTTCTTGTCTAGGAGCTAGGATAAGTGCTTTAGAAAATTCGGTAGATAAATGGTTATCAACATCAACAAGTTCATATTCACTATCAGAAGCAAAGGGAGTAACATTTTCATCTATATCATCATCAAGATTTATAAAAATAGGATCTTTAACTCGCACAGGATCAAGACCATCATGCATCTTATGTTTAGGAGATTTAGGCTCAATATCCGGCTGAGGAGAAAATGGAATAATGCTTGTTGAAGGTGTTTTTGGAGATTGCAAAGTTTGAGAAGCAGCTGCTTAAGCCCTAAGATGACGCTTTCGTCGACGTTCCCGTGCAGAATGATTACGTCTTGTCTTAGTAGGAAGTGTAAAAGATAGAGGAGGAGGAATGTTCTCATTCCTATCACTTGGGTGTTTAGGTTGTGGTCTCTTAGGTTGGATAATAGGAGAAGAAGAAGGTCTCTTCTCTCTATAGAAGGTAGGAGGAGGAACTGCTCCATATAAGGAGGAGTTTTTGGTTTAGGGAGAAGACCAAGTCCATCATGACGAGGAGGTATAGGTCTACTCTTAGGAAGTTTATTAGGTATAGACATAGTCACATCCATAGGGATGTGTTGAGAATCTTCTTGGGGAAAGACATTAGTTTTGTCTTTCAAAGGAAGAATTTCCTTCTCAAGAATGATAGGAATGCCAAGTTTAGGTGTTCTAGGTTCACTTAGAGATAAGATCATATCTGTTTTCCACTTTTGATAAGATTTGAAAAGATGATCACTTCGCAGAGGAAGAGATTGGAATTGTTTGGGCCAAAAGTAATCAATAGGAACACTAGAGGTTCTTTTGGCTGGTTTAAAGAGACTATGATTGACAGTAACAACTTCACCATTATGGGGAAATTTTAAACACTTATGAATAGGAGAAGCAATAGCTTTCATGGAAGATAGCCAAGGATAGCCAAGCTTCACACGAAATTGTTCGGAAGAAGGAATAATAGCAAAGTTCACATCAAGGGACTTGTTATGGACCTCAATAGGCAATGTAATAGAACCAATTGCAGGAGAAGAAAATGCATCAAATAGTTTCACAATCACATCTGTTTTGTCATAGATCACTTGATTCAATTGCAAAGTAAAAAGAAATTCTTCAGTAATAACATTAACCATGCACGAAGGATCAATAAGCACTCCACGGCAAGGCATATTCTTGACTTTTGCAACTATGTATAAAGGACCATCAGGTGCCCTAATGGTTTCGCTAGAATCAAATGTGATGGAAGGTTCTTTAGGGTTTTCTTGCTGCTCTACAAAGTTAATCACATTCGGAGTCATAGACACAAGACCATTAGATGAGAAAGAGGAATCATTAGCCTCAATCACATTAGAAGTATGAGAAGTATGAGAAGGTAATGGATCAGTAAAAATCTGAAGATTTTGGTTAGGAGGACCTACAGATGTGTTGCCTTTATCATTCACTCCAGAAACAAAAATAGTATTATTATCAATCAAATCTTGAATTTTACCCTTTAAAGAAAAGCATTTTTCAGTATCATGACCAGGCTGACGATGAAAGTGACAAAAAGCTTTGTGATCAAAATAAGGTGAAGTAATCTTTGCAGGATCAATTTGTCTTATAGGAGGAAGGGTAAGCACATTTTGTCCCAATAACTTATTCATAATATCATGCAATGATTCATTCAAAGGAGTATACTTTCTTTCTTTCCTGAAAAATTTAGAAATAGGAGGCACACCTGATGCTGCATTCACATTGTTGTTGATGATGTTTTCATTGAATTTGATGGAATCTCTGTTCGGTTAAAACTTCCCAAATGGTTGTTGACTGCTATCACCCTTATCACTCGGAGTTATAGGATGTGATTGTTCCATTTGACTCACAGTCAGTTGATAATTGTGAAGAGTGGCGCACAACTATTGGAAAGAAGTAAACTTAGAAAACAGAAGTTTGTCTCGAATATCTTTTTGCAAATTAGAAATAAAGATTCTTTGAATATCATTATCAGGCACTGGAAAAGAAATTTGAGCATACAAATGCTTATATCTACCAATGAAATCAGTCACTTTTTCTTTAACACCTTGTTTACAATGCATTAAATCAATCAAAGTAACTTTAGGACTTACATTGTTTTGAAATTGTTGAATGAAAGCATTTGCAAGTTGTTCGAAAGAAGTAATAGAATAAGAAGGCAATGAGCAATACCATTGTAGGGCTTTGTCTCTTAATGTTCTAGTAAATAGTTTTGCAAGCAACCTTTGGTCATAAGCAAAATCAGTACAAATTGTTTGAAAAGTCTTAACATGTGTTAGAGGATCTCCTTTACCATTATAAAGTTCCAAATGCGGGATTTCAACATGCTTAGGAGGAATAGCTCGAACAATGTCAAGAGAAAGTGGGCTCGCAACATCAAATGTGGGCACACTAAACTTAGATTGATTCATAGAGGTAATTTGTTGTTGTAAAGAAGAGACAGTTTGTGCAAGATTATTAATGGTAGCTTCAGTCGAAGAGTTCATATTAGGTGTGTTAGATTGAGATGGAGGTGTGATGTTATTGAAAGATGGTAAAGAGTAAGGTGGTGGGACCCTATGATAGTCAACCATAGGAGATGATTGGATAGGAGGAACACTACAAGGAGGAATGGAATGATTAAATGAATTGCCCCCTTGTGTCATGTTCATTTGTGAAGATGTAATAGGAACACTTATTGAAGGAATGAATGAAGAAGTCGGATTGAATGAAGGATTAGGGTTAATTGAAAAAGGAGGATTGCCCCCATGACTGGTAATCACAGGAGGAATGTCTTGTATAGAGGTAGCCATGATGTTCGATGTAAAGGTAGGTATACTAGCAATAGAAGTGGTCAAAGGAATAGAATGATTGACTTGTGTAGGAGGTTGTGTATAACCTAAAGATTCAGCACAACTCTTCATAGGCATCACATTCGAATCCACAATGTGTGCGATACCACGTAAAACATCAATTCCATTCTTATCACTTTGAAGCATACGTTTTAGACCCTCAATTAAAGGAAGAGCTTGACTATCGGGATACTCATGAGACATCCATTGGTGAAAATCATCAAATTGGTTATCCAATTTGGAAAGTTGTTCAACAGAAACTTCATGGGGAGCTTCTTCATCATTAAGAGGATTAGAGGAATTACCCATGTCCTCGTTAAAAAGGCTACTCAAATTAGGTTCCAGCTCCTCGGTAGTTAAACCTCGGAAAGACTTAATTCTATGGCTTCGTCTAACGGGAATAGTGTAAGTAGGGCTTATTGTTGTAAAACTCATGCACTAGAAAGAGAGAGAAGATTTTGAATTTAGAGGTAGCAATTTTCAGTAAAATTAGCCAATCTTCCAGATTTAAGCTGTTAAATGCAATCACCACAGTCTCCCGAAATTTCGGAAAAAATGTCCGGGACCGTGGCGCTCGGAGTGCAACACGGTCCTTGCAACTTTTTTCGAAATTTGCAGGGATGAAAGGTATGATGATTTTAGAGCTAATCTGAAAAAATTGAGGGATTTTAGGATCTGTAGATAGGCCAAATTAAAGTTGCAAATTCAAAATTGAACCCTATCAAGATTGTCGAAAAATGCAAAATTTGAATTTTGAAAAAGAGAGGGAAACTGAAATTTTGAATTTTATGATTTTAGAGGGAATGTCAAGAGCAATGCAAATTTTGAAATTTGAAAATTGACTCAATTTCATGCAAAATTCAATTTTGAAAGCGGAAATCAAAGTTGTTGTAATTAGGCACTTAATTTCAAAAGTCACAAAATGCAAATATTTGAATAAAGCACTGAAATTTCGAATGAATGCAAATACAATTTTCAGATCTAAGACAGTAAGAACACAATTTTGACACAAAATTTCAGTTTCGATAATTTTTGAATGATTAGGAGCCTTAGACCAAGCAATCACAAGACCAACTTTGACTGTAATTTTGAAAGTGTTATAATTGACAAAATCAGCCAAAATTCTGGATTTTAGTAGGAAAATACAGCAAGATCTCGCTCCCGAAATTTTGGAAAAAATGTCGGGGACGATGGCGCTCGGAGTGCGACATGGTCCTCGCAACTTTTTTCCAAATTTTCAGGGATGAAAGATATTGTGATTTTATTGCGGAATCCAAAGTTACAGCTGATTTGGAGATGTTTTGATCGGTCAAATTGTCAGACAAAGGTTGAATCAAGAGGGTTTCAAAAATTAGGGTTTTGACATTTAACCACTTAATTTTCAGAATTAAAGCACAAATATGAATTGATAATTTGTAATAGAAGGAAAGATCTGAAACAAGCATTAACATTTAGACATTTCGCAAGTTTAATTACTAAAAAGAAATTTTAGGGTTTTAATGCAATCACCTCTAAAACTTTGCAAAAGATCAAACATGGAAATGTAATCAATTTTTTCAGATCTAAGCATGAAAAATCAGAAAGGATGTTCACGTCGGGTTCACCAAAATGTAAAGCGGAAAATCACGGTCGAACCCTAGTTGGTCTCCCCTCTTCCAACTCCGAGGAGAGAGAAGGGAGGTTTGCTAGGATTCGATGGGTTTTCACTTAGGGGAGAGACTTTACATTCAAAAGAGGGGTTGAAACTCATAAGATTCAATCCCACACGATGTAAGATTTGATGCTAAATGAATTTCAAGGGTTAGGAAAGCAAGGCTACCCTCTTTTGTAAAGAATGTTGATTAAGGAAATTAAGCTAAGGATGAATAGAAAGTCATAAAGATTCGCTTATAAACTGAGTTTAGGTTATAGGATGAAGCTGCGGACCTGGAATTAGCAGTAGAATGTCGATACGGCGCTGTCCTGCAAATTTGAGAAAAAGTTGTCGGGACGATGGCGCCCGGCGCCACGGTCCTCCGAAAAATCCGCGAAACGAAGGGGGATCTGTTCGTCTCTGCACAAGGATTCCAGATCTTCAATTTCAGCCGCGTTCCTGCAACCTACACACAGAAAAGCGAAGACGATTGGGGGGTTAGGGATTAGGGGTTTGCCTTTAGGTCAAACCCCGGTTTTGGAATTAACCAAGAAATGAGCAAGAGCTGTAAATGTAAATGACTGTAAAACAAGTACTAATACCTTGTTCTAAGGATGTTTGTATCCTTATGTGCGAAGGTTTATATGTTGTATGTTGTATGTTGTATGTTGTATGTTGTATGTTGTAGCATGTAGTATGTGATCTCCTCTTCAATGGTTGAATCCTTGTCTTGAATGCAACACTTAGCCTTGAATGGAGACTTGAAATGATCAATTGCTTGAATGCTTGAATGCCTGAATGCTTGAGTATAGTTTCCACGCCTTTTTCCTCATATCGAATGAAAGAGGAAAATATCATTTATATACTTGTCAATTAGGGCTGATAGACTGATTTTCCCGACCTTAGGCCGACCAGGGAATGTAATTTTCCAAATTGCAAACGAAAAGACCCGATACCACTTAGGAAACCGGGCCCAAAATAGGACCCAGGGACCAGGGCGCTGGGCGCCATGGTCCTGGAGGACCAGGGCGCTGGGCTCCCTGGTCCTGCAGGACCAGGGCGCTGGGCGCTCTGGTCCCACCTCCCGGGGCAGCAGGGTGCAGGGAGGTTCAGGCCAGGGTGCATGAAAAATGCAGTTTTCAGTGTCGTGAGCAAGTTTTGGGGTCTCCATTCAGGTTGCGTGTTGCGTCGCCATCGTGAAGACCGAAATGCAGTCGAAATTGCAAGTGTCACAATTTTAGGACGCTACACTAATATTATGAAGCCTCATAATCCGGTATGTAAGGAACGTCAATTACGAAAGCAAGTTAGAACTTCTTTTAAGAGCATACATGATAAATCTAATGATGTACTTGATTTGATTCACATTGACTTATGTGGTCCAACAAGGACTAGAAGCTTTCAAGGTGATAGGTATTTCATGTTGATAATTGATGATTATTCTAGGATGATGTGGGTGACTTTTATAAGGGAGAAGTCTTAATATTTTGAGAAATTCAAGATCTTTACAACTAAGGTAGAAATATAATCTGGATTGAAAATAAAATGTCTAAGATCAGATCAAGGCGGAAAGTTCACTTCAGACTCCTTAGCAGAATGGAGTAGTGGAAAGGAAGAACATAACCATTTTGGATGCAACAAGATCTATGATTATGGAAGCCAAATTGCCTCACATCTACTGGAGAGAAGCAGTGAGTACAACAATCTACACATTCAACAGAGTTCACATCAATGGTGAAACCAGTAAGATCCCTTATGAATTATGGTTTAGACATACACCTACTGTTAAATATTTCATAATTTTTGGAAGTAAATGTTATATCAAAAGGGATGATTCAATTGGGAAGTTTGATCCTATATGTGACGAAGGGCTATTTCTTGGATATTCAATTCAAAGCAAAGCATATAGATGTTATAACAAAAGATTGCAGAAATTGTGGAGAGCGCTAATGTGAAAGTCGATGAGCAATACAGAAATCAATTTATATCATATGACAAGTTACCAATAGTGGAAATGATCATAACTGAAATGATAAGGCCTTAATTGATATAGGAAACTAAGATAGTTATACCGGCACAATCAGAAAACTCAACTATGAGTGATCATCAGAGCAGTGAACCTGAAGTTCAGAAGACACCAAGGTATGTAAGGTTAAATCATTCTGAAGATCAAATCATTGGAGATAGGAACAAGGGAGTTATGACAAGAAGAAGACTGACAAATGAAGAGGTATGTCTTATTTCTCAAATTGAACCGGCATTTGTTATTGAAGCTTGTAAAGATAAACATTGGTTAAAGGATATGGAAGATGAATTAGATTAGATAGAGAAGAATGAGACTTGGACTTTAGTTCACTGGCCTAAAAATAAGAATATTATTGGAACTAAATGGGTTTTTAGGAATAAACTAAATGAGGATGGTCAAGTTGTAAGAAACAAGGCTAGATTGGTTTTTGTAAAGGATATTCTCAAATGGAAGGAATTGATTATGGTGAGACATTTGCACTTGTAGCTAGAATATAAGCTATTAGACTATTTCTTGCCTATGCAGCTTATAAGAACTACAAAGTCTATCAAATGGATGTTAAATGTACATTCTTGAATGATGAACTTTAGGAAGAGGTATACATTGAGCTACCTAATGGATTTTCACTAACAGATGATAAAGATATGGTTTGTAGATTGAGGAAATATTTATATGGATTGAAACAAGCTCCTAGAGCTTGGTATGCAAGGTTGGATAAATATCTTTTGAAGCTTGGTTTTACTAAAGGCATTGCTGATAGTAATTTATATTTTAAGATCACTGATGATGATATTCTGATTATTGAATTATTTGTTGATGATATCATTTTTGGAGGTGAAGATAAATTGTGCATGAAATTTTCTAATAATATGAAAAATGAATTTGAAATGTCCATGATTGGTGAGATGAGATTTTTCTTAGGTTTGCAGATTACTCAAACTAACAAAGGCATTTTTAATTTTTTATTTGTCAAATTAAGTATCTAAGGGAATTGTTGAAGAATTTTGGTATGGATAATTCCAAATCGGTAAGTAGTCCTATGGTGACTAGTGAGAAATTATCTATCAAAGATACATCTACACTGGTAAATCCGACAAGGTATAAGTCTATGATTGGTGGCTTGTTATATCTAACTCAGACTAGACTAGATATTATGAATACAATAAGTATTGTTTCAAGATATCAAAGTAATCCTAAAGAAAATCATGAATGTGCAATAAAGAGGATATTCCGGTATTTGCAAGGAACAATAGAATATTGTTTGTGGTATTCTAGAGATGATGACTTCACTTTATCTGCATATACAAATTTAGATTGGGTAGGAGATACTGATGACAGGAAGAGCACTTCTGGTGGAGCTTTCTTTCTTGGAAAGAAATTGGTTTCATGGATCATCAAAAAATAGTCATGCATTTCTTTATCTCTTGCAGAAGCTGAATATGTTGCAACAACAACTAATTGCACTCAAGTCTTGTGGATGAAGCAAATGTTGAAGGATATCAAGGTAAATTGTAGTGAACCGTTACTTATCTATTGTGATAACTCTGCAGCTATTGACATGTCTAAGAATCTAGTATTTCAGTCTAGGACTAAGCACATATCAATAAAATATAACTTTCTGAAGGACAAGGTAGAAGAAAAAGAAGTCAAACTAGTTTATGTGAACACTAAAGAGCAGATTATAGATATATTCACTAAACCACTGTCTAAGGAATCATTTGAGTATTTGAGAGATAGGTGAGGGGTTTTTACCCCTCTGGTAGAGACTTGGTTGATGCAGTTTGGCATCAGTCCGGTATGCATTATTAGATATATTATTCATTTTGACACTAATGAGTGGTGCTACTACTCAGGGGAGTAGTCAACTTTGAGATTCAAAGGTTTATATTCTTGCTTTGATATTTTTGTCATATTTTTGGCATTGATGTCGAACGGGGAGAGTAGTGATGTGAAAATAAATTTAGAGATATTATTCACAAGGGGAGAGTTATTGATATTCAGGAAATTGTTGATTTTCTTCCACAGGGGAGACTTGTTTGGCATTTCTTGGTACTTAGATATTTTTCACATCTAGTGTTGCCATCAATGCCAAAGGGGGAGATTGTTGGCAATAAGGATGAATTGATTATGTGTTGCATTGATGTTTTGCCATTGATGTCAACACTAGCTATTATGGTTTTGGTTACCGACGGGTAGGTTTTGGTTACTGGTAGAAGATCTAGTGTTACTAGCAGAAGGGACTATTTGTTGGACACTTCCGACATGTTTGGATCGATGGAGTATGTTTGGTTTTATGTGTTACATGCTTCTAGAGAATGTTTTGGTCAATTGGTATTGACTTGGTGATCAGATGTTATCATACACTCCTGTAAGCCCTTACCGGCATGGGTTTAAGGTTTAACCGACAGAGCTTTCACTAAGAAACCTTGATAGAATGCTAAGTGGTGTTGGTGCGGCTTCTAGGTGGAATTCAGGATGCAGAAGATGATCCCTGATCGTGCCTCAACTATTTGAAGATATTTCTTTGGCATGGTGGACCCATAGTGTGTAGAGGCATTAGATGGAAAGCTCGATAGGCCGACCTTTAGGAACCTAAGCGTAAGGAATGAGAGTGTGGGTTGATAATCGGGCAGAACCAGAGAGTCCCGATTTGGATGAATAGCAGCAAAGGATTAACGTGTGGAAGAAGATCGAGGTTGTGTTGTAACAGAGGTGAAAGGTCATGGTCAGGAAAGATAGCTGATTTGTGTGCAAAGTAAGCTAACCAGATACTTGATTTCTTAAAGGGAGGAGAAAATAGAAAACATTGCACAAAGTAATGCGCTGGGAAACTATAACAGGTAGAGCTATGAGGATGTTGAGTCGATGAAAGGAGCACTTGGAGACAGAAATGAAGTGCAGATGGTTATTGAGTTGTAGAGGGGTAGTTGGCCAACAAATGTAGCCAGTTAGTTTATTTGTAAACATCTATTATTTTATGTAGCCACCTTCGTATGCTAAGTAATGATAAATATAACCTTTTTGGTGTTCATATTTGCATTGTTGGTTGTTATTGATGACTCCCATTCTCATTTTAATTAGGTGCTAAATACATTATTATTATCAAATCCTATTATTCTCTATTATGTTCCTGTCACAATTCTATCAGGAAGTCTGTAGATGCCGATTGCTTCCCCTTGAACTTCCTATCATTATTGCTTGTGTGTGGAGTATGTGTTTGGGGTTTAGTAAGAGGTTCTACGTCAATTGGTATAAGATCTTAGAAGGTTTGGGCAAGACATTTTTGTGTTTATGATTGTGTAGGTTGAGAGGTCAACCTGGTTGTTGGTTGCCAAGAGATTAGGTAGATAAGGGAAGAGACACCTAGGTGAGGCAAGGACAAGATGAAGCAGAGTGAGAGAGACCTGATTGAGGGAATGTACCTTTTGAGAGATTATTTGAGAGGTGAGGATTCATGGAAGAAGAAAGGGGAAGAGAGGAAAAGAAAACAAGAATGGAGGAAGAGGAAAGAAGAAGAGATGAGACAACAAGAGGTTAGACAAATAAAGAAAGAGTTGGAATGAATAAGACTAGAGATGCAAAAAGACATAGAAGAAAAGGACAAAAGAATTAAGATGCAAAAACAAAGATGGCATTTGATAATAAAAATAAAAGTTGTGTGGCCTATTCAAAGCTAATTAAACAAAAAAGACAAACAAGGACAATAGTACAGGCAGAGGTAAATCTGAAGGACTTTTATAATGATGTTGTGGTACACTCCTTAACAATGAAGAAAGATGAAGAGTCTAGGCATAAGTATGGTATAGACATTGGGTGGTATGATAAAAATGAAGAAGTCCAAAATAGTTTGGTTAAGGAAGATTTACATAAGGTTGTGAATGACGTTGTTGTAGTTGATAGACCAATGGGTGAGATGGAAAAGAATAGAAAACCAAAATATTTATTGCTATCACAAGGATGGTTGGAAGAGTTAGGAGAAATGAAGACCTGTGTAGAGAAGGACATGAAGTGGAAGGTTACAACTCATGGTCAAGAATTCCTTGTGGACGCAGACAAGGAGGTAGACAAAACAATTATAAAAGATACTGTGAATGATGGAGTGTCAGCGAAAGGGGCATGTGAGTTTGAAGACATGGGATCGTAGATTCCCACATTATCATTTATGTTGTCGAATGGTTGTAAAGAAAATATTATAGGAATATGGTAAACAACAAGGAAACATGCAGTAAGCAGCTCCGTCGGAGAAGTGTGATATGGATTCCCGAGCAACTATGGAAGAAATGAAAGAAAAAGGTATAGAAGCTAGTGTTGATTAATCGCCCCATGTGCAGGAGCACATGATCTTTTGTCTCCTAGGGAGTTTGATGCAGGAGTATCGCGCTAGAATTTTCTAACTGATTGATCATTGATTCTATCGCCACATCAGCAGGAGGTTGAACTGAATATGAACGATTAATGAGTGATGAAAAAAATTAGTTACAAAGGGTAATGAAATGATCAGGAGAAACTGAAATGCCAAAGATTGGAACTAGCCTGATTAGGATGGGCGTCGAAAGGAAGAAGGCCGATAGGAGAAGGGAAGGCAATTCGTTTGGAATGGAAAAGGCTAGAACCGACAATACAAGAGGGGATTCGGCAGTTAGTGTGTAAAGGCGTTAGATGGAAATTCTGATAAGCTGACCTTCATGAACTTAAGTGTAAGGAATGAGAATGTGGGTTGATAATCAGACAAAACTAGAGAGTCTCGATTTGGATGAATAGAAGCAAAGGATTAACATGTGGAAGAAGACCGAGTTTGTGTTGCAAATAGAGGGGAAAGGTTGTGGTTAGGAAAGATAGTTGATTTGTGTGCGAAGTAAGCCGACCAGATACTCAGTTTCATAAAGGGAGGAGAAAATAGAAAATGTTGCACAAAGTAATGTATTGGGAAATTATAACGGGTAAAGCCGTAAGGATGCTGAGTCGATGAAAAGAGAACATGGAGATAGAAACAAAGTGTAGATGGTTATTAAGTTGTACAGGGGAAGTCGGCCAACATATGTATGGCCAGTTAGTTTGTTTGTAAACATCTATTATTTTATGTAGCCTCCTTCGTATGCTGAGTAATAATAAAGATAACCTTTTTGGTGTTCATATTTTCATTGTTGGTTGTTATTGATGACTCTCGTTCTCATTTTAATTGGGCTCTAAATATATTGCTATTATCAAATCCTGTTATTATCTATTTTGCTCCTGTCACAATTATGTCAGGAAGTCTGTAGATGCTAATTGTTTACCCCCTGAACCTCCTATCATTATTGCTTGCATGTGGAGTATGTGTTTCGGGGTTTAGCAAGAGTTTCTACGTCATCTTACAATTATCATAAGACTAGTGACACATGAAAAAGAGGTTCCAAATAGTAGAATATGAAGATTCCATTCAAGTGGGGTTTCCTTTCTCGTGTGAGAATATTATTTACAACAATTTAAATACCAAATAATTTCTTCTCGACCTAGGACTTTGCAAGGTGTACAACAGTTAGTCCTATAGTTCTAATAATCTCCCACTTGTTATATACGTTACATGCATCATACTAAGTACTCAATATAATGAGTCAATGATGATAATAATATTCATTATCACATTTCACTTTAAATGAGATTATTTAAGCTAACAATATTGAAGAAAGCATCTACAACATTCACAAAGGTATCCACTTTCTTTATTATGACCCGCTTGTCCTCAACTACGTCATGAACAAAGTGCTTCTACACATTAATGTGCTTTGTTCATGCATGAAAGTTAGGTTTCTTTGCTAAGATGATGACACTCTAATTGTTAGATTGAATCACCATTGAATCCTACTTCACCCCTATGTTTGAATAGACTCTATAGTGAGACTACTTCCTAATAGGCATCATTAGAGCTCTATCATGTACTATATCTCTAGAGTTAAAAAAACAACCATTGCCCTTGATTTTCTAATCTAATTGATTGCACCCTCAAATAAATTAAATACATACCTACTGTATTGACACAAAGTAGGACATGATTGTTTAGCCTATTCAACCCTATAGGGCACTAGCATTGAATCTAGGAACTCTTGTTAGCCACATACATTGTATGGGCACAATTAGTGTTGGTCATTGATGCTATCTAAGTGCTAGTGTAGATTATAAAAGAGGTTGGGGAATTGATTTATATGCCTCTTAGATCTCTACATTTTCTTTTATAATTATTCTTCACTGTGTTGATAACTATTCCACCTATATTTGAGTTAGAAAACTCCACAATCATATGTTATTGCAACTTGAAGCTAGGACAGAAGAAAAAAAATGACTATTTAAATATTGTTTTAGTCAATACCATAGATAGTCTATTTCAAATTTTAAAATTATGAATAAGAAACACATTAAAACAAACTAAGATTTAAAATTAAATCATCTAAACTTTTAAATACCCAAAATTAATAAAACAACTAAATACATTATAACTCTTTCTTTTCTATTTAAAAAATCTCAAACTTCTAATTTAAACTTAAGTTCTACTACACATAAATTATTAAAACACATTCCATATAATTTCATCATTGGTGTTTTTTGAAATTATGTGCTTGCTAATTGTAAGTGGCCCTTGGGAAAAATAAATTGGAATGGGCCAAATAGCATTATTGGAATGGATATAATTTGAACATTTATCTTCCCCAAAAGGAAAGTCAGTAGTGTATTGGGAAGCAAAATCTGTGCATATAGTGACAAATGAGATGGATGAAGATGATGATGATGTTATTTCAATGGTGAATAGTAAAATTCACATGAATATGAACTGTATGCGGGAAAAGTGAGTCGATAAAACTCAATATGTGAAAATATTGCTAAATGACTTGTCCACACACACACACAGGACTTCTTGGTGCAAGCTATGGAGTCATGACGTATAACTCAGCTTCCCAAGGTTGGTCCCATGGTTCTCTATCCTACAATGTCCCTCAAACCAATGTTTTTGCTCTTAGATCACTGAGCAAAATGGTTTAGGGATGGCAAATGTAAGAACGAGGGATGCTTTGATATATTTTAGAATGAAATACGTCCTAAGCTATGCATGATCTTAAAATGCAATAAACTAAATGATAAGATTGACAAGGTTAGTATGAGTACTATCCTAACATGATATATTAGTCTATGATTGAGCTAAATGATGAAGAAAGTATTCTAAACATGCATATTTAGACTAATTTCTGATTTCAAAGAGGCTAAAATGATGAGCATAAAAATGATATGAAAGCTTGAATGTAATTGAGCATAAGTGTGATACTACAAATTTGAAGGATTGTTTAAAATGGAGGAATGAGAGCTCTATTTATAGCAAAAACAGGGCAATGGATGGTCAGGATTGAAAGATTCAATCAAGGGTTGAGTTTGAAAGTTGGGGATCCACGTGCAAAATTTGCACCAATGAAATGGTGACAAGTGTCAACATAGGGTTGGGTTGAGAGAAGGGGTTGGAGGCATTAAATGCCTAAGAAGACCTCATGGTTATCTAGAGGGTAAGGGTCAAGCTTAAGTTAGGCTTACCCAATGGATTAAGATTTAATCCAAGGATAAACCTTTGTGCAAATGATTAAGAGATAATCATGGTCAAAGCATTAAAGGCCTGATGAGACCCTTGGGTTGGATAAAGGTTGAGTTAAAACAAATGATTTAACCATGTAAGAGGGTTTGAGTTAACCATTAATGGTTATTGAAGACTTTGGGGGATTAAGTGGTTGAAGGTTGGAAGCCTTTAATGGCTATCAAAGACTTTGAGGAATTAAGTGGTTGAAGGTTGGAAGCCTTTAATGGTTATCAAAGACTTTGAGGTTTGAGAAGTGACTTCCCTTTGCTTAGGGATGTGACAAAGTTTAGAATGATGGGTCAGGCTAATTAGAAGCGAATAGAAGATTCTAGAAGGGATTAGAAAGGGGTTTAGGATTTTGCAAGTGGATGGGGGGGATAATAGGATTTAATTGAAATAAAGTAATTTAATTCAATTTAGTTGCAATTTGGGGAAATTAAATAAATTAGATTTATTTAATTTTAGGATAACTATTTAATTAAATTTGAATTTAATTAAAAGTGGATAGGGGGAATTTAATTGAATAAAATGATTTATTCATTAAATGGGTATAGTGAATTTAATTTAAATAAATTGAATAATTTACTTAATTAAATAGAGGAATGAGGGTAATTTAATTAAATTGGATTTAATTAAATAGAGAAATGAACATAAAATATTCATTTAGGAATATGGTCATTTTTATACGTCTACATTTTGCCCCTCTTTGAAGTGACGTGTGTGCACATGTTATTTCAAAGAAAATGATGTCTTATGGTGATTTATGATCAAAATGCAATTTTTGTGTCGCTCTTATGATTTGCAAGTCGTGCCCCAGATTTGATTTGATGTGTGATGCCCCAGATTCGATATTTGATGGTGATGCCCCCTTGGGAGATGAATCAATATTTTGAAATTTTTTGATTTAATTTGATGAGTTGCGTATGATGTGTATGATTTCGTGCATGGGAAATGTGGGGAAATTGATTCATCTCCCGATAAGTTACAAATGTTATGGTATAGGGGAGACCGCGACCATATTATAGGTCCATTCGGCTAACCCTAATTTCATTTTCCTCCTATAAAAGGGGAAAAGGGCTTGAATTAGATTCATTTGTGCTTTGTTGACTTTGGAGAAAGAGAATTTGGCCTGCAGAGAAAATGCCTATTCCTTATCATAGACACCGTTTCGAGTGCGTTCGGAGGTACCGGAGACCTGCAACGTATGGACCACCAGTAAGTCAACATTCTTGACCCTTTTTTGACTTTTCATTTGGTCATTTTTAGTCATTTTTTGATTTTCAAAGGTCAAGTTTAATGGTTTAGCGTGTCTAGGGCATAGATTAGCGCATATGAAGTTTTAAGTAGTGCATCAAGTCAAATATTAGGGGCTGCGTCCGAAATAGATAGGATAGCGCATAAAAAAAATAGGTTAGCGCATATATGTAGAATAGCGCATGGCAACAGTCGGGTAGCACGTAGGGTCAGCAGGGTAGTGCGTAGGTTAGACCTAGCGCATAAGGGTCACAGGGGTTCGCATGGGTAAGGGGGTTTAGCGCGTAGGGCTAACCTAGTGCATAGGGTCAAAGAGGTAGCGCCTGGGAGGGATAGATTAGCACGTAGAGTCAGTCTAGCGCATAGGGTAGGTTAGGTGGCGCATGGGGGGAAAGAGTTAGCACGTAGAGTCAGTCTAGCACATAGGGTAAATAGATTAGTGCGTAGGAAAAATAGCATAGCGCGTGGGGAAGTTTTAGCGTATCTGGAAAATTTTTGCGAGATGGGCCGAAATGTAAATTTGTTTTCTTTGTTTGTCATGATTTTATGGATTTGTCCAATATGAGTGTCGATATAACTTGTCTTGATTTGTGATTTTTCAAGTTATGTATAGATATCAATGTGTTGTGTTGATCAAAATATGATTTGTTTGCATACTGTGTTTCAAATTCAATGTGTGAAGCTTGATTTGTGTTACAAGCTGATATGGGTTGGAAACTTGAATTGTGTTACAAGCTGATATGGGTGGGAAACTTGAGTTGTTTTACAAGTTTATGTGATTGTGGAGACTTGAGTTGTGTTACAAGTTTTGATATGGTTTTTGATAACTTGAGTTGTTTTACAAGTTGATATGAAATGATAGGATTTTGAACTTGATGTAGATGAGCAAATTATTTTCATATTGTTGATGTGAGTTTGATTTTGATATTGTTGGTTTGATGTGGAAACTGACATTGGATTTGTTTTGCTTGTTTGACAGGAGCGATTGGGTGTGGTTCAGTCGCGGGAGAGATTTTCGAGACCGTGGACATTGATACCACGGTTGTCGCAGGTCGATCTTGATATTATCGAGAGATGTGGGTTGACTTCCCTCTTAGATATGCCTCGGTTCACTGTGAACCAGGGGCTATTGATAGCACTTGCGGAGAGGTGGCATAGTGATACGAACACCTTCCATTTTGCCACTGGAGAGATGACAGTCACACCAGAGGACTGTTACAGGATCCTGTGTATCTCTGTAGTAGGGGCACTATTACCATATGAGCAGTCGGAGGAGGGTGGGACAGAGGCACTTCGCCACATTTTTTAGGATGATACAGTCTATGGCTATGAGATCCCATGGCAGGAGTTTCTAGACCTGGATTATGCACCACTGCCATCTGTACTAGCAGGGTTTATTGGTGGATTCCTTTGTCCTGATCGCAGGTCAAAGGGATTCTCTATGGGATGGGGGCTGGTTTTGGAGGAGATGGTCACATAGGGCCGGAGGTTTTCATGGGGATCATCTATGCTGGCCCATCTGTACAGGGGCCTACATGAGGTGGTATACCTTGGTTACGACAGTTTGTCAGCTGGCGTGACATTATTACAGGCATGGTGCTGGGAGCACATTCCAGCGACGAGGCCACTAGCAGATAGAGACATGCCCGTGGGGTGCGCATATGCGTATAGATACAGGGGTCTAGTTGTCCAGCATAAGCTGGGCAAACTAGAGCATTGGAGGAGAGTGCTGGATGATATAGATATGGTCACCTGGCAACCGTACACAGGATGTGAGGTGTGGGAAGAGGATGGGCTGGAGATGCCCTTTGTATTTATGACCAGATACCTGATCGGGAGGACCCCGTTCATGATAGAGAGATTCATGGTGACTCAAGTTTTGAGGCAGTTTGGGCGCCAACAAGGTATTCCACAGGGAGCGTGCTTATATGCACGGCGGCAGCAGGATGTAGCGGATTGGGGGCCGACCATTGATAGTGTAGTGGCGGTGGAGGAGTTTGTGGGGTTGGCCGGGCAGATATGGGATTATGCCCCTGAGATTCAGGATGCGGGCATGACAGATGAGTTTACCTGATTGTTTGCTGCGCGGGCGGTGGCCAGGATATCTGATCCTGATGAGATGAGGCCAGCTTTTGATTCGGATGAGGAGGAGGGAGATGGGGGAGATGACGGAGATGATGGGGATGATGGAGGAGGAGGACGAGGGAGAGGAGCCACAGGGAGGCGGGGAGATAGAGGGAGGAGAGGGGATAGAGGTGTGGATAGAGCGGTGAGACAGGCGGTGATAGACAGGGGGAGAGGTGGATTGGCTATTGGAGCCAGTGGAGAGGGGAGAGTGGGGGAGGTTTTAGCTGCAGTGAGTGGGACGGAGGAGGCTAGGCGACCAGCGTAGAGGAGGAGGACGGATGTACTCCCACCTCCAATCACTACTTCCACTTCCCTTCTTGCACCTTGGATTTGTCACACAAAGGAAAGGAAAATCATTAGATCACTTAAAGGTTTATACATATTCTTATCTTGTCATTTAACTTTGTCAGATATGGGTTTGGCTCATATTAGGAAAGTTGAATATTTTCGACAAGCCCTGGATATTTACCTTGTTGCTTCTGGTCAGATAGTTAATGAGCATAAATCTTCCATCTTCTTCTTTAATACTCCTCAGACCATTCAGAGGCAAATTGCTGCTATTCTCTAGTTTAAAGGTAGGGTCTCTTCCCTTTATTTATTTAGGTATTCCTCTTACTATTGGTTGTCATCCCAGGTCTTCTTGATAGCTTCTGCTTGATAGGTTGTGTTAAAAGGTTAATCATTGGACTCACTGCTAGTTATCTACTACTGCCAAACTGACTCTTTTAAAATATGTTATTCAAGCTTTGCCTATCTACAGATGTTTTGTTCAAGTTGCTCCTATGTATTTTCTTAGGGAGTTTAATGCCCTCTCTCAAAAATTTCTTTGGAGTGGTACTTTGTTGACTGCTAAATGGAGCCTTGTTAAGTGGCAAACTATGTGCAGACCTAAGAATTGTTAATGTGAGGATCTGGTTAACACTGAGAGGAGAGGGGGGGGGGGGTGAATCAGTAATAACAATAAACTGCAAACTTTCACCAATTTGAACAATAGTTCACAAAATAGTTCATAGCCAATACCAGTAGCTGATCTAACAATCATTTAATGTAGATTTACCAAAACATTATCGGTAGCAACTTAAGTGTTCATCATAAAGAAAAGATATCAAAAGCATAACTTAACGATCAATCCACAACATGAACACAAAGATTTTTCATGTGGAAACCCAAATGGGAAAAACCATGGTGGGAATTGGTACCCACAAAATATTTGCACTCTTTCGGAATGCACCCTGTTAGGAGCCTAGCATGGTTAGGAGCTTTACAACAATGCCCGATTAAGAGTAGATCTTATTAGGAGTCACCTAGTCAAGGGATTTTACAACTTAGCTCTATTAGGAGCTGAACCCTGTTAGGAGTAACCTCGCTGGAGGATTTAAACTCAATTTGTTGAGCTACGTGGTTAAGGGATTTATACAATCAGGCCTATTAGGACCTACTAGTTTAAGGGATTTTAATGTTGCTACAACTGTTTGTAAACAACAGATAAAATGATCTGAACTCAACACTTCATAGCTTGCTATAATAGATCCTTGTCATCTCCAATCTGCTTCTCTCATGCAGATATCTCAATCTGGTTCGACACACACACACACTTCTTTGATTATCGACACACTTAACCTTCTCAAACTTGACCTAAATACATTTTACAATTAGGTCAGTTACAAAACCCTAACCTACAATGAATCTACATCATAGTTCATATTAGGTTATTACAAATCATTACAGATCATTACAACAAATTACAAGACAATTACAACCGTTGAATGATCATAACTCATCACCACACATTGATCTGATAAGCTGACAAACCCTTATCACATTCTACTAAGAACTTCACTTCTTTCTAAGAAATATGATCCTTGTACGCACCAAAACAACATCTTATCTCTTCACATGGATTTTGACATGTCATCATCAACTTGTGAACATGAAAAGAATCACCGCCAAACCATAAAACATCACTGATCAAAGATCTTGATACCAGTTCTCAAACCCTAGTTGTTTATACAACAGTCAATAAAAAACATGACTTTTGGATCTCCAAACGTGATGCGGTTCAAGTCATAAACTCCTTATGATGTCATAAGCACACATTCCAAGCTGCAACACCTAACTCAACGCAGATCTCTATTGCAACCATCTCCTTCTTTGTTCCTACTAACCGGTTCACTGCGACTTAGCAATTTTGCTATCCAACGTAATCCAATTCAATCCATTGCCAGTTAGACTTAACTAGTAGACTTAGATGACACAACAAGCATAAACAAACATGGACAAATATGGTTGTCATCAATGACAACACAAATAATTGATCATCATATCATAGTTATATCACCAACAATGCATCAATATATCATCACCAACAGTCCTTTAATATATCATCACCAACAATCCTTTACCAGTATACCATCATCTCCATTAGTTATGCCAACATGCCAACAATCTCCCCCTTTGGCATTCATGGCAACACCAAAACTGTAACACCAAAAATCTCATAATGAAACTCGTTATATCACTATCCTGTCATCAATTCTTCTCTTCTTCTCCTTTGCTCTTCTCCCAAAGGTGCAAAGGCATCTTCTATCATCATCTTAGCTGCTCCCCCTGAGGAGTATCCCACTTCTCATCAATCCACAATGAAAGATATTCAATGAGTCCATTGGATTGATGCTTTACTAGCATCCTAGTTGATCTTGGGTAGGGGTATAACCCCTAACTTACCTCTAAGATATTCAAAGGTATCCTTAGGCAATGGCTTAGTGAATATATCAGCCAATTGCTCTTTACTTGATACATGCTCCAATCTCACTTTATTTTCCTATACTCTTTCTCTCAGATAGTGATACTTCAACTCAATATGTTTAGTCCTTGCATGCAGTACCAGGTTCTTAGAAATGTTTATATCACTAGTGTAATCACAATGTATAATCACTAATTCTATCATATCTTGCTTGAAACCTTCTAAGACATGTCTCATCCATATGGATTTTGTACAATTCATTGATGCAACCACATATTCTGCTTTAGCTATAGACTGAGATATACAAGTATGTTTCTTACTGGTCCAAGATACTAGTCTGTGACCCAGAAATAATGCACCACTTGTTGTGCTCTTCTGGTCATCTACATTCCCTGCCCAATCAACATCAGTGAATGCCTACAAATAAAAATTGCCTCTATATGGATACCATAATCCATAATCAACTATCCCTATAAGATATCTGAATATCCTCTTTACTACTATCATGTGTGTCTCCTTAGAGCTCTTATGTAATCTTGCTACTAACCAACTGCATGGGCAATACCCGATCTACTATGAACAACATGGCGCAATTTTCCAATCATGGACCTGTATTCTTTTTCATCCACAAAGGGTGAATCACCCTCTTTCGATAATCTTCAATTGGTAACCATAGGTGTTCCAACCAGTTTACAGTCTTCCATTCCAAAGGTCTTTAATAATTTCTTCACATACTTGGACTGACAGATAAAAATACCACCTTTCATGCTGTTGGACCTGCAATCCAATGAATTTTTTTTATGTCACCTATAAGAGACATCTCAAACTCTTTCTTCATCTCATCTGCAAAAGTCATACTCATATCATCATTTCCACCAAATATAGTATCATCAACAAATACTTCTGCAATCAACATCTTGTCTCCTTCAGTCTTCAAATAAATATTGTTGTCCTCATTGGTTCTCTGAAATCCTATCTTAATCAAATGTGCATGAAGTCTTTCAAACCATGCCCTTGGTTCTTTCTTCAATCCATATAATTCCTTGTGCAGTTTGCATACCATATCCTTATCTTCTGTCAATGTAAACCCATCCGATTGTTCAATATACATCTCTTCTTCAAGAATACTTTTTAGAAATACTGACTTAACATCCATTTGATAGACTTTAAAACCTTTAAATGTTGCAAATGCAAGTAGCATTCTAACTCCTTCAAGCCTAGCAACATGTGCAAAGGTATCTCCATAATCTTCACCTTCTTCTTGTGCATACCCTTTGTATACTAGTCTTGCCTTGTTTCTAACAACTTCTCCATCTTCATTCAACTTGTTTCCAAATACCCATTATGTACTAATCACATTTTTATCATCAGGTCTAGGAACAAGTGACCATGTATTTTTTTTCTCAATCTGATCAAGTTCTTCATTCATTGCATTTAACCGGTCATCATCCTTAAGAGCTTCTCTAACTATCTTCGGTTCAACTATAGAAATCAGACAAGAGCTTTCTCTGATTTTTCTTCTAGTCCGCACTCTGGCATTCTTGTCACCTATTATGTGGCCTTCAGAATGATTTATCCTTACATATATAAGAATTACCTATTCCGGTTCAACAACCTCTTCTTGTTCTTCATCTTCTTCATTTATCGGTTGAGCATCTTCAGCTGCATTGTTTTGCTCAACATCTTTCTGCACATCCGATTCAATAAACACAAGTTTTTGTTCATCATCTACTAGATCAGATTTGCTGGTATCATTAGATTCATTAGGAAATTCATCAACCTTTACATTCACACTCTCCACAATCTTCTTTGTCCTTTTGTTGTAACACTTGAAAGATTTTCTCTTAGTGGAATAGCCAATAAATGTTCCTTCATCACTTTTAGCATCAAATTTACTAGTATAATCATCTCTTTTTATAAAACATTTGCTACCAAAAAAATTGAAGTAACTAACACTAGGAGTTCTACCATACCATAGCTCATAAGGTCTCTTGTCATTACCTTTCTTCACCAGTTACCGGTTCAATGTGTTTAAACATAAGTACTTACTGCTTCTCTCCAAAACATCTTAGGTACATCTCCCTGTATTGGCATAGTTCTTGCAGCTTCAACAATGGTATGGTTTCTCCTTTATGCAATTCCATTCTGTTGTGGTGTTCTTGGAATAGATAACTGCCTCTTAATTCCATTCTCATCACAATATCTCACAAACTCATTAGATGTAAACTCTCCACCCCGGTTTGATCTCAGACACTTAATATTCTAACTGGTTTCCTTTTCTACTAAGGCCTTGAATGCCTTGAACTTTCTGAAAGCATCTGACTTTTCCTTCAGAAAAGTAACCCACATCATTCTAGAAAAATCATCAGTAAATATCATGAAATACTTGTCACCATAAAAACTTCTAGTCCTCATAGGACCACATAAGTTAGTGTGCACCAAATCTAAAATATGCTCAGAAGAAAAAGATTTACTCTTAAAATAAGATGTAGTCATCTTATCGAACTGGCATTCTTTACACAACACATTGTCTGGTTTAACAAGTTGTGGCATACCTCTCACCATACTAGATTTTCTTACCTTAATCATATTATCAAAGTTCACATGACAAAACCTTCTATGCAATAACCAACTATCTTCAACCTTAGTAACCAGACAACTATTCACATTAGAATTCAGATGGAATAAGTTGCCTTTCACTTGCTTACTAGTAGCAATCAGTTCTCCTTTACATCCTAAGATCCTACAAACTCCACCCTTAAACTCAAGATGATAACCTTTGTCATTAAACTGACCAACACTCAACAAGTTATGTTTTAAACCCTCAACCCAAAATATATCATCAACATTACTTGTACCATTCAAAGAGATAAAACCTTTATCTTTAACCATACAAGGTGATTTGTTTCCAAATCTTACTACACTGCCATCAAATTCTTTAAGAGAAATAAACTTGTTCTTATCACCCGTCATGTGGTGTGAACAACCACTGTCAATAATCCATTCGTCACTTTTGTCAATGTGAGATACTAAAGTCTTCTTATCAGACAAATCTTCCTTAACAACAACAAAGACAATCTTCTCATTGTCTTCATCCTCAGATTCCTCATCAGTGGCACCTTCATTAACTATAACATAACAATGTTTCTTTCCTTTTCCCTTGTATTTTCTAAACTTTTCCTTTTGATCATTATTGGGACAGTGTGTAGCATTGTGTCCTATCTTGTTACAAGAGAAACATTTGAGAGGCAACTTACCTTTGTACTTACCAGTGCCTCTAGGAAGTCTTTTAGCCAATAGAACTTCAAACTCCATCATATTACCTTCATCATCCATATCATCTTTATTACCACCAATATGACTTTACCTACATTCATGAGTTTGACAAACATCTTTCCCTTTTCTCATCGGTACACTAGATACAGATGCTTTAAAAGTAGATTTTGTCTTAGGTACACTATTATCAAAACTATTTAACTCAAAAGCAGTGAGCTTACCAATCAAAGAATCAACAATAACCTTATCCTAAGTAACTGACCTCAACTCTTGACTACCAGACACTCTAATGGCATAGGTAGGCAATAGAGTTCTAAGCATCTTACTCACACTAGTGTCTTCTTCTATAGTACCACCATCACTCTTGATTCCACCGGCAACTTCTTTCATTCTCTATCCACACTGAGTAATATTTTCTCCTTCCAACATTCTCATATCATGAAACCTTCCTCTAAGACTCTCTTCTTTATCCTTTTGAACATGCTTATCACCACCATAGATTAATTCTAACTTCTCCCAAACTTACTATGGCTTCCAGTGCTTGAATGTTTTCTTGTTGCTCCTTCAACGGATCTGCAGTTAGAGGACCAGTAGGAGGTACATACTGAGTAATAGCATGCTGCCAGAACTGAGCACCCATACCTTTAATATATATCTTCATTCTCACACTCCATATACGGTAGTTGTCCTTAGTGAATTTGGGACCCTTCTTCTTCATCATCTTCCTCAGATCTTTTCCTGAAGCGGTTAAGCTTCTACACAAAGAGGACCTAAATCTCTAATACCAATTGTTAATGTGACAATCCGGTTAACACTGAGAAGGGGGGTGAAAATAAACTGAAAACTTTCACCAATCTGAACAATACTTCACAAAACAGTTCATAACTAGTATCGGTAGCTGATCTAACAATCACTTAATGCAGATTTACCAAAACATTATCAGTAGCAACTTAAGTGTTCATCATAAAGAAAAGACATCAAATGCAAAACTTAACAATCAATCCACAACATGAACACAAAGATTTTTCACATGGAAACCCAAATGGGAAAAACCACGATGGGAATTGGTACCCACAAAATATTTGCACTCTTTCGAAATGTGCCTTGTTAGGAGCATAGCCTAGTTAGGAGTTTTACAACAATGCCTGGTTAAGAGCAGACCCTATTAGGAGTAACCCGGTCAAGGGATTTTACAACTTAGCTCTGTTAGGAGCTTTATCCTGTTAGGAGTAACCTCACTGGAGGATTAAACTCAAGTTGTTGAGCTACCTTGTTAAGGGATTTATACAATCAATCCTATTAGGACCTATCCGGTTAAGGGATTTTAATGCTACTGCAACTATTATGAAACAACAGATAAAATGATCTAGACTCAGCACTTCATAGCTTTCTATAACAAATCCTTGTCATCTCCAATATGTTTCTCTCTTGTAGATATCTCAATCTGGCTCAACACACACACACACTTCTCTAATTACCGACACACTTAACCTTCTCAAACCTAACCTAAATACATTTTACAATTAGGTTGGTTACAAAACCCTAACCTACAATGAATATACACCATAGATCATTATAAATCATTACAGATCATTATAATAAATTACAAAACAACTACAGTCATTAAATGATCATAATTCATCACCACACATCAATCTGATAAGCTGTCAAAACCTTATCACATTCTGCTAAGAACTTCATTGATTTCCAAGAAATTTGATCCTTGTACGCACCAAAACATAATATTATCTCTTCACATGGATTGTGACACGTCATCATCAACTTATGAACATGAAAAGAATCACCACCAAACCATAAAACATCATCGGTCAATGATCTTGATACTGGTTGTCAAACCCTAGCTATTTATACAACAGTCAATAACAAACATGACTTCCGGTTCTCCAAACATGATGCGGTTCAAGTCATAGACTCCTTATGATGTCATAAGCACACATTCCAAACCGCAACACCTAAGTCAACATGGATCTCTACCGCAACCATCTCCTTCTTTGTTCCTGCTTACTAATTCAATCCATTACAGGTTAGACTTAACTGGTAGAATTAGATGACATACCAAGCATAAACAAACATGGACAAATATGGTTGCCATCAATGACAACACAAATAACCGATCATCATATCATAGTTATATCATCACCAATAGTCCATCAATATATCATCAACAACAGTCCTTTAATTTATATAACCACCGACTGTCCTTTATCGGTATACCATCATCTCTAGCAGTTATGCCAACATGCCAACAAGAATGAGGGTGGTCTTGGTTTACGTTTTGTTATTTTGAATGGACAAGCTCTAGCTGCTAAGTTATATTGGCACTGGTGCACTTGTCATAATTAGCTTTGGGCTTGTATTCTCACCCATAAGTATCTTCCAGATGTTATCATGTTTGATGTTCCTCACTTTCGTATGGAGGGACAAGGTTCTATGATTTGGAATACTCTGAAACTGGGGGCTTAGTTAGTTAAGAATGGGCTCTTTTGGATATGTCATTATGATTCTCAAGCTCTTTTTTGGCTGGATTCCTGGGATGGTCATCCTCCCATTCTTTCTACTCATCATCACCTTCAGTCCCTTTCTGATATTTTTACTAGTGTTGGTTGGGATACTATTGACCATTATAAGACTGTTCATAATGGTGGGTTAGTAGCTCATTTTCACTAGAATTTTTTTTTTTGAATGGCCACTTAGAAGTTCTATGGAAGATAGAAAAGAGCTGGCTCAAATTCTTGAATCTCGTGAGTGCACTACCTTGCCTGGGAATGATGTTTTGGCTTGGGCTAGTATTGATTTATCTGGAAAATTTTTTGTTTCTGCTGGCTATGCTGAGTTGTTGTGGTAGAATTTTGGGGACATTCAGGTCCCTTGGTGGAAGCAGGTTTGGTATAAGTTCTCTTGGCCAAAGTGAAACTTTTCATGTGGTTGGTGGTTCATAACCGGTGTCTTACCTGGGATAATTTATGTAAGTGTGGTTTTCAAGGCCCCTCGATGTGTGTGTTATGTTGTAATAGTGAAGAGAGTGTTTCTCATCTCTTCTTTCAATGTTCCTTCACTAGGCATATTTGGCATTTATGGTGGGAGCTATGGAACCAATCTTATTGGCATGTCTCTTCTTTGACTGATTTTTTTGTTAGATGGAGCAAGGCCCTTGCCAAAACCTCTTTTCTTCAAGTTGCTTGGACTCTTGGACCTTCTTTTATTCTTTGGCATATATGGTTGGAGAGGAACCATCAAATTTTTCAAGATGTGGTGTTGGGAACCCACTCCTTGTGGTAGAAAATTTTCCACTCTTTGGGAGAAACTATTTCAGCAAAATGTGACTTGTCTGAGGCTGTGGATTCAGGTGATGTTACATTCTACAATCGGTTCCATTTTCCTCCTCCATAACACCAACTCATGAGAAATAAATGTAGACACCCTTTTAGAAAGATAAATTAGGTGGGGAGGTGGTGTCCTCCTCCATAGGGTATTTTGAAAATCAACACAGATGGGTCTTCTCGGGGTAACCCTAGTCCTGCAAGGTATTGGTGGCATTGGTAGAGATAGCTCCGAGACTGTTCAGTTTCTCTTTTCTATTTATAAAGGTTGTTATACTAAAAATTTGATGGAGGCTCTTGCCATTTTATTTGTTGTGGAGTGTGCTTGTGCTCTTGGATGGAGCAGGCCCATTTGTGAATCATATTCTCAAGTGGTGGTGAATTTGTTGACTTGGCAACAATCTGCAGATGTTAGTTGGCAGTTTAGTTCAGTTGTTAACCAGATTCTTCATTTGTTTAATTCTTTGATTTCTATTTCTATCGTGCATATCCCTAGGGAGTGGAATGGTGTTGTTGATTGCTTGGCCAAATGGGCCTCTGAGCACATGCATAATTGGTATATCATGGATAAGGGTCAATTACCCTTGGATTTGTCTCATCAGTTGGATCACTTAGTGGATCTTGACAGGGTTGTTTGATGCCCTTGCTTTGTTATTCTTCCACTTTGAATACATTTTAACCCCTCCTTTATTTCAAAAACGTGTAAGAGGAAGAGCTTTCTATGAGAAAATGAAAGATTGGGGAATAGAGAAAGATGTTGGCTACCTCAACCAGTGGACCCCAACATTCCACATGGTTGTATTCCTCCACATTTGAATGGGAGTACACCCAAACCAATGCCTCTTCCAACTTTGCCACACATTTTATGTATTTGTTAATCATATTTGATCAGCTAATGCTATAAGATTTTCACAATGTAGATATTGTATGCAAGTTTCTAGATTTGATTGTGTGCAATATTTTGAAATCATCAATTTTTTCGATCACACTCTATGATCCATCATCAAAATGAATGAGAGTGTGATCTAAAATGTTGATGATTCTGAATCTTGCATATAATCAAATAAAAAAACTTGCATATAATATTGATCTAGTCTGATTCAGTTAATGCATGATTTTCTCAATCCATGTCAATATTGAATGTAAGAGTGTGTTCAGCATTTTGAGCCATCAACATTCAGGATCACATTTTGTTGTCGATCATTAGGATGAATGAGAGTGTGATCACGAAGATGTGTTATGAACTGTGATCCAAAATGTTGACGATTCAAAATCTCCTACACAATAAGATCCAAAAACTTGCATACAATGTTGATTCAACTAACTGATCAAGATTACATGGATAATTTAAGTTGCAAAACAATCAAGCTTTAACTTTGAAGGGTGAGAAAACTTGGACAACTTTTGAAAAGTACTTCATCTCTAGGCCTAGCTTCCAAAACCTGCACATTTCAATTTCCATAATGCATTAGTCCATAAGAATATTCACTATATGTTAGGATGAAACAAAGATTTTTTTGAGACTTTATAAATTTAAATGATGGAATCAACCATACTTCACTATTTATCACTATTCACCACACCTATTTTCTATCATAAACTATTTGACCATATTCTTCTTATAGTCTACCTTAGGTAAACAAAATTGAATTATTTATTTATCTAATCCTCTGTCTTCATCCCATTGACCATAATCTTCTTATAGTCTACCTTAGGTAAACAAAATCGAATTATTTATTTATCTAATCCTTTGTCTTCATCCCAAAAATTAAATAAATATTCTATTTATTGAGTTTTTTGTTTTCTTCCACATTCTATTAAGTGGGCTAATCCACTAATCCCTGACTTGTACAACCTCATCCTAGCAAACCCCCATTAAATCATGCACATCCCCAAATGTGTACAAAGGAACATGGCCTTTGGTAACACAAGGTATGAGCCTTTATACATGTGGCATGGTCTTGGTACCATGTCCAATGGGTGAAAGTAATTGCCCATCCCTCTTGGGTACACTAGAGTATCATTTCCATCTTGTCCCTCAAATTTTCCCAAGGAGAATCTCCACCATTTTCTTGCTCCATCTCCTCTAACCCAATAAGGACACCTATCCTCTCCTTATCTCTCCATGGCTCTCAACCAAAATCAAACATTGATCTCATGTTTTCATCTTATGAGCAAAAAAATTATAAATTGACCCTCATCCAAGCCATTTTGATAATATGATCTTGAATTTGACCTTGTGTTGCTGATAAGAGCATTTAGATCCAACCATCGATGAGCACAATCACCATTTCTTGGTGCAACAAAGGTAGGGTTTGGCAAAATATTTCGTATTTTTATTTATGTTTGCTAGCCTTATGCTTAAATTGAGTGTTGTTTTGTGTTCTAAGCAGAGTGAGTTAATATTGCTTTTGTTTGCTCTATTTGAGCTCAAAATCACATGCACACAGGTGGGAGCTTATTCTTCATGATCAAGATAACCCAAATATGTGAAAACTAGATAACCCATCTTTTACAACTATTGATTTAACTCTTACTGATAAATTCATTTGTCTCTTTAAAAATGATGTTTAAAATTCCACTTTAAACTTTAAAATATGATTATCTCCCCCCATTTTTTTAATATAATGTATTTTTTAAATTATAAATATAATTGACAATTTTTTTTAATTAAATAATAAAATCTAGTAACAAATTTTTAATTGCATATCCGCATGATTGATAAGCTCTCTAATTATGCAATCCTCAGAAGAAAATCCATGAATTCCCTCCACAAATCCCTGTCAGAAATTTTGTATGGGACAATGTACATACACTCCAAACTCCCTAAATTAGATAAATGATGCCTATCCAACCAACAAAATAGATCCCACTCACACTTTTCTGCTATTATTAATTAAAAGGGTCCATTCTATGGGCCCCATATTAGATATGTATCTTTCCTGTTTGGAAATATTTTAGTGGTTAGGCAATGATGCCTTGGCATCTTTTTGTCCATGCTTAAAACGACCCATTTCAGCGTGAGCTATGAATTAAGAAGAATGTATACACATATTCTGTAATAGCTAATCAATTAAATTCTGAAAACAAGTTGTTTGGATTTATTTAATTAACTGCTATTATAGAAAATTGTGCTGATAGTCACGGGCTTTATTCCAATGTTCTGTCCATCTATCTATATATTTCACAGCATACTCTTTTGGCATTAACTCCTCTGCTTTTCCACAGAGCATTTTTTTGTGTGTGTACAATCCAAATGCATTAACTAATGGCAGAGAAACGAGGGAAGGAGGCCCAAAAATGTTCATCTAGATTGTAAAAATTACAACTGCCATTGTTTTTTCAACCGAATGTGGGCTCAAAGTGCATCCAAGTCTGTAAATGAGACCAATGCTTATGGATCTCTCAGTGCTGTTTATATTCCCCTCAAGATTAGTACGGTTTTGGCAAGAAAAAAAAGAGCTGCCCAAATCGGGGTAAGAAGATTAAAGCTGTTCAGTTCATCTGTATGCCTTCACCTTGGTGGTACACCAGTCATGAAGGATTATGCAGCGTCTCCACCACAGAGGAAGATCAAGGACAAGCCTAGCTCACCCGAATATATGAGTAATCTGGTACAAACTTTAGGATAAGTTGTTTTCAGCCACATGTTTCAGTTTTTTCAAGATTTTTTTTTGCTTTTACCTTTAGAGAATTTAGGCTCAAGTGATAGATCAAATCCATTAATCTTCTTTTCGTTAGCATAGATTGTTTCTAGATTTGATTGTGCAAGTTTTTTATCAATGTTTCGGATCAAAGTTCAGATAATCGAACCCAGAAATAATTAGCACTAATATCATGGATTGTAGGAATTATATGTCTATGATTGCTATGGATGTCTGTTTATAAGATTACTAAAATTGTTTAAGCTTTGTGGATGCTTTGTGGATGAAGGTAGCAAGATTATTTGGGCCTGCAATATTTGAAGCTTCCAAGCTGAATGTGCTGTTTTTAGGGGTGGATGAAGAGAAGCCTCTCCCAAGAACTTACACTCTAACACACAGTGATATCACTGCTCACTTAACATTGGCAATTTCTCAAACCATCAACAAAGCACAGGTTTTGGTTTTGTGATTGTATGCCCTTCATGATAAAGCTATGTATTGTGATAGTCTTCAAAGTTTTAGATCACTGCTTTATGTCTGCAATTTTGTGTTTTGGGTTTCCAAGGTTAATAAGAATCATGATGCTAATTTGGTTAAATGATCCAAGATTTACAGTTACAAGGCTGGTATAGCAGATTGCAGAGAGATGAAGTGGTAGCAGAATGGAGAAAAGATCAAGGCAAAATGTCATTGCATGTACATTGCCATATCAGTGGGGGACATTGGCTTCTTAATGTTATGGCCAGGCTTAGATTTTCCATATTTCACAAGGAGTTGCCAGTGGTACAAAACTTTCATCCTTACCTACTTACCACCACTTATATAGTCGTTTAGGCCAAGATGGTCCTATAGAAACCACAAAAGAGTATCAGTATGCTTGGATGGGTGTCATGTTAAAAATCTTCTGGCTGATTTTTAAGCACTCAATTCATCACATTGAAGTATGGCTGATTCTATTATTTAACCCTAATGGTAAAATCTCTGTTCCATCGTAACATATTGCGAAATATTTATGTGGACTAATGTATTATGGGTATTGAAATGTGTAGGTTTTGGAAGCTTTCAGGCATGGAGATGAAGCACTTTTCAAAAGCTGTCCAGGTTTTTCCACCCTTCAAAGTTAAAGCTTGATTATTCTGCAACTTAAATTATCCATGTAATGTTGACCAGTTAGCTGAATCAGTATTGTATGCAAGTTTCTGGTTTAGGTTGTATGCATGAATTTGAATCATCAACGTTTTGGATCACACAACATTCTTATTTATTATAACGATGGATCACAGAATGCGATCCAAAATGTTGATTATTTAAAATCTTGCACACAGTTGAATTCAGAAACTTCCATACAATATCTACATGAATTGTGAAAACCTTGCATTAGCTAAATCAGATTAGATCAGATCAAATATGATTAACAGTTAAGAGAAAATGTGTGGCAGAGTTGGAGGAGGCATTGGTTTGGGTGTACTTCCATTCAAATGTAGAGGAATACAATCGTGTGGAATGTTGGGGTCCACTGGTTGAGGCAGCCAACGTGTTTCTCTATTCCCCAATCTTTCATTTTCTCACAAGAAGCTCTTCCTATCACACGTTATTGATAAGCTATCTGACAAAGTTAAATGACTAAGATAAGATTACGCATAAACTTCAAAGTGATCTAATGATTTTCTTTGCTTTGTGTGAAATATCCAGGGTAAAGCAAAGGAAATGGGCAAGGAAAGGCCAAGAAGATGTCCTTATCCATGTGAATGCTGCTATCCACCGCTGAAATGATATCATCATCTTCATTCGTCTTGTTCCTCGCCATATGCACAGATTTTGTTTCCCCGTACACTACTGATTTTCTTTTGGGGGAAGATAAATGTTCAAATTCTATTCACTCCAATAATGCTATTTGGCCCATTCCAATTTAGTTTCCCAAGGGCCACTTACAATTAGCACGCACATAATTTCAAAAAATACAAATGCTGAAATTATATGGAATGTGTTTTAATCTTTTGTGTTTAGTAGAACTTTGTTTTAAATTAGGAGTTTGAGATTGATAAGTTTTTTAAAAATAAAGAAAAGAGTTATAACGTGTTTAGTTTTATTTTATTATTTTTAGCTATTTTAAATTTTAGATGAGGTTTTTATTTTAAATTTTGGTATGTTTTAATGTGTTTCTTATTGGTAATTTAAGTTCAAACATAAAATGAACTATATTAAGTTTCAACTAGGAAGAGATATTAGTCTCTATACATAGGGCTCTCTCAATATTAATTTCATATTTCTTCATTATAGAGTGTTTGAAGCTATCACATTGAATTTTTTTATAGAAGTATTTTTAGTTGTACTTTCTCTAATTCTTTTCATCACAAATATTTCCTCTCTATAATTAGATAGTTTTCTGCCTTCCTTCCTTCTTTGTCGCTTTTACATCTATTTGTTGCCCGCCCAACTCTCTTTCAAATAACCTCCTAAAATCTCTATTTCCTTACATTTTCATCCTCCATTACAATTTAATCCTATAAATTTGATCAAAAAGTGCCCCATCTTCATTTCTATTTTAGTCCATTGCTCATGTCACTTGCACATAAAACTATAGATAGATTTATTCCCAGAGTTTCATTTTTTTAGATTCAAGTCTACATATATACCCCACTCTCTCATTACATTACAACTTTCAGCCACTCATATATTTCAATGCTATAAGTGAAGTTTGAAATATAATGACTTAGTGTTGAGAAAATTAGCTCAACTTCAAAATATAAACTCATTTTGTGGGAAGAATATAATATATTAATTAAAAAATTCAATTATCAGACAAACACCCAAAAGATCCCCACGATTAAACATTCGATTCAAATACATATATGACATAATAAACATTACAATTTTAAATTATTGTAGCGACAAAGTTACCATTGATGCATGCGATAAATGATGACATATCTCAATTGACTGGATATGCACATACAATCAAATTGCGGGCCAAATCAACATTGCGAATGGGTTTTTAGAAATCTACCAACTTTAGTAGTTGGGGCTCAAAATAATAAAATAATAAAATCAAGGGATGACAGGTTTCGGCTCGAGTATTTGGCCAGTGTGCTATCTCTTGTTAACCACCATTGGGGATATGGGCACACTCAGACTTGTGGAGCTAGGTGGAGTTGATGCCAGATATATGTAGTCACTGAAACATTCACATGTCAAGTGTACCTGCTCACACACACACACACACACACACACACACACACACACACACACACACACACACACACACACACACACACACACATGCAACCAAATCAACTAAAATTGTTGAAGGGGATTTTAACATCATATTCATTCTCATATAATTGAATTATACGATATCATCCCTTTTACATCTAATTATCAATTAAAATTTATAATAATAATAATTTCATCTAATTAACTGTATTAATAACATCATCAATATTATTCTTCTACATCTACAAGCATATAGATATTCCCCACATGAGGTCAACATCATAACACATTAGTAACATGATATCTCATCAAATCAAAATAACATGGAATGTGATTTATTGCTTTTAATTAACTAATCTAGTTAACATCACTTGTTCTAGAATTATCACGAAACATATATCAAATCAAGACATAAGATAACACTCAAAATCACATACGTTGCAACAATGAAGAGTCCAAAGAAAGATCGAACACTGCAAAATTATCCACATCCAAACTACAAGAGATACAATCCATGATAACAAATCCAAGTCCACATAAAGAAGTATGCAATATAGAAAATTTAATGGGAGGGGCATTACATCCTCCCCCTAGGGCTAGGCTCACTCCTAGAAGCCTACAAAACAAGAGAAAAGCACCATTGATGCACAAACCAATGGACACACTAAGCATACAAGAATAACCATTTGACTCATCCACGAGTCTAGATCACAACACAAAAATCTCTTACCAATCATACAGACACAAAGAAATAGACCTACCGCATGGTCCAAAGAGCATCAAGAACTCACAAAACCACAAAAATCCAAAACATGGTGCTAGGATCTCCATCTAACCACTAATTCTATTAGAAATAACATAAACATGAGAAAATTTACTCCATCATTAGGAAACCAAGCACAAAACAATGCGTTCCATAGTCTCTCCTTAGACCAAGGTATGAAACTTTTAGGGCTACCACCCAAGATTAAGGGAAGAAGATCATCCCACAAGACCAAAAAGCTTCAACACAAGGGCACTTGGAGGCATGAATGCTATCAAATTACCTCTCATGACTAAGAGAACTTGCATTATGGAGGTTCAATAACCCCCAAAAATCTACAAGAAGGGCCACACGAGTGACATTAAATGTAGGGTATAAGAGTTAACATGATTTATCCATTGTTGATTGTTCAACTATATCCACATTTGGGGTTACTCAACTCATATTTATCATGATTTCACACTCAACAAGGTGACATTCTATCCTTCACAAAAGTGACCACCCTGCACTCTCAACCACAACCATCATCAGGATATCCTATTTCACTCAATAGAACTACACCTTCCTCCAGCCTCAGGCTACAAACAACACAATCCACTATGGACAACTCCTCAACTCACACCAACTTTGAACAAGGAGTTTCACAAAAGGGAAAATACATATAATATAATAAGTATATATATAATCATTAGGTGCTAAGGCACTAACTAAGGGAACTTCCTATCCCTACACTATGTCAACCAAACATGTAGTTAGGAAATTCACATCAAAAGAGATACAATGAGTACCCACAATCAATAGAATTTTCTTTGAAGGAGACACAATAAGTGCCCACAATCAATAAATTAACAAGATCAATGGTGCATGAAGCACCTTAATAGCCACATCATGAGCATTAGGCACTAGACACAACACAGTCTCAACCATAAAAAAAAAGAATAAGCATTGAATGTAAATTACAAAAGTCTAATTCATACCACATCCAAAATCCAACATAGGCATTCCAATGAAAGCATATCAATTTCAACCTATAGTGTCGTAAATTGTCACCGGGCCAATTTACACCTCATGTTTGTGTCCCTACTTTAGTGTGTCCTATCCTCATCACCTATCTAGGTCCATTTTGTTCCCACTCTCTAGTTATGATGACATGAATACCCATTGATGGATTCCTTGGTGAGGTACCCCTTTCCCCTGAGGCTTATTTTGATCCCTTTTGGAGAAGGAAAATGGCACCCAGTGCCCTAGTCCTAGACCATGGCGCCCAACGCCATTGTCCCTCTCAATGGGGCCCAAATTTGAATTGGGGCCAGAGTCATATTTCTTCGATGATAATTTATCTTCGTGGCTTCGTATGACTGTTGGAGGTTGGCCTAATCTGTAATTACCTAGATACCCCTATATAAAGACATTTGATTCAACTAATTTCATCCAATCAATCTAAGACTCCAAGCAATCGATTCCTAGCATCCTTGAATCTATGAAGCATTCATTATCAAGCACTTTTAGAGATTTTCAAGGTTGCATATTCCTAATTCAATCATTGTGGAGCAATATTAAATAATTCATTTACAATAATGTGTGTGTGATTAGGATTTTTCCCTATTCATGACATTTCATACAACATATGTGATTAGATTCAAAGAACAAAGAATCATCATCAACAGTTGCGAATTTGAGGTATATCTTTCCAGTATTTATTTCAATATTTACATTCATTCATTCAAGGTTAATTCCTAAACCAGGGTTTAACTTAGGAAAACCCCTCTTCCCAACAATTTTCCCCTTTTCACTGTGTAGGAATAGGTATAGAGTTGAACTTCAAAGGAATGACAAGATTCATAGAGACAAACAGGTTCCCCTTTAGATGGCAAAAAGTTAGGAGGACCAAGGCGACCACCACCACGGTCCTGACAATTCAGGCTGAATTCTGGGGAGTAGATCTAGATAATATTCCTTTGACCAAATCTATTGTGGATCCGTGTGACGACCGTAGCTCATTATTTATGCCCGATCTCTTCAACAATTCACTATTTCACCCTAATCCTTTACAATTCAAAAATAGAATTCAATCTTAGGGAAATAAGAGCCCCATTGAAAAGGTGTGAAATCTGATTAGAATCTGTGCATTAGGCTTAGATCTATCAAATTCCTATCTCTCCCTAATGTGATGGTAAATAAGAAAAAAAGTAGTTTTACAACATTCTTATGGTGAAACCCTAATTTTCACCCATCATATTTTTGGTGAACCCGACTCCTTACACCACCATTTCTAATTTGTGTTCTTGGATCTGATTTGTGAGCATTTTAGTTTTCAAATTTGCACTCATAGATTATATTTTTAATCGAATTACATAAATTTAAATGTCAAATTCATAAAAATGCTAATTTATTTTGGTTAATTTGGTTTGTCGGTTGCATAATTTGAAACTTTTATTTTTAGATCTGATTTTAGATATTCATAATGGCACTTAATAGATATGATTTATTTTCCATTTCACATATGATTACAATTATTTTTACTTATATTTTGTTGGCATTATGGATGAATTGATTATGTGTTGCATTGATGTTTTGTCATTGATGTCAACACTAGCTAATGTGAATGGTTATCGACAGACAAGTTTTGGTTACTGGTAGAAGATCTAGTGTTACTGACATAAGAGATTATCTGTTGACACTTTTGGCATGTTTTGGTCAGTTGGTATTGGCTTGGTAATTGGATGTTATCATACACTCTGGTAAACCCTTATTGGCACTGGTTTAAGGCTTTGCCGACAAAGCTTTCATTGAGGTATTGTGACAGGATGCATAATTGGTGTTGGTGCAACTTCTTCATGGACTTTAGGATGCTGGAGATGTTCTTTGATCGTGCTTCAAATACTTGAAGACTTTTCTTTGGCGTGGTGGACCCATAATAGGTCCGGTACCTATCTAGGTTATGGACCGGTATCATGCTAGTGTGTACTCTACACGTTACCTGGATTATTCAAGATGATTTATGGATTTGTTATTATTGTTTTGGTCTTAAGCCGACATGGAATATCATTGTAAATGGAACTATGTAATGATCTTAATGTAATATCTTTAGGTGGCCGACCTAATTGGTTTAGGCCTTAGGGTTTGTATAAATAAGAGGTAGAAACTCTTTGTAAAGTATCATGGTTATTTGTAAAGGTCATGGTACCTAATTGGTTTAGGCCTTAAGGTTTGTATAAATAAGAGGTAGAAACTCTTTGTAAAGTATCATGGTTATTTGTAAAGGTCATGGTCAAGGAACGTAATGTGTGAATATTGTAATATCATTCAAACAAAGGAGTTGATTGATCATTGGTGATTGAATTGGATTCATAAGAGGTTTTAGTCCTCTGGCATTGAGCTTAACCGAGACTATAATCAGGCATGGTAGATGCTATTTCCAGTAGTTCACTCTATTGGATTGTTGTCCATTTATCTTGAGAAGGTTGTAGCCTCTCTGTAGTCAGTGAGACTCTTTTGTAATGAGCAATTTTTTCTAGGCAATATGCCTTCCTACAAGTGCAGGCCCCTCTTGTAACACATACTTTCTACTGAAGTATCATTTGACTGTGGGTAGGTTTCCCACCATGGTTTTTCCCTTTCCGGGTTTTCCATGTACAAATCATGGTGTTATGTGGTATGGTTTCTTTGCATTGATTATCTGGTTTATTTTTAAGTTGTATTGTTTACAGGTATCTGTTCCTACTGGAATCTATCTGTGCTTTACTGATACTTGATTTGTTTAAGGTCATATTGTGGATTAAAAGTTATAATATGTTAACAACTGATTCACCCCTCCCCTCTCAGTTTTTCACCGGTTATCCTAACAATTGGTATCAGCGCTTTGGTCCTCTTTTGTAGAAGCTTAACCACTTGAGGTAGATCCTATGGCAACTAACACTACTAATCCACTAGCAACTATTTTCAGAAGATAAATCCCTAAGCTTGATGGAACAAATTATGGGATATGGAAAATTTGAATGGAGACTCATCTTAGATGCCTTGACAAGGATATTTGGGAGATCATTGAGAAAGGATACACACCTTATGATCCGACATCTGGCAATCCTGCTCCTGTAGACCTAGATAAGAATATTGAAAATGATTGCAGAGCTAGAGAAGCCCTCTTGCGTGCACTTACTGATCAACAGATTATGAGATTGACTGAAAAATCATCGGCTAAGGTTATGTGGGACAAATTGAAAACTCTGAATGAAGGTGACCCTAATATCAAAATTGCTAAACTTGATGGTTACCGAGTAAGATATGAAGACTTGAAAATGGAAGATAATGAAAGAATTGTTGTGTTTATGGAAAGAGTAAATGAGCTTGTTATGAGAATTCAATGTTGTGGAGGATTTCTAAGTGAAGATGAAATAGTTTCCAAAGTCTTGAGAGCCCTTCCACTGGCTTACAAGATGAAGGCAACTGCTATTAATGAGTTAAGAACAATGGCAAACACTTCAGTCAACAAAGACATTTTGATCGGGAAATTATCTGCTTTTGAGCTTGAAAAATTTGGATCTTCTTGAGCTATAAAGTCTGAACTTGTTTTTCATGCATCATCATCAACATCTACTGGAAAGAGTGATTGGAGAGAACTATATGCAAAAGAACTAGAAGACATGAGGAAAGAAGATGAAGAGCTTGAGAAACTTGAAGCCTTATTTACTAGAAGAGTACCTAAAGGACCAACTAGAAGTAAGTATGAAGGAAAAAGCACCTTTTAAATGTTTTGCATGTAATAAGATTGGTCATTTTGCATCTAGATGTCCTGAAAGGAATGCAAGGTTTGAGGAAAGAGTTATGAAATCTTTTAAGCCTAACCTAAATAGATATAGATTCAAGAAAAACAAACATTGATACATAGAAGATGAGGAAGGAGTAACTGATGACTCTGCAGATGAACCGACAAAAGACTCTGCTAGTGGATCTAGAAATGGAAAAGAATGGGTGTTCTATGCTTTGAAAGAAGATGAACCGAAACCAGCTATCAAAAATGAAGAAAAGGCCCTGGCAAAAAAAGTTGAAGATAAAGATGAATGGGTAATTGATAGTGGATGCTCACATCATATGATAGGAGATAAAAAGAAAAATTTCCATCCCTAGAAGAATACAATGGCGGTCAAGTCAGATTTGGAGATGACAAGGCATGTATGATCAAAGGTAGAGGTACTATTTCTTTGGATGGAAAGCATAACACTGACAATGTCTATTATGTAGAAGGTTTGAAGCATAATCTTTTGAGTGTTGGACAATTAGTTGATAAGGGTTTTCAACTTCAGTTTAAAGATAGAAAATGCAAAATCATTAACAAGACTAGTTTGGAAATTGCAACTGATATTCAAACAGGAAGTAATATCTTTCACTTGAGCACTGTTAATAAGACATGTTTGATTGGTCATATTGATGAGAGTTGGCTATGGCATAAGAGGTTGTGTCATGTTACTTTTGATTGCATTGTTAAGATTAGTTCAACTAAGGCAGTTAGAGATATACCTAAGATTATGAAGCCTCATAATCTGGTATGTAAGGAATGTCAATTGGGTAAGAAGTCAAAAGTTATTTTAAGAGAATACATGATAAGTCTAATGATGTACTTGATTTGATTCACACTGACTTATGTGGTCCAGCAAGGACTAGAAGCTTTCAAGGTGATAGGTACTTCATGATGATTATTGATGACTATTCTAGAATGATGTGGGTGACTTTTCTAAGGGAGAAGTCTGAAGCCTTTGAGAAATTCAAGATCTTTAAAGAGAAGGTTGAAACAAAAACTAGATTGAAAATCAAATGTCTAAGATCAAATCATGGCGGTGAGTTCACTTCTCATGAATTTAATAGTTATTGTCCTATCTGCACCTAGGACTCCTTAGCAAAATGGAGTAGTTGAAAGGAAGAACAAAACCATTTTGGATGCAGCTAGATCTATGATGATGGAAGCCAAATTGCCTCATATCTACTGGAGAGAAGTAGTGAGTATGACAGTCTACACATTGAACAAAGTTCACATCAAAGGTGAAACCGGTAAGACCCCTTATGAGCTATGGTTTGGACATACACCTACTATTAAATATTTCAGAATTTTTGCAAGTATATGCTATATCACAATAGATGATTCAATTGGAAAGTTTGATCCTAGATGTGATGAAGGGATATTTCTTGGTTATTCAATTCAGAGAAAAGAATATAGATGTTATAACAAAAGATTGCAGAAAATTGTGGAAAGTGCTAATGTGAAAGTGGATGAACAATACAAAAATCATTCTATATCATATGACAGGGAACCAACAATGGAAATGATCATAACTGAACCGACAATGCCTCAACCGGTACAGGAAGCTGAGAAAGTTACACCGGCCCAATCAGAAAATTTTAACTATGAATGATGATCAGATCAATGAACCTGAAGTTCAAAATACATCAAGGTATGTAAGATTAAATCATTCCGAAGATCAAATTATTGGAGATAGAAACAAGGGAGTGATGACAGGAAGAAAATTGACAAATGAAGAGGTATGTCTTATTTCTCAAGTTGAACCGACAACTGTTATTGAAGCTTGTAAGGATAAACATTAGTTAAAGGCTATGGAAGATGAATTAGATCAAATAGAAAAGAATTGTTGGTCCTCACTACTGGAATGACAACTAGGTAATAAAACACAATTGAAAGATTGAATGTCCTTGAATAGATAAGTTTTTCCATGGCAAAGGATCATTTAGTTATCAACCAAGGACATAAACTTGAATTGGGCCAGCACTGTATGTGCACCAAGTTCATATTACAACCATTCTATATTACTGTAGGAAAGGAAATTCTTCTTAAAGTAAACACACAGAATCTCAAATGAACTAATACTTAATCTTACAACTAGAAATTAATTTAAACAACTACTATTAAATGATAAAGTTTTGACATGCATCATGAACTACTCTGTTGTTGTGGCTGTAGGAACAAACACATGAACTGTTTCCTATGGCTGTAGGAATAGACAACTACAGAAACAACAGCTATAGAAGTATAAAACTAGTAGGAACATACAAAAGATTACTCACCAAGTGGCCCCCCTTGAGTGAGTATCTCTAGAACTTCAGATTACAATTATCTAATCATTCAAAATCACATTGATCTCTTTATTTCATCTTTTCTGTAAAATACATAAACAATACTAGAAGACTGTGTATTACAAAATACTATGGTCATTCTCTCCCATCCCTGAGAGGAGAGAGATTCCTTTATTTATAGGAAAACTTATAACAAACTTCTAACTGATCGACCACATTCCTACGGAATAAGCGAACAAGATTTATTAACAAGAGAAGAAGAAGTCAGTGCAGGACAATAGAAGAACATCTGTCCTGCAACTAAGAAAATATAGCATGACTAGCCTCCTAGATATAAGCTCCACTAGGAATAGCTATAAATGTTTCATAAATCAATCTGCTGAAGAACTGGTCAAGTGATTTTGATCATTATTGCATTTCTCTAACTGGGTTTGTATTGCAGTTATATACTTGATGCTCTTTTGAACTGCCATTTGTCTTTACTTCACCTTTGCTGACCCTGCATCATGATATTAATGTGCACAACAAACATGTGTATATACTAATGCTAACATGATATAATGTAAACCATATTTATAATCGATTTTAGATATTTTCATAGATAGATCATTTGAAACCATTATATGACATCCATAGGTATAAGTTAAACCACTTTCAAAAAACACTTAAAAGGTATCAACTTAGGAGAATATTATAATCCAAATGTCATCTAATCATAAGACCTAGGCAGGAGTATTATATCAAAAATCTATCAAAATAGAGCCATTATTTAGGCTCATCAAGAATGAAACTTGGTATTTAGTTTCTTGGCCTAAAAATAAGAATGTTATTGAAACTAAATGGGTTTTTAGGAATAAACTAAATGAGGATGGTCAAGTTATAAGAAACAAGGCTAGATTGGCTTGTAAAGGATATTCTCAAATGGAAGGAATTGATTATGGTGAGACATTTGCACATGTAGCTAGAATTGAAGTTGTTACACTATTTCTTGCATATGAAACTTATAAGAACTATAAGGTTTATCAAATGGATGTCAAATGTGCATTTCTGAATGGTGAGCTTGAGGAAGAAGTTTACATTGAGCAACTAGATGAATTTTCACTTAAAGATGACAAAGATATGGTTTGTAGATTGAAGAAAGCTTTATATGGTTTGAAACAGGCTCCTAGAGCTTGGTATGAAAGGTTGGATAAATATCTTTTGAAGCTTTGTTTTACTAAAGGCAGTGTTGATAGTAATCTATACTATAAGATCACTAATAATAATATTTTGATTATTGAAGTTTTTGTTGATGATACCATTTTTGGAGGAGAAGATAAACTGTGCATGGAAGTTGCTAACAATATGAAGAATGAATTTGAAATGTCCATGATTGGTGAGATGAAATTTTTCTTAGGTTTGCAGATTACTCAAACTAACAAAGGGATTTTTATCTTTCAAACTAAGTATCTGAGGGAATTGTTGAAAATTTTTGGTATGGAGAATTCCAAACCGGTAAGTACTCCTATGGCTACAAGTGATAAATTATCTATCAAGGATACTTCTACATTGGTAAATCCGACAAGGTATAAATCTATGATTGGTGGTCTGTTATATCTAACTCAGACTAGAACTAATATTATAAATGCATTAAGTATTGTTTCAAGATATCAAAGTAATCCTAAAGAAAATCATGAATGTGCAGTAAAGAGAATATTTAGGTATTTGCAAGGAACAATAGAATATGGTTTATGGTATTCCAGAGATGATGATTTCACTTTATGTACATATACTGACTCAGATTGGGCAGGTGATACTGATGATAGGAAGAGCACTTCTAGTGGAGCTTTCTTTCTTGGAAAGAAAATAGTTTCATGGATAAGCAAAAAAAAGTCATGCATTTCTTTATCTAGTGTAGAAGCTGAGTATGTTACAACAACAACTAATTGCACTCAAGTTTTGTGGACGAAGCAAATGTTGAAGGATATCAGGGTAAATTGTAGTGAACCGATAGTTATCTACTGTGATAACTCTACAACTATTGACATGTCTAAGAATCCAGTATTTCACTCTAAGACTAAGCATATTTCAATAAATTATAACTTTCTGAAGGACAAGGTAGAAGCAAAGGAAGTCAAATTGGTTTATGTGAACACTAAATAACAAATTGCAGACATATTCACTAAACCGTTATCTAAGGAATCATTTAAATATTTGAGAGACAGGTTAGGGGTTTCTGCCCCTCTGAAGAGACTTTATTGATGAAGTTTGTCTTCAGTCTGACATGTATTATCAAAAACATTATTCATTATGGCACTAATGAGTGGTGCTACTACTCAGGGGGAGTAGTCAGCTTTGAGATTTAGAGGTTTATATTGTTGATTTGATATTTTTGTCAGGTTTTTGGCATTGATGTCAAAGGGGGAGTGATAGTAATGTGAAAAAAAAATCATTCTGAACCTTACAAAGATATCTTTCACTGGGGGAGAGCTACTGATTGTCGGTTGTCTTCCACAGGGGGAGAGTTGTTTGGCATCTCTTGGAACTTAGACGTTTTTCACATCTAGTGTTGCCATCAATGCCAAAGGGGGAGATTGTTGGCATTATGGATGAATTTAATATGTGTTGCATTGATGTCAACACTAGCTGATATGGATGGTTAACGACAGACAATTTTTGGTTATCGGTAGAAGATCTAGTGTTACCGACATAAGAGATTATCTATTGACACTTCTGACATGTTTTGGTCAATTGGCATTGGCTTGATAATTGGATGTTATCATACACTCTGGTAAACCCTTACCGACACTGGTTTAAGGCTTTACCAATAGAGATTTCATTGAGGAATTGTGATAGGATGCGTAATTGGTGTTGGTGCAACTTCTTTGTGGACTTCAAGATGCTAAAGATGTTCTTTGATCACGCTTCAAATTCTTGAAGACTTTGCTTTGGCGTTACTTGGATGATTAGAGATGATTTATGGATTTGTTATTATTGTTTTGGTCTTAAGCCGACATGGCATATCATTGTAAATGGAATTATGTAATGATCTTAATGTAATATCTTTAGGTGGATGACCTAATTGGTTTAGGCCTTAGGGTTTGTATAAATAAGAGGTAGAAACTCTTTGTAAAGTATCATGGTTATTTGAAAAGGTCATGGTCAAGGAATGTAGTGTGTGAATATTGTAATATCATTCAGACAGAGGAGTTGATCGATCATTGGTGATCAAATTAAATTCAAAAGAGGATTTAGTCCTCCAACATTGAACTTAACTGGGACTGTAATCAGGCATGGTAGATGTTATTTCCAGCAGCTCACTCTATTGGATTGTTGTCCATTTATCTTGAGAAGGTTGTAGCCGCTTTGTAGTCAGTGAGACTCTTTTGTAATGAATAGTTTGCTCTAGGCAGTGTGCCTTCCTGCAAGTGCAGGCTCCTCTTGTAACACATACTTTCTGCAGAAGTATCATCTGACTATGGGTAGGTTTCCCACCGTGTTTTTTCCCATTTCGGGTTTTCCATGTATAAATAATTATGTTATGTGTTATGGTTGCTTTGCATTGATTATCTGGTTTATTGTTTATCGGTATCTGTTCCTACCGGCATCTATCTGTGCTTTACTAGTACTTGATTTGTTTAAGGTCATATTGTGGATTAAAAGTTATAATCTGTTAACAACTGATTCACCCTCCCCTCTCAGTTGTTCACTGGTTATCCTAACATATTTATCATAATCATGTGTTGGATAATGGTTTCTTTCACCTTACACTTTTTTTCATTCATAGCACTTTGGCGTATTGCATTTTTTGAATTTCCCAATTGTTTCCTATTAATCAATTAAATCTCAAATCTTTTATCGATGATTCATGCTGTTTTATGGTAATATTTTTAGGAAAATGCATTATATATATAGATCACATAATAGCTTTTGTAGATCCTAATCCTAGAGATGCTAATGAAAAACCTAATACTTGTACCTCTCCTAAGGTATCTAAAGTGAATGAAGAAAGAGTTAATACTCCTATCAATGATCTCTCTAATGGAGAGCAAGCATTAAAGGGAAACATGGCAGCATCTTCTTCTCATACACATAACTTAGAGCAAGGGGGGAAGGTCAAAATGTAGGTGTTTCAATCTCTTTAGATCCCCCTTATTCTCCTAGAGCTTATCTTAACCATAAAAAAACATTTGTAGAGAAGATGATATGAATTTCAATTACGATCTATCTCCCCACAAAACATTTAAAAAATATGAGGCCTTAGGTGATAAGGATCTTCCTTCCCAACCTATCAATAAGGATATGCATTATGATAGAAAGGAGAATCTCTCTACACAAGATATTCCTTCTTCATCTACTTTTCCTTTTGTTTCTTCTAAATACACTTGCACTACAAAATTTAAAGAGATTCATTATAATACTCCTCCTTCTTAATTAAAACATTCTTACAGGAGTGGCTATAACATAATATCAAAATAAGGCTTTAGATGACAAGGACTTGGGAAATTTGAACAAGGAATCAAGGTCCCTATAAACCCTCCTACACAAACTAGTAATGAAGGTGTAGGACATTATTATCATTTACCTATGGATGATATCCTTAGAATTCAAAGCTTTAAGGAGTATCTTGAAAGACAGATTCTATCATCCATCTAAAGGTGATTTGTCCTCAAACACTCCTTTTTGTTCATATAATTAAACTCATGATCATCATGCTAATGATTGTCTGGATTTTAAAAAAATGTAAGGAAACTCAGGTGCGGAAATAGCTTCCTACACTAATCTCTAGAGGAAAGTATTGTGCAAATTCTTTTAAATCCTTACAATTTCAAATTCGTTAACTACTTTAACAAAGATATTGCAGCCATATACCATGCATACAGAAAATAGAGAATGACACAATGATTTACCCTGGGGAAAACCTTTCGGTAAAAAACCCCAGCACTCCAAAACCTGCACAATGTATTATCTTCAACACAACGGTTACAACATGCTTGCAATGCAAGTTCTTTCAGGAGACAATCGACACTTCAAGACAAATCCAGTAGCTCGATATAATACCAACAATACACTCTTTTCGTATCACAGTTTGTAACTCTAAAAAATGCTTATGCGCTTTCCTTTTTAGGGCAACTTCCAAAGATAGCCGTATTAGGGTTTTACCATTCTCTGAGAAAATAGTACTCAACTTTATCAATTGCCACATGTCTTGCATGTCTTCACCCGTCATTGAAATCTCCTAGAAATAGCTCTTACGTGTCATAGGAATCCGTCATAACCATTTCAGTCATGATCTCCTTACACACAATTCAAGATGCTGACACATCAGGTGGAGTGACACATCAACATGCCAACTAGACATGTACACTCACACTTAATTACATTATTTGCAAGAAATACATTTTACAAAACAAATAATAAGAATAGGAATTATCCAAGGTTGAGACACCTTATTCCTAACAAAAAAGTATGCAAGAACTATTTGATAATGGAACTATTAAAATCATATATGACAATCCATCTTCTTCTAACAACCCTTGTCCTACATCTCAAGAGACAAGACTTAATCCCATTTATGACCAAGAGAAATTAGCTAGACTAGAATCTTTTAGAAAATGAAGTATGATAAGAATTTCATTTTTCCTTTCATTGGACTTAATTACAATTATAAGCATAAGGAAGGTGACGCACATTATCTTTTTCATCATAGTTATTCTCATTCTCTTAAAAATTGTAAATCATTTCAAATATTTGTTCAAGAACAATATGATAGAGCTTGGATAGCTCTTCCAACCAATCTTCAACTCTTTCTTGGTGAAGAGGTAGTGCCTTAGCACTCCATTCACCCTTCATTCTTCTCCTTACCCCATGGCACAAGTAGTTAACTTCATTGGGGGAATTTTGTCTAAAGACGTGATGTGTTTTCAATATCAATTGTCTTGGGGAAATAATATAATTCACTCTTGCCTTTGTGCTTTGGGGGCAAGAATCTTATTCCTTCTCTCTATATAAGGTTTCACTATTCCCTTTAGGGGTTGCATTTTTCATACTTTCATGTCCTTTCTTGCTTGGAATGGTGCGTCTCTTATGGATAATTTCCCCTTAAGGTAATTTGTGATCCTTCATCTAATTCTTTCATTCTCTCTTTAAATATTACCTCTTCTTTAGAGTTGCATTTTACATATCTTGATGTCTTTTCTTGCATGGAATATTCCTTCATGTGAGTGTGAAGCAATCACTGGTGAGGAGGGACCTCAAAGAGATCAATTTGGACTAGTCAGCAAGAGTAAACACAACGGAAACACAAAAATATGATGGAGGCAATGAAGAACATATTGAATTATTGCTTGAAATTCGATTACATCCAACCGATAACAATTGGGTTGCAACATACTGGCTCATAGGCTTGGTAGAATAGGTCACAATCGGGACCTTGAATCTTATAATCTATCTTCTACGCACAATCTAGCTACTTGATTCTATGATTGATTCTAATTGATTTCATTCTAATGCATAATTACACACACACACACACACACATATATATATCAATCCAAAGGATCCAGTCGACCCAAAAAGGGATCAAAACCCAAAGAATAAGACCTAATGTCGAAAATAAACAAGGTTGGCCTCTGCCAAGAGATTCCTCCAAAAAATCCAAAGGATGCAAGGTAGATCATGGGAAAAGGTCGGCTACATGCCAAGGAACATTGAAATTAATGCCCAAGGCTCCACAATTTTTGGAATAGGTTCCATTAGATCCAAAATAAGTCTTAGGCAACCGATAATAAAGGAACAACCAATAATAGGAAACTGTCATGGAAACCGATAGTGATATCTTGCCGAAAAATGATTCAAATGTGATGTAGTCTGGAAGCAAGAAAGATGATCAAGTATTCAAGTACAATCCAACTCCATAGGATCTAGTGAATCAAAACCAGGATAGACAGAAAGGAAAACTGAAACTGCAAACAAAAAACAAATAGAAAGGAAAATGTTTTTTGGTTGATGCAAGATTGCTATGAACTAGGGATGCTCTTGCATCAAACATCTGAGGTTATTAAAAAAGTGAGCCTCTCACTTTTTTGGGGTTAGAGGGAAACCAAGGTGGTCTACCTCTACCCAAGAAATCCAAGATGAATCTTCAACTGGTCTCTCCTTCCACTTCACAAGATATTCTTTATACTGACTTCTCCAGGTACTATGCCCAATCCTACTATCAAAATCTCTTTAGTTTGATCTGGTTCCTTTTGGGGTAATGGTTTCTCCAAGTCTGCAACACTATCTTCACTAAATTCTAGTTCATGGTACTCATGAAGATCTACAATGTTGAATATAGGTGAAATACTTAAACTATCTGGTAACTCCACTTCATATGTGTTTCCAAAACTAAACTTCCTCAAAATCCTGCAAGGTCCAAACTTCTTCATCTACAACTTGTTATAAGTTCCAACTGGGAATCTCTCTTTTCTTAGATATACCATGACTTCATCACCAACTTAAAATTCCCTATGTCTCCTCTTCTCATCTTCCTTTTCCTTATACTTGTTGTTTATGTCTTCCAAATGCTACTTAACCTGAATATGCAATGCTGCCATGTGATCTGCAAAGTCTTCTGCTTCTGAACTCTTTCGGTCTTCACTACCATTGTCTTTCAATTCTGATATACCTCTAGGAAGCACTCTGATAACAATCTCAAAAGGTGTTCTTTTAGTACTTCTATTCATCGAATTGTTGTAGGCAAACTCTATTTGTGCAACAATCAAATCCCAACTTCCGGTTTTATCTCCCACTAAACATCTCAAGAAATTTCCCAAACTCCGGTTAACAACTTTGGTTTGTCCATCAGTCTATGGATGAAAAGTAGAACTGGACTTTAAATCTATCTTCATCTTCTTCCAAAGTGTTCTCTAAAAATAGCCAAAAAACTTAGTGTCTCTATCTGAAACTATGCTCTTAGGCAATCCATGCAATCTCACCACTTCCTTGACAAATAGGTCTACTACATGCAATGCATCTGATGTCTTCTTGCAAGGTATGAAATGAGCCATCTTTGAGAATCTATCCACTACCACAAATATAGAATCATTCCCTCTCGTTGTCTTAGGCAATCCAAGTAAAAAATGCATGCTTATATCCTCCCAAGGTCTTACCAGTACTATCAAAGGTTTATACAATCCCACATTCTGACTACTACCCTTTGCAACTTGACAAACTCTACAAATTTGTACATATCTCTTAACATCCTTATGAGTCTAGGGCCAAAAGTATTGCTCACTCACCAATGCTACTATTTTGTCAATGCCAAAATGTCCAGCTAATCCTCCACTGTGTTTCTTTTTTAACAGATTCTCCCTTATAGAACTCTTAAGTATGTACAACTGAACTCCTCTAAATAACATCCCATTCTGAATGAAATAATCCAACCATTTTCTCTTGTCTACCATAACCAGTTCTCTACATGCTTTCCAAGGTTCTGCAAAACTTGGGTCATCACCATACAAGGTCTTCAAATCTGCAAATCCTAATACTATCACTCTCATCTCTACCAACAAATTCCTTCTCCTACTCAATGCATCAACAACTTTGTTAGATTTCCCACTTCTATGCTTCAACACAAAGGTGTAACTCTACAAGAATTCTACCCATCTCATATGTTTCTGATTCAACTTACTCTGACTATTCAAATACTGCAAAGCTTGATAATCCATATACAACACAAACTCCTTAGGCAATAGGTAATGTCTCCACTTCTTCAAGGCTTGAACTATGGTATAAAACTCCCAATCATATACTGAATATCTCCTCCGGGCATCATTCAATTTCTCACCAAAATAGGCTATTGCTCTTCCTTCTTGACTCAAAACTGCTCCTATTGTTGTTCCACTTGCATCACAATCTGCTTGAAATACTTTACTGAAATCCAGTAAAGCTAACACATGTTGCTCAGTCACTTTCTGCTTCAACAGTTCAAAAATTTTGTTTTCTCTGGTGGTCCACTTGAATTCCTTCTAATATCCTCTCATGGTCTCAGTCATAGGGTTACAAACTGAATTGAAATTTCTGATCAACTTTTGATAAAAACTAGCTAATCCATGGAATGATCTTACCTCTCGAATGCTTTCTGGTGTAGGTCATTCAACTATTGCTTTCACTTTCTCTCAGTCCATCTTCAAACCATCCTCAGATATCACAAATCCCAAATAGACTAACTCATCCTTTATGAAAGTACACTTCTTGATATTGATAAGCAACTTCTCTTCTCTCAATCTCTGCAAAACTTGTCTTAACTACAACAAATGATCTTGTTTTGTCTTACTAAAAAATTAGAATATCATGCAAATACACAACAACAAACTTACCCAAGAATTTATTCAATACCTCATTCAGCAACCTCATGAAAGTACTTGGTGCATTATTCAATCCAAAAGCCAGCACCAACCATTCATACAATCCTTCATTCATCTTAAATGTTGTCTTCCACTCATCGCCTTCTCTGATCCTGATCTGATGATATCTAGTCTTCAAATATATCTTTGTAAATTATTTTTCTCCTCTCAAATAGTCCATTATGTCATTCATCCTAGGCAAAGGAAACCAGTATTTCATTGTGATCTTGTTTATTTCTCTTGAATCGGTACACATTATCCATTATCCATTCTTCTTAGGTGCTAATACTGCTGGTACTGCACAAGGGCTCAGGCTCTCCCTGATCAAACCTTTCTTCAACATCTCTTGCACTTGTCTATTCAATTCTTCATTTTCTACCGGTGTCAACAAGTGTGCAACTTTGTTAGGCAAACTAACTCTGGGAACCAAGTCCTTGCAATGACTAATACTTCTCAAAGGTGGCAATCCATTAGGTACATGTTATCTGAGATGATGTCCTCATATCCTGTCAGCAAATCTTTGATCTCTTCTGGGTGTTCTCCTTTTGGTTTCGGTCTCTCAGTCTTCTTAGGAATTAAGGAAAAACACACATCACACATTCTCATGTCTCAGTCCATCCATGAATTTATTTCCATCTACCAAACAGATTCTAGCATTCATATAGACTTCATTCTTCAAAGGTTCCTCCAAAGGCAGTAGGGTTTGCTTCATCCCATTTGGCACAATAGTGTATGTATTCTTTCTCCCATCATGTACTACCTGGCTATCAAACTGTCAAGATCTTCCCAACAAAAGATGACAAATATCCATAGGCATAATATCACACAAGACTTCATCATGATAATTCCCAATTTTCAATTTTACCAAACATTATTCACTTACTAACAACTTATGTTCATCTTGAATCCATGCTATCTGATATGACTTAGGGTGTTCAATCTCTCTAATTTCAACTTATTCACCATCTCTTTTGAAATAATATTATCTGAACTACCACTATCAATAACAACTTTACAAAACTTACCGGATACCTTACATCTGGTCTTAAAAATATTCTTCCTCTGTAAGGGCTCTTCATCTCCTCTGGTATGACACAAATCTCTCCTCATCATCAACAGTTCTCCATCTTTTGGTTTATTTTCTGATTTGATGGGGTTTTCTTTCAATACTATTTCTCTTCCTATAATTGTCTTCTTACACTCGAATGCATGATGTCCTTATCCTCCATACTTAAAGAAGGTTCCTCTAAATGTCCTCTTATCTTGTCTTCCAAAGTTCTCATTTCGGTAGCCATCCGACTCTCTCCTCCGATAAAAAATTCAATCATCCTTCTAATATGAATTACCTTCTTTGCTCACTTCCTTGTCCTTGATCTGATCTATACTAGTTCCTCTTCCTCTAGTATATCCTCTTCCTCCTTAAAATATTCCTCTGGTAAACCTTCCACCTCTACCTCTCTGTCTTTGTTCATATCTTTTGTTTAAATTCTCTTATGCCTTTAGGGCATACTGGTAAGCCTCCTTAACACTCTCCAATTTGATCATGCTCAATTCATCTTGTATAGACATCCGCAATCCATTCAAATATCTTGTAACTTGTTCAAATTTGACATCAACATGTCTAGATCTGATATTCAACTTGCAAAATGCTTCAATGTACTCCTTCACACTAGATTCCTTCTATCTCAAATTCTGCAACTTCTGGAATAAATCTACTTGATAATTCGTTGGCACAAACTTTGATTTTAACTTAGCAATCATCTGATCCCATGTCTTAATCTTCTCTTTACCTCTTCTCTATCTATCAACTTGCAAATACTCCCACCAAAGAGATGCACGACCTTTCAACTGGGTACATGCATATTTTACCTTCCTCTCTTTTGCAGTGTTTTCAAAATCAAAATAATTCTCCATCTCCGAGATCCAATCCATAAAACAATCCAAATCTAACTTCCCATCATATTCTAGTGGGGTAAAATGAGGTTTAGTATTCTCCCTACTCAAAACCCTCAAAAACCTTTCCTCATCCAGATCAACTGCCGATAGGTTTTCTTGTTTTACCGAGGCTTCTTCTCCTTCATCTTCACTTACATCTTCAATATGTCAGCATCTTCTCTGGGCTGTCTCCATGGCTTCTAACCGGGCTGCTATTCCTTGCAACATCTCCATCACAATAGGGTCTACATTCCCATGTGCTCTAGCATTCCTAGCTGCTCTTCGCACCATCATTCATGCTAGTCCTCTGTAGTTGTAGGTCAGATCTGTAATTCACCACCCTACAACAAAATTTTAGGACATGCAATCTCCAAAACAAAACTTCTCTCTGATACCACTTGAAGAAGTCACCGATGAGGAGGGACCTCAAAGAGATCAATCTAAATCAATCAGTAAGAGTTAAAACAATGGAAACACAAAGATATGATAGAGGCAATCTAGAATAGATTGACTTATTGCATGAAATTTGATTTCATCCACCCAGTAACAATTGGGTTACAACATACTGACTCACATGCCTGGTAGAATAGGTCACAATCGGGACCTTGAATCTTATAATCTATCTTCTATGCATAGTCTGGCTACTTTATTCTTCGATTGATTCTAATTGATTGCATTCTAATGCATAATTACAAATATATATATTGATCCAAAGGATCCAGTCGGCCCAAAAAGGGATCAAAACCTAAAGAACAAGACCTAACGTGCAAAATAACCAAGGTCAGCCTCCGCTAAGAGATTTCTCTCGAAAATCCAAAGGATGAAACATAGATTGTGGGAAAAGGTCCACCACATGCTAAGGAACATCAAAATCAATGCCCAAGGCTCCACAAGTTTCAGAATAGGTTTTGGTAGATCACCATTATAGGTCTCAGGCAATCGATAACAAAGGAACAATCGGTAATAAGAAACTATGATGGAAAGCGATAGCGATATCTTGCCAAAAAATGATCCAAATATGATGTAGTCTGGAAGCAAGAAATTTGATTGAGTCTTAAAGTAGAATCCAACTCCACAAGATGCGGTGAACCAAAACTGGGACACATAGAAAGGAAAATTGAAACTGCAAACATAAAATAAATAGAAAGGGAAATGTTTTTTGGTTGATGCAAGATTGCTATGAACTGGGGATGCTCCTGCATCAAAGTGCATTATGCATTTTCTTATGTATATTCTCTCCTTATAGGTTGTGTAATTCTCATCATTGTACCTACACTTGGAGGGCATTGATCTCCTCTATCCTTTCTAAGGATCCACTTTTCCTTTGTTGAGTGGTTTTTGCTTATGATTTGATGTCATTCCTTGTGTGAATTTTTTTTGCTTACTCAGGGATTCTCTCTTATGCAAGAGGTTTGTATCCTTGACTACATCCTCTTTTACACTTGGCAATGCATATCTATTATAAACAAACCCTTCACTTTGGGTAAAAAGTGTTTCATCCTTCATCAAGAATCCCTTTCACCTAGCAATACAATGAAGGTATGTGTAGACATCTAAAAATGGTCAACGCTTGTGGAGTCATACTTTAACATTGACGCATTGCCTTATTTTAGGGTTTTTGCATCGCATTAACATTTCTCCTATGATTCGCACTTGGTCTTTATCATTTGCAAGCATCGAGTCCTTCTTCTGCATTCTTCATTTGTCTTGCTTTCGAATTTGGTCTTGTCGATAACAATCTTCAGTCATGATTTTGGTCGATCTTATCCTCTCGCATCAATGTGCGTGCTTATTTATCATCATTTTGGACATCGTCAATCCTAATCGATGATAGAATTAGGGTTTTGTCCTCTTGTCAATCTTTTCATCTTGTGATTGATTCGCCATCAATCTCGTCAATTTTGCGATCGATTTGTCATCGATCGTTGTCATTTTCAATCTTGTCATTTTGGTGATCGATTTGTCATCGATCGTCGTCTTTCTCAATCATGTCAATTTGGATCAATTAGTCATTATTCCTCGTCAATTGGCACATTTGTCAATCAAGTCAGAATCATGATCAAGTCGATCTTACATCAAGACCTAATTGTCATTCTTGCATTTCTAATTCATCTTCTAGGGTTTCATGATTTATTCATTTAACCTTGTTTGTCATTTTCCCTCTCAGTTAAGTAATTTATTTATTTATCCTAAGTCTTCTTGTCACAATTAAATGTTTATTTAATTGGCTAATTAATTCCTCCTATTTTTGTAAATTAATTAATGAATGAAAAATTATTAATTAATTTACCTAATTTGCATCAATTTCCTAATTTCCAAGTCATTATTTCCAACTTAATTTTCTAATTTCTCCTAAATTCCTAAATGTCTATTCCTATTTCAAATTCTTGTCATAATCCTTGCATAGCAATTTTTCATAAATTGTCATAAATTGTCATAAATCCTTGCATAGCAATTTGTCATACACTTGTCATAATTTTTCTATTCTTGATTTGAATTTCCATTCGAATCACTTTCATGCTAATCTGATCTTTTCTCCAATTTGTCTATAAATTGGATGAATTTCTTCAATCAAAAAGGTCGAATCAATCACGGTTCTAGTACCCTTATGCTATCATCTCATCTTGTCAATCTTGTTTTCATCTCATGCTTATGCACTTGAAGGTGAGATCCACAAAACAAAAGCAATTTGAAGGAGAAAGAAGGACAATGGAGCCACATGAAGGAGACATCTGCATTTGGTTTGCTTAGATTTCATATTGAATGTCTTGTTTTCATGTTTTCATTGAATGTTTTTAGGATTGTTATCACTGCATTTTAGTTTTCGAGTATACCACACCCTATATAAGACCCATGATAATGTTGAAAAGGACGAATGGTAATGTTGATGCTATTTTGATTGATGTGACAACTGTGATTAGGTTGAATGCTTGCTTGGTCAAACAGTTCATCTGTTAATGCATGATTTCATTAAAGCATAATGTTTGATTGATTGTCGTTGGATGTATGCTCAGTGATCTGTCTATGCACAAAGGGATCATTTATTGACAAAATGCAAAATGCCAAAGAAATTGTTTTTGGATTTTGATGTTTTTCACTTTGTAGGAATTTTGAGTTTTTTTAATTTTTTTGTTCATTTATTTTTTCAGGACTTTATATGACTTTTTTTGGATTTTTTCAGGACTTTATTTGACTTTTTGTTTTTGATTTTTTCAAGACATTTTTCAATTTTTTTGGATTATTGCAGGACATTATTTGATTTTTTTGGATTTTTTCAAGACATTTTTCAATTTGAAAGTTCCAGTGATTGATCATGACAAGGAGAATGCACCCAATGCACATTGGAAAGACATATATAGAGACCAGGACCGAAACATATGCACAAGAAACCGGACTATGCAAGACAATAATGTTGACCAATCACAGGCCTGAAATAGAACATTGGGTCAGGACAAGGATAGGCATGATAAACCTGTAGAGAGAAAGCATAGCTAGAGGTCATGATAGATGACAGAGCAATGATCATTTTACACATGGCGCCTGTTTGCCAGGTCTTCACTAGAGGGCGAATCATTTTTCTTTACTTTTTTTGTTCTTTTTCTTTGTTTTTCACTTTATTCATTTGTTTGTATATATTTTTTTTTTGAGATTTTTGATTTTTTTGTTTTTTTGTATTTTTTCAGGATCATACTGGAAGAAGTGCTGATAGAAAATTATGCCCAATACTTGCAAAGGTGCATGTTATTTACAGGATCGGACAAAGGTTCACCTTCTGGGGTGGCAAGCTGATATGCCCTCGAGCCATAGGCTGCAGTCACTATGAAAGACCCAACCCAATTAGGTTCAAACTTGCCTTTGATGATGTTAGTAGATTGTGCATTCTTGAGGTTTGCCTTTAAAACCAGATCTCCCACTTTGAATTGTCACCCTTTGACCTTCTTATTATAAGAGTGACAGAGACGGTTTTGATATGCTTGCAAATGTGTTAGGGCTGTCTGACGTTTCTCATCTAACATCTCAAGTTGATGCAACCGAGAGACTCTGTGCATCTCATCATCAATCAGATGTTGCAAGGAAACACGCAAAGAAGGAATCTCCACTTCCAAAGGTAAAATGGCTTCCGCACCATACACCAAGGAATAAGGTGTTGCGCCAGTAGGTGTGCGGATAGAAGTGCGATAAGCCCATAGTGCTGGATTCAGTTGTACATGCCAATCTCGACAAAGTTTCTTGACATCTTTATTCTTGAAGGGATGACCATTATCTATGACTATGGCAAGGGGAACCCCATATCGGCATATGATATAATTCAGTAGGAATTTTGAAATTTGCACACCAGTGATATAAGTCATGGGGATAGCCTCGATCCATTTTGTAAAATACTCTGTGGCTGTAATGATGAACTTGTGTCCATTTGCAGATGTCAGGTGAATCTTGCCAATAAGATCCAATCCCCATTGAGAAAAGGGCCACAAAGAGATGATAGAATGAAGTTCTTGGGCTAGTGCATGAATGTAATTTCCATGGATCTAGCATTTGTAGCACTTCTTAACAAAATCATGAACATCCTTTTCTAGAGTGGGCCAAGAATACCCAGCATGAATCAACTTTTTGGCTAAGCTCAGACCATTGAAATGGCCCCCACATATACCATCATGAACCTCATGTAAAGCTGTTTGTGCTTCGTCAGAATCCAAAGACCTGAGGAGGGTATGGTCAAAGGAATGAAGGTAAAGGGTGTCGACAATGATGACATATTTGGCCGTCTATCGGATGAAGGCTCGACGCTGGTTAGTGGAAAGGTTAGGTGGTAAAGTTTGGGATTTCAAATATTGATAGACTTCATTGTACCATGGGGAGTTAGGACCAACAAGAACACACATCACATCTGCTATAGGAATTTCAAAAGAAGGGACAAGCAACTGTTCGACCAAGAATTCACATTTGTCCATATTGTGGGACATATTTAACATGGAAGCAGTCATAGCCATCGCATCTGCCGACTTGTTTTGAATTCTTGGAACTTGACTAAAATGGATAGCTGTGAATTTTGTCTTGAAGAAATCTACCATATGCTTGTAGGGAATAAGCTTTTCATCTTTTGTTTCGTAGTCATCATTCACTTGACAGATGACTAACTGAGAATCTCCATAGACTTGTAAATGTGTGATGTTCCAATGGACCACTACTTGGAGTCCTATGACCAGAGCTTCATATTCTGCAATGTTATTAGTACAATGGAAAGTTATTCTGTAGGATTTGGGAATAGCATCACCTTGAGGGGTGAAAAACAATATACCTGCTCTAGACCGAAACTTGGTATGGGATCCATCAAAATATAACTTCCATTTAGTAGAAGATGTGAAAGCAAAGACTGATTCATCTGGAAAATCTACCAACATGGGATGATCATCATAAATAGGAGCCTCTGCAAGTTGATCTGCTATGATTTGTCCTTTTATTGCCTTTCGCTCCATGTACTCAATATCAAACTCACTGAGGATCATAACCCACTTTGCTAGGCGAATTGTCAAAGCTGCCCTACTAAGGAAGTACTTCAAGGGGTCAATTTTTGCAACTAGCAATGTTTGATGACTTAACATATAGTGTCGAAGCTTCTGTGTTGCAAAGACCACTGCTAAGCATGCCCGTTCAATAGTTGAATAATTTAGCTCATAGCCTACTAGTGTCTAGCTGATATAATAAATAGCTCACTCTTTGCCGTTCTCATCCTGTTGGGCCAAGAGAACCCCTAGTGCCATTTCAGTTGCAAAAATATACAATATAAATGGCTTTCCTTCTATAGGAGGCATTAGAATAGGCGGCGACAGCAAATAGTCCTTGAGAGTTTGAAATGCTGATTGACATTGCTCAGTCCATTTAAAAGGGACTCCTTTATCCAATAGATGTTGGAATGGATGACATTTGTCTGCCAATTGAGCTATAAATTGGTGGATTGACTGTAGCTTTCCTTGCAGACTTCTTAGTTGATGAAGATTAGAAGGAGGAGGCATATCCATTATTGCTTTAACCTTGGCAGGGTCGACTTCAATGCTTCTATGAGAAACAATGTACCCTAGTAATTTGCCAGCTGTGACACCAAAGACACACTTCTTTGGATTGAGTCTAAGCTTGTAGGTTGCCATTCGGTCAAAGATTGGGCCCAGGATGGCTAGATGACTATCTCTTATGACAGATTTGCATAATAAGTCATCAACATAGTCTTCCATCAAAGTATGCATGAAATCATGAAAAATTGTCGTCATCACTCTTTGATATGTTGCGCCAGCATTTTTAAGACCAAAGTCACATTCTAGCAGTAAGTACCCCAAGCACAGGTGAATGCAGTCTTATGTTGATCTTCAGGAGCAATACAAATTTGGTTATAGCCGAAGAAACCATCCATCAATGAGAGCATCTCATATCCAGCAGTCATGTCAACTATGATGTCTATGTTTGGCAGTGGAAAATCATCTTTAGGGCATGCTTTATTAAGATCCCTAAAATCTGTATAGATTCTGATGCCCCCAGTTACCTTGCTAACTGGTACCAAATTGGAAATCCAGTCTGCATAATCGATGGGTCTGATAAAGCCCATGTCTAGTAGTTTTTTTAGTTCTACCTTGACCAAGAGAGCTACCTAGGGATGCATCTTTCTGAGTTTCTGTTTGACAGGCTTGGCATCTGCTTTTAATGGCAAGTGATGAAGGACTAATTCTGGATCAAGGCCAGGCATATCTATATAGGACCATGCAAAGCTGATCTTCTTCTCAAGAAAGAAATTGAGAAAATCTATCTTTCATGCTAATTTGGTCTTTTCTCCAATTTGTCTATAAATTGGATGAATTTCTTCAATCAAAAAGGTTGAATCAATCACGCTTCTAGTACCCTTATGCTGTCATCTCATCTTGTCAATCTTGTTTTCATCTCATGCTTATGCACTTGAAGGTGAGATCCACAAAACAAAAGCAATTTAAAGGAGAAAGAAGGACAATGGAGCCACATGAAGGAGACATTTGCATTTGGTTTGCTTAGATTTCATATTGAATGTTTTTAGGATTGTTATCACTGCATTTTAGTTTTCATGATTGAGCTAGGCTAATGTTTATGTTGCTTTGATGATTTCCACAATTCCTAGCTATAGTATGCATTCTGGTTCTCCTTCCTTTATTTTGGTACAAGATGTTATGTTTGTTCAAGAACTCCTCTTGGAGGTAGATGTCTTTTGAGAAAAGTTCTCTTTTCCTACAAGGATCCTCTTTACACTTGTTTCAAGATATCTCTTTTTCAACTATCTTATCCTTTCTTGTAAGAGTATTGCCTCTTTAGCTTGGATTTATGAACAATGTTGTCTAAAGGATATCTCCTTGGTGTTGAAGATTGGGTATCCTTGTTTCTAGCTTCCTTAAGACATTAACATAGATCCATGTTGACATTTTAAGGGGGGGCATACATATCACCCTCTTTGTACTATATTGTACTATATTTTTGCATGTATTAAATGAGGTGTTCATTCTCAAAACCAGAGAAAAAAAACACTTACATGAGATACTTCATGAGTGAAACTAGACACAATATTCATGTTTGTCTTAAACGGGGTGTTCATTCTCAAAACTAGAGCAAACAAACTCTTACACTAGATGTTCCCAATACCAGACACACATTTACATTTTTATTTCATGTCTTACACATGTTGTTGTATGCTCAAAACCAGAGAAAACAATGTCTTATATGAGATTCTTAACACCTGAAACTAGACATCACTTGCACACAATAGGATGAGTGGAACTAGCAGAACATAATTAGACTATTCCTACTCTCCTCCCCAACATGGATCACTTATAAAAATACAACTAGAATGTATATCCATGTCTTCTCTCATTCTTCTTCTCATGATCACCAAGAAAAACACATTTATAATGTGTATCCATGTCTCCTCTTTCTTCTCATGAGCTCATAGCCTCACTATTTGTAGCTCATGGATGATGTGTGCTCTTACTCTTTTTATATGATTGCTTGTTGTAGCATCCTAAAATTGTGACACTTGCAATTTCGACTGCATTTGGGTCTTCACGATGGCGGCGCAACGTTGAACCTGAATGGAGACCCCGAAACCTGCTTGTGACATCAAAAACTGCATATTTCTACACCTTGGCCTGATCCTTCCTTGTACCCTGCTGTCCCAGGAGGTGGGACCATGGCGCCCAGCGCCCTGGTCCCCCAGGACCATGGTGCCCAGTGCCCTGGTCCCCTAGGACCATGGCATCCAGTGCCCTAGTCCCCCAGGACCATGGCGCCCAGCGCCCTGGTCCCTGGCCCTATTTTGGGCTCGGTCTCTTGTTGGGAATCGGGTTTTTAAGTTTGTAATTTGGAAAATGATGCTTCTAGGTCAGCCTAAGGTCAGAAAAATCAGTCTCCTAACCCTAATTGACAAGTATATAAACTAATTTTCCTATCCTAGAAAGGGAGGAAGGAAATAAGCAAGAGAAAGGCATGGAAGTGATAGGCAAACATTCAAACATTCAAGCATTCAAGCATTCCTTCAAGCAATTGAGCATTCTAAGTCTCCATTCAAGGCTAAGTGTTGCATTCAAGACAAGGATTCAACCATTGAAGAGGAGATCACTTACAACATATAACATACAACATCATTACACCTTCGCATGTAAGAATACAAACATTCTTACAACAAGGTATCAGTACTTGTTTACATTACAAACATTTACATTTACAGCATTCTGATTTCTTGGTTAATTCCAAAATCGGGGTTTGACCTAAAGGCAAACCCCTAATCCCTAACCCCCCAATCATCCTCTCTTTTCTGTGTGTAGGTTGCAGGTACGCGGCTGTAATTGAAGATCTGGAATCCTTGTGCAGAGATGAATAGATCCCCCTTCGTTTCGCGGATTTTTCGGAGGACCGTGTGCACTCCGGGCGCCATTGTCCCATCAACTTTTGCTCAAATTTGCAGGATAACATCGTCTCGACATTTTACTGCTAATTTCAGGTCCGTAGCTTCATCCCGTGTCCCTATCTCCGTCTACAAGCGAATCTTTCTTACTTTACATGCATTCCTAGTTCAATCATTCTATCTACATTCTTTACAAAAGAGGGTATCCTTGATGTCTTAACCCTTGAAACTCATTTAGAATCCAGTCTTGCATTGTGTGAGATTGGATCTTATGGGTTTCAACCCCTCTTTTGAATGTAAAGTCTCTCCTAAGTGAAAACCGTCAACCCTAGTGACCTCCCTTCTCTCTCCTTGGGGGGGGGGGAACACCTAGGGTTCAATTTTCTGCTTTACATTTTGGTGAACCTGACGTGAACATCCTAATTCTGATTATTCATCGTTAGATCTGAAAAATTTGCTTCCTTAATTACATTTCCATGTTTGATCTTTTGCAAATTTTAGAGGTTAATTGCATAAAAAACCCTAAAATTTTCTTTTTAGTAATTGAGCTTGTGAGATGTTTAATTGTTAATGCTTGTTTCAGATCTACCCTTCTATTGCAAATTGTTAATTCATATTTTTGCTTTAATTTTGAAAATTAAGTGGTTAAGTGTCAAAACCCTAATTTTTAAAACCTTCTTGATTCAACCTTTAACCAATGATTTCTCTGATCAAAACACCTCCAAATCAGCTGTAACTTTGGATTCTGCAACAAAATCACAATATCTCTCATCCCTGAAAATTTTGAAAAAATTTGCGAGGACCATGTGCACCCCGAGCGCCATCGTCCCCAACATTTTTTCTGAAATTTTGGGAGCTAGATCTTACTGTATTTTTCTGCTAAAATCCAGAATTTTGGCTGATTTTATTAATTCTAACACTTTCAAAATTAAAGTCAAAGTTGGTCTAGTGATTGCTTGGATAAAGGCTTATAATCATTCAAAAATTGTTGAAATTAAAATTCATATCAAAATTGCATTTCTTACAGTCCTAAATCTGAAAAGTGTGTTGGCATTCATTCGAAATTTCAGTGCTTTATTCAAATTTTTGCAGTTTGTGACTTTCAAAATTAAGTGTTTAATTGCAACAACTTTGATTTCCACTTTCAAAATTGAATTTTGCATGAAATTGAGTCAACTTTTAAATTTCAAAGCCTGCATTGCTTTCAGTATTCCCTCTAAAATCATAAAATTCAAAATTTCAGTTTCCCTCTCTTTTTCAAAATTCAAATTTTGCATTTTTCAACAGTCTTGGTAGGGTTCAATTTTGAGATTGCAACTTTAGTTTGGCCTATCTACAGATCGTAAAATCACTCAATTTTTTCAGATTAGCTTTAAAATCATCATAACTTTCACCCCTGAAAATTTCGAAAAAAGTTGCGAGGATCGTGTGCACTCCGTTCGCCACGGTCCCTGACATTTTTTCTGAAATTTCGGGAGATTGTCCTGATTGTATTTAACAGCTTAACTCTAGGAGATTGGCTGATTTTATAGAAATTTGCAACCTCTAAAATTCAAAATCTTCTCTCTCTCTTTAGTGCATGAGTTTTACAACAATAAGCCCTACTTACACTATTCTCGTTAGACGAAGCCTTAGAATTAAGTCTTTCCAAGGTTTAATTACGAAGGAGATGGAACCTAATTTGAATGGCCTTTTTAATGAGGACATGGGTAATTCCTCTAATCCTCTTAATGATGAAGAAGCTCTCCATGAGGTTTCTGTAGAACAACTTTAGAAATTGGATAACCAATTTGATGATTTTCGACAATGGATGTCTCAAGAATACCCTGATAGTTAAGCTCTTTCCTTAATTGAGGGTCTAAAACGTATGGTTCAAAGTGATAAGAATGGAATTGATATTTTGTGTGTATTGCACACATTGTGGATTCGAATGTGATGCCTATGAAGAGTTGTACAGAAACTTTAGGTTATACACAACCTTCTACTCAAGTCAGTCATTTTATTCCTTTGACAACTTCTATTGCTAGTATACCTACTTTTACATCAAACATAATGACTACTTCAATACAAGACATTCCACCTATGATCACCAGTCATGGGGGCAATCCCTCTTCTTCAATCAACCCTCTTCCTTCATTCAATCCAACTTCTTCATTCATTCCTTCAATGAGTGTTCCTATTTCATCTCCACAAATAAACACGACGCAAGGGGGCAATTCATTTAATTATTCCATTCCTCCTTGTAGTGTTCCTCCTTTCCAATCATCTCCTATGACTAACTATCATAGTGTCCCACCACCTTACTCTCAATCAATACCTTCTTTCAATAACATAATACCTCCATCACAATCTAACACGTCTAATATGAACTCTTCGACTGAAGTGACCATTAACAACCTTGCACAAACTGTCTCTTCTTTACACCAACAAATTGCCTCTATGAATCAATCTAAGACTAGTGTGCCCACATTTGATGTTGCGAGCCCACTTTCTCTTGACATTGTTCGAGCTATCCCCCCTAAACATGTTGAAATCCCGCATTTGGAGCTTTATAATGGTAAGGGTGATCCTCTAACACATGTTAAGACCTTTCAAACAATATGTACTGATTTTGCTTATGACCAAAGGTTGCTTGCAAAACTGTTTACTAGAACATTAAGAGATAAAGCTCTACAATGGTATTGCTTGTTGCCTTCTTATTCTATTTCTTCTTTCGAACAACTTGCAAATGCCTTTATTCAACAATTTCAAAACAATATAAGTCCTAAAGTTACTTTGATTGATTTAATGCATTGTAAACAAGGTGTTAAAGAAAAAGTGACTGATTTCATTGGTAGATATAAGCATTTGTATGCTCAAATTTCTTTTCCAGTACCTGACGATGATATTCAAAGACTCTCTCGTCCTCTCTTGATCTCTTTTGTTACTTCTTCTATTTGTTACTCTCATTCTTCTATTTGTTGTCCTTAGTGTTGTTTACTTGAGGACGATGCAAAGCATTGAGATCTCTTTTGGTCTCTCTCATGTTGACTCAAAAGACACATGTGTTCCCTTCTTCTAGGTGACCTTCCTTGATTGGGGAATGAAGAACAATTATGCATACATACATATGATATACATGAATTATCATACAACATACTGACCCCAAGGAAAGCGAAGTCACCTTGTGCTTTGTGTTTTGTGTCTATTATCCTTGGGCTTATCTCACACTTGGGGGCTAAATCCTTGTGATAACGTGCTCCTTTCCCTTCTCATTTCTTATATGTATCACTACCTTAAAGAAATCACCCCTGATGAGGCATGTGCGATCGCTTTAACGTAGGGGGGCATACACCCCGTTCATATCTCTTCAAGATACTTGAAAGTTTCTTGGCGAACTTAGCTTTGCCTTGAAAATTTTTGGTATTTTTCTTGCATGACTCATAGTGAGGGAACCTTACTACTGACAGTCATGGTTCTCCCTTGTGATCTTCCCTTTTACTTTGTCAATTGAAGTCGTAAGATCCTTAGTCCACTGGGGGCTTGGTGTATCTTGCCTCCTTGACGTGGTGAAAGTTTTTCAATGTTGTTTCCTCGTACTTTATCGGAAGTATGGGCGTACGCTTATACTCCCGCTAAAGTGGGGGCTAAATGTAGTGTCCTAAAATTGTGACACTTGCAATTTCAACTGCATTTGGGTCTTCACGATGGCGGCGCAATGTTGAACCTGAATGGAGACCCCGGAACTTGCTTGTGACATCAAAAACTGCATATTTCTGCACCTTGGCCTGATCCTTCCTTGCACCCTGCTATCCCGGGAGGTGGGACCATGGCGCCCAACGCCCTGGTCCCTGGCCCTATTTTGGGCCCAGTCTCTTGTTGGGCATCGGGTCTTTAAGTTTGCAATTTGGAAAATGATGCTTCTAGGTCAGCCTAAGGTCAGAAAAATCAGTCTCCTAACCCTAATTGACAAGTATATAAACTACTTTTCCTCTCCTAGAAAGGGAGGAAGGAAATAAGCAAGAGAAAGGCGCAGAAGTGATAGGCAAACATTCAAACATTCAAGCATTCAAGCATTCCTTCAAGCAATTGAGCATTCTAAGTCTCCATTCATGGCTAAGTGTTGCATTCAAGACAAGGATTCAACCATTGAAGAGGAGATCACTTACAACATATAACATACAACATCATTACACCTTCGCATGTAAGAATACAAACATTCTTACAACAAGGTATCAGTACTTGTTTACATTACAAACATTTACATTTACAACATTCTCATTTCTTGGTTAATTCCAAAACTGGGGTTTGACCTAAAGGCAAACCCCTAATCCCTAACCCCCCAATCATCCTCTCTTTTCTGTGTGTAGGTTGCAGGTATGTGGCTGTAATTGAAGATCTGGAATCCTTGTGCAGAGACGAAAAGATCCCCCTTCGTTTCACGGATTTTTCGGAGGACCGTGTGCACTCCGGGCGCCATCGTCCCGTCAACTTTTGCTCAAATTTGCAGGACAACATCATCTTGACATTTTACTGCTAATTTCAGGTCCATAGCTTCATCCCGTGTCCCTATCTCCGTCTACAAGTGAATCTTTATTACTTTACATGCATTCCTAGTTCAATCATTCTATCTACATTCTTTACAAAAGAGGGTAACCTTGATGTATTAACCCTTGAAACTCATTTAGAATCTAGTCTTGCATTGTGTGAGATTGGATCTTGTGGGTTTCAACCCCTCTTTTGAATGTAAAGTCTCTCCTAAGTGAAAACCGTCAACCCTAGTGACCTCCCTTCTCTCTCCTTGGGGGGGGGGAACACCTAGGGTTCGATTTTCTGCTTTACACTTGTGTTCTTGAGATGGCATTTTCAAGAATGATATTAGTTATTAAGACATTTTGATATCAAGGTGTCTTTGGCTAGTTTACTTGAGGTCTTGTTTATTTTTTATCTTTTGTGTTGTGTGTCTTTTGTCTTTTGTCTTTGTTTTCCTTTTTTGTTTTTGTCTTGTTTTGTGTGCCCTTGCATGCAATTGTGTGAGTTAAGATCCTAATATTGGGGGTTTGGTTCCTTGAAAATAGTGATGTCTTATACTCCTTGTGATTGTGCTCCTAATTGCTCCTCTCTTTCATCTCTTCATCTACTTTATCTCTAGTATTTGCATAGGCTCACACTCTCGTTAAAGTGGGGGCTAAATGTAGCATTGTAAATTGTCATCAATCCAATTTACACCTCATGTTTGTGCCCCTACTTTAGTGTTTCCTATCCTCATCACATATCTAGGTCTATTTTGTACCCACACTCTAGTTTTGATGCCATGAACACTCATTAATGGATTCCCTAGTGAGGTACCCCTTTCCCCTGAGGCTTTTTTTGGTCCCTTTTGGAGAAGGACCATGACACCCAACACCATTGTCCCTCTCAATGGGGCCCAAATTTAAATAGGGTTAGGATTCATATTTCTTTGATGGGAATTTATCTTTGTAGCTTCACATGACCATTGGAGGTCGGCCTAATTGATAATTTGTTTAGATACCCATATATAAAGATATTTGATTAACATGATTTCATCCAAGCTATCTAAGACTCCAAACAATTAATTCCTAGCATCCTTGTATCCATGAAGTATTTATTATCAATCATTTTTCAGAGATCTTCAAGGCTGCATATTCCTCATTTAATCATTGTTGAGAAAACTTACATCGTTCATATGCAAGTATGTGTTTGTGGTTAGGGTTTTTCCATGTTCATGCCATTCATAGAACATATATGATTACATTCAAAGAACAAAGAATCATCATCAACAATTGAAAATTTGAGGTATATCTTTTCAGCATTTGCATAAATATTCATTCAAGGTTAATTCCCAAACTAAGGTTTGACCTAGGCAAACCCCTTTTCCCAACAATTTCCCCCTTTTCAATATGTGCAAGAATAGGTACAAAGTTTCATTTCAGAGGAATGGCAAGATTCACAAAGACGAATAGGTTCCATTTTGGACAACAAAAAGTTAGGAGGACCAAGGCGACCACCACCATGGTCTTGACAAATCAAGCCGAATTTTGAGGAACAAATCCAAATCATTCCTTTGACTAGATCTAGGTTTGTGGCTTTGTGCAATGATTGTAGCTCACTGTTTATGCTTGATGTCTTCAACAATTCACTATTTCACCCTAATCCTTTACAATTCAATCTTAAGGAAAGAAGAGCCCCATTGTGGATTCTTGGAATATGATTAGAATCTTGGTCTATTAGGCTTAGATCTATCAAATTCCTATCTCTCCCTAATGTGATAGTAATTAAGAAAAATAGCGGTTTTACTACATTGTTATGGTAACACCCTAATTTTTGCGCATCACACAACCTTATCATAATCATTAATTAATTTTATTCTCATTACAAGGAACACACCACTCACACACATTGCAGTAATAATTTCTCAATTAGGAGCCAAGCATTAACACCCAAGTCTAATCAACAAGTAACCAATCACGCCATCTTACTAGGGACAAAAGCAATAGGGCCACTCAAAGGCCACCACCGCCGAAGAGAAACAATAATTAATCATTGAGGATGCCATCACTCTATAGGAACTTCTCAACACACCAAAGGGTCATATAAAACCTAAATAACATACACTTATCAAATATCATGCTAGGTCAAACAAGGAAACACAACCACAATCACCAAGAGAATCCACACATACAAAAAAATGAAGGCCAAATAAGACCTCACTCACATAGAGTAACACACCCACAATTAATCCTTATCCCACTAAAGGGGATCTTGCATATGGGTATATATCCATCCCTTATAGGTGTAGAGACACGAAGAGTTACTCTTCCCCCCCACACATGCTACTTGGGCCGGGTTCATCCTAAACTAAAAAATGCTACACAAGACACCCAAAGCAACACTCATGCCTCTATGCACCAACATCATCATCTTAATGGGAAACATCATAACTAGAGATCCTAGTGCTACAACATAGGATTCTATACCAAATGCAATGCTTCGATGAGGAACCCTAAAGGATAAGAGAAAAATATACAAGAAATTCATTGAAATATTTTTATAAAGTAATAAAGTGCCATCATGCATTACATATAGAAGTAAATGCTCAACCTCAAGGTAAGGTTAGCTATTTGTTGACTAACTATGCACATGTGAAAGTATAAACTCATGGAACTCCATCTGAGCCCCTAAGGGTTCCTTAACATTGCTACCTTAGCAACACAACTAAGACCGAATCAATAACTCGTGAACCACTAGGAGATGACTATATCAACCTCCAACACTAAACCAAGCATATCAATGTTCATTTTAAAACACCAATTGTAATGTTCCTATGATAGCGTCATGATACATCAAGAGTATAGAAGCATAAAAGATCATACATCATGCATAATTCCAATATTGGTTTATGTAGATCAATACCAATACATATCCAATAAGAATTATTACATCCATCTCTAATTGGAGTGTTTCAATACATACATGATCAATGATACAAGAATTTTTCCAATATAAAAATTGTAGTCACATAAATTTGTCCACTTAATTAAATGAATACTTAGTATTTATTTGATTATTTAACCATCAATTAATAATTAATTAAATTAATATTTAATTAATTCATCTTAACCCTCTTCTCCTATTAATTAAATAAATTATTCAATTTATTTGATTTAATTCACTTAACCAAATTCATACCATTAATTAAATAAATAAATCATATTTGTTTAATTAAATCTTCTCTCACATTTAAATAAATTAATATTTATTTAAATCCCCCAAAATCCCACCTCTCACATTTAAATAAATTAATATTTATTTAAATCCCCCAAAATCCCACCTCTCACATTTAAATAAATAAATCATTTATTTAAATCACCTTTATCCTCCACCCACTTGTATTTTCCTACAAAAGCAAGTTGCACAATTATTTTAAATAAATAATTTATTTAAATCACCTTTATCCTCCACCCACTTGTATTTTCCTACAAAAGCAAGTTGCACAACTATTTTAAATAAATTATTTATTTAAAATCCTATTTATCCTCACCCACTTGAAACCTTTAATGGTTTCCCTTAAAGTATTCAAACTTGATGGCTTTAAAGTCTTGAAACTTGATGGCTTCCTTCTATAGTCTTCTTAAGACTTTAATGGTTTTCCTTAAAGTCTTCAAGCCTTTAATGGTTCCCCTCAAAGTCTTCAAGCATTTTAATGCTTTATCTTCCTTTTTCTCATTTAAATAAATTAATATTTATTTGAATATTTATCCAAATACAACTTGCACACATTTATTGAAATAAATGAATTTTTATTTTAATAAAATCTTATTTTCCCTCACCCACCAAATCCACTTGCAAAATCTAATCCCCTTCTAGATTCTTCTAACCCCTTCCTAATTAACTTAATCCATCCCCTAATTATTGTCACATTCCTAAGCAAAATGGAGTCACTTCTCAAAGCCTAAAAGTCTTTGATAACCATTAAAGCCTTTCAACCTTCAACCACTAAATGTCTCAAAGTCTTGGATAACCTTTGAAAGCTTCCAACCTTCAACCACTAAATGGCTCAAAGTCTTTGATAACCATTGAAGGCTTTCAACCTTCAACCACTTAATCCCCAAAGTCTCCATTAACCATTAATGGTTACCTCAAACCCTCCCACATGGTTAAAACATTTGTTTTGACTCAACCTCTACCCAACCCAAGGGTCTCATCAAGCCTTTAATGCTTTGACCATGATTATCTCTTAATCATTTGCACAAAGGTTTATCCTTGTATTAACTCCTAATCCAGTGGGTAATCCTAATTTAGGCTTGACCCTTACCTTCTAGATAACCATGAGGTCTCCTCAGGCATTTAATGCCTCCAACCTCTTCTCTCAACCCAATCTTATGTTGACACTTGTCACCATTTCATTGGTGCAAATTATGCACATGGATCCCCAACTTTCAAGCTTGACCCTTGATTAAACCTTTCAATCCTGGCCATCCATTGCTCCATTTTTCCTATAAATAGAGCCCATTCCTTCATAATCCAGATCCTGAAAACTTGTATGCATTTAGGCTATAGACATTTTTAGAGAGCATTTAGCATAGCATAACTAAAATCTTGTCTTTTTGGTAAAATCAATCATTTTAGCATCAATAGCATAGTATTTAGCTTTTCATTTCATATTTGAAGCTTAATATTAAATCTCAATCCTCCATAAGCATCCATAGTGCAAAAAGCTGCTGAGAGCTACACTCATTTGGGACTTGGAGAGGAGAGGAACAAGGGAGGAGCAACTAAGAGCATCTTGATTAGCTATTTTATTCTATGTTTATATGCTTTCTATTTCATGCTTAATATCTCTCTTGATATGCCTGTTTAGGATAATCTTTTGTTGCTAACACTAATGTTTGTTTCTTATGCTCTTGTGTCTGTTGCCATCAAACAGATTTTCTAATCCTTTTTGCAGAGCATCAAAAATGATTACATCATACAAGAAATATTAAAGAATGAGAAGAATCCAGTGTTGAGGAAGGAGGTGGGACCCATCGAGTCCATCATGAACCAAGTCCTTTGATCCCCAACAGTGGTTGGCAATTCCACCCAACCACATGGTACCCTCAAGTCCACCCCAACATGCTCATAGAGATAGTCACATGGACTAAATAGTCATACAATTATACAAGGGAGAGTAATGGTCTTAGACAAGAGCCAAACATGGAGAAAGTACTCAACATGAACTTATGAACCCAACAAGAGTCATAAAGCCACAACAAGATGGGAATGCCAACAATGCATCACTCACATAAAAGAGAAATAATCAAGTGAAAGATGATGCCTAAGAAACAATAAGTAAAATACCAAAATAATGAGGAAGCATACTTAGTCAACAACAATAAGGGAAAGGAGGAACCCACAAGAGAAACACCAAATTTATCATACATTATATATAATAATGAGATAAGTAAAAGATCAAGAAACAATAAATCCATAGAATGCTACTCAACAATTAGGACCTAGATACTAGAGTTCTAAGTGAAGGGAGTTTCATCATGTGTGCTTGAAGGGATGACATCACAATGAACCAAGTAGCTCTCTTATGCAGACAAGGAGACTCAATCACAACAAATCAATGCCCCATGGATAATTAGGCCTTCCCAAGAAATCCTTAGCCTTGTACTAGCTCTCAAGGCATGCAAGGGGCATCCAATTATCTCTTATTGGTATTTCATACCAACCAAAGTTTTAATTATGTTATCACTTTTCTTACTCTCACTCTCCATTGGGTTATCCTAGTAGCCACTTTGGTGCTTGTTCCCTAACATGACCCACTCTAGTGCCCAGATCTAGGCTCATCCCATTCAATAGAATGGGAAATCAAAATAAAACAAAATTCAATGATTGCCATAATCTCAATAACATCAAATATCTCTTTTACACAATGCCATATCAACCATCTATAAGGTATACTCAATTGGTCATGCTACCTAGAGAATGGATCCACTTGATCCCATAATAAAATTCAATCACATAAGAAGATAAAAGGTATCCATTTTAAATATTTTCATAAGGCATTCAAGAATTCATTCCACTTGCTCATATCAAGAGATATCAAATCATTATACTCGGAAAGGCATAGATAAAACAATAATATCAACCTCAATACAATTCAAGCACACTATAATGCCCACACTTGAGGCTCATACATGAATGGGAACACCACATCATTGTTCACAATAATTTGCATATAACTCTATATCATATTACTAACTAATAGACATCTAGATCAACAACCAAACACAACCAATATTAATGACTTAACCATAATACACTGTCAGATCAGACTAGTAGCACCAATAATCGGACCAAACCAACAACCAAACAAATAACCAAACCACCAATAAGTCAATAAGATCAGATAGATTGACATCTCAAACTACAATAATACGTTTGACATCAATGACAACAAAAACTCATATGTGTAACAAGTCCAACCCCATATCAAGAGGATAATCCAAAGAACAAGGAAATAAGTCCTAAAACAAATCAAGATCAAGATCCCAAAGATTTTCCTCCAACATTTGACAAGTATCTCATTTAACTTGATGATCCCACCATCACTTGTCATTCCATACAAAATAATCCCCTTCTATCCATAGAGAAAAAATTCCTTCCACATCCCATTCATAATCCACTCTTTATGAAAGATCAATATATCCCTTTTATCCTCTCCAATGATTCCATTGAAAGTCAAGAGAAAAGGACCCTTAAAATTGAATTTGATGATCCTCCTCCTTATTAAGATCAAAGTATCCCTTCATCTCCATTTTATAATCCTTCATACCCCTTTCAATATCCCATTGTTCTTCCTAATCCCCCTCATGGTCTAGATCCATCTCAAGATCCTATCATGCCTTCTAATGCCCCTCATGATCTTGATCCACACCATGATTCTATCATCTCTACCTAAGTTGTTCATGAGCACCCTACATATCAAATGGGTTCCTCCACCTTCATCTAGTTCAATTTACTCCATGAGCCAATCATTTCTTCCATAACATATCCCCCACAAAATGGACTCGTGTCTTGTTTCAAAAGAAACAAATATTCAACTGGTAAAAAGATTTTTCAAAGCATGCATTATCAAGGAGAAGGGTTAGGCTAACATGAGCAAGGCATTTTAGAACCCCTCAATATCAAAGAAAATCTTGATGGTTGTGGCATTAGTTACTTCGCTTACTCTCAAAATGTTGGTATCCCTACTAAATCCCACATCCTTAAATCTAAATCCAAACATGCATATATCCCTTCACCCCTTCCATCCATTTTAGGTCCTTATATCCCTCCATCCCCTATTCAAGATCAGCAAAGGAACACATCTTTAATAACCTTCCCACCATCTACTTATATCAACCCACCCAAAATACCTTCATATCATTCTTATCCATCCATTAATTCCATTCTCCTTGGAAGCAATTTGGATGCCAAAAATCTACATATATTCAAGGATCAACATGTCCCATCTAAACAACATGTAAAAACAAAGAATAATTAATCCAAAACAAGAAAGCCAATTCCAAAAGGCCACAAATACCCATTAAGAAAAAAAATAAATTAAAAACCACGTGGATCTCTAAGTTGCTCATAGAAGCAATGCATTCCAAACAACCATAAAAGAAAGAAAAATAAAAAATCATGTGGATTCCTAAAAAATAAAAATTGGCATCCAAAATTTCTATTCCTCCATCCAAACATCTCCTAGCTTTCAAATCTATTCTTTTTTTAATTGGTAATGGGCTGAAGCCGATAAGATATACATACCCTATTTGCAATATGCTAGATTTAGTTAAGTGTTGTCATTAATGTCAACACCGTATCCCAGTTAGTCTTGGTGATCATCTTGGTTTTGGCTATGATTCTAATCCGGTATGATAAGATCTCTGGAATCGGTTTTGGATGCTTACTTTGGATGGTTATTTTTCTACCATATCCTGTTGGTTCATATTTTGGTGCTCCAGTATCTATCACTTATGTTTCTGGTTAGTATTTCCCGGTATCGGTTAGCTTTACTGGTAAGTGATATTTGGTGTTTTGGTCAAATGATTTTGGTCTGACTTATAGAATCAATTTATATCATGCTAAAGGTACTTCTTGATCATATTTTGAGTGTTTGGTGAATTTTATTTGGCTAGTGTGTTGTTATGATGGTCCTATTTGGATCCGGTTAGACTTTCTATGTTACTTCACTAAGGGTTTCTACCGGTTGGTGAAGTGCGTTGGATTATGGTTTTAGAGGAATTTACGATGGATGGAATTGTTTGGTAACTTGATTTAGGTCCATGATATGTAATTTAAATCATAATATTGGTCCAATGATATCATGTAATGTAATTTTTGTTATTACGGGTATATGGGTTTAGGGTTTAGCCGACCTTGTCAATAAGGTTGATGATTTGTATTTATAGGTGACTTATTAATGTAATTTATATATCAATACATGGATGGGATCGATGGTTATGTCTGCATTATTAGAGGAAAGTTTATGTGCAAACAAGTGATATATCATTCGGTGAAGGTTTTTGTATTGTAGGGTAGACATCTGTGCTTAACCAGAATTGTATCAAACATTAGGAGATGCTACTTTCACAGTTCATTCTTTCTGGATTGTTGTCCGATGTTTTTGTAATTTAGTGAAACTTCTTTTTATGATGAGCAGTGAGCTCTAGGAGGTTGGCCTGATTGTAAGTACAATCCCCATTATCATTTTACATACTGTTGCAAAAGTATTATCTGATTGTGGATAGGGTTTCCCACGATGGTTTTTCCCTTTACCGAGTTTTGCATGTCAAAATATTGGTGTTGTATGTACTATACTTTCATGTTCTATTATTTATTATGTTGGCTTCTTTGTACTCCGGTTTAATGATTTTGATATGCATTAGTTTTGATTTTTGACAGTAAACTGATTCATGCCCCCTCCCCATCCTAGTTTACTCTCGGTATCAGATCTATCTAACAATTGGTATCAGATAAAGGTCCTCTCTATAGAAGCTTAACTGCTTAAGGAGATCTGATGGCAACTGCATCTAATTCTACATTCAATCCCTATTAGAAGGAGAGTCCTAGATTTGATGGTACAAATTACAAAATATGGAAGGAGCAAATGAAGATTCATCTTAGATGTCTTGGAGCTGAAGTTTGGGAGATAGTGGAGAAAGGGTATATACCTCATGATCCTAATTATAGAACAACGACACTTGCTGATGAACAAAAGAAGGCTGAAAATGATATCAGAGCAAAAGAAGCATTGTTAAGTGCCCTATTTGATGATAAGCTATTGAATTTTATAGAGTTGGAGAATGCAAAGCTGATCTGGACAAAGCTTGAAACTCTTTATGAAGGCAACTAGGATATTGAAATTGCAAAACTTGAAGGTTTTCGGGTAAGGTATGAAACTTTGAAGACTGAAGAAGATGAGAAGATAAGTTCCTTCATGGATAGAGAAAATGAGATTGTTATGGGAATCAAATGTTGCGGCAGATCAGTTAGTGAGGATGAGATAGTGTCAAAGGTTTTGAGAGTTCTACCTCCATCTTATAAGATGAAGGCTACTACAATCAATGAACTCCAGACAATGTCAAGTACCCCTGTTACCAGAGATATGCTACTTGGGAAATTCACTGCTTTTGAGCTTGAGGAACTTGGAGATCAGAGTGCTACTAAAACTGAGACTACATTTAAAGCATCTACCTCTAATAAGTAGAAGATAGATTGGAAGGAGATGTATGCTAAAGATATGGAGGACATTGAAAGAGAAGAAAGAGAACTTGAAGAGCTCAAAGCCCTGATTGCTAGAAGAATTCCTAAAGGACCAACTGGAAGTAAGTATGAAGGAAAAGTCCCCTTTAAATATTTTTCATGCAATAAGATTGGTCATTTTTACTTCTAGATGCCTTGAAAGAGCTGCTAGGAATCATGAAAGATTTGTGAGGAGTTATAAGACTAATCTAGAATATCAGAACAAACCTAGATTCAGAAGGAATAAGGATAAATCATGCTATTATTCTAGTGATTATGATTTTGGTATTACTGACGATGATGATGATGAACCTTGAGTGGAACCAGTAATGGAGCCTTCTCCGGTAAGGACTAACTTTTTTATTGCTATCAAGGATGATTCTTCAGAACCTATCATTGAAACAACTCATACTAAGGAAAAGGCTTTAGCTGCTAAAATTGAAGAAAGGGATGAATGGGTTATAGACAGTGGATTCTCACATCAAATGACTAGTGACAAGAGAAAATTTATATTACTACAAGAATTTGATAGAAGATTAGTCAGATTTGGAGACAACAAGGCATGTAGGATCAAAGGCAAGGGAAAAATATCATTAGATGGTAAGACTAACACTAATAATGTCTATTATGTTGAAGGATTAAAGAATAATCTTTTAAGTGTAGGTCAGATGGTGGATAGATGATTTTATTTACATTTCAAGGATGGGAAATGTAAGATCGTCAATATATATGGATTGGAAATTGCTTCTGGAACCTAGACCAATGGAAACATCTTTCATTTTAACTCTGGTGACAAATATTACTTGATTGCTCAGATTGATGAAAGTTAGTTGTGGCATAAGAGGATGTGTCAAATAAATTTCGATTGCATAGTGAAGATCAGTTCAACATAGGCTGTCAAAGATTTTCCCAAAATTGTCAAAGCTCATAATCCGGTATGTAGAGAATGTCAAATGGGTAAGCAAGTCAGAACTTCTTTTAGGAGCATACATAATAAATCTATTGAAATTCTTGATCTTATTCATACCGATCTATGTGGATTGGCAAAGACTAAAAATTTTCAAGGTGATAGATACTTTATGTTACTTATTAATGATTATTCTAGAATAACGTGGGTAGAATTTTTGAAATAAAAATCTGAAGCTTTTGAGAAATTCAAAATCTTTAAAGCTATGGTTGAGACTGAGACAGGATTGAAGATAAAGTGTTTGAGATCAGATCAAGGTGGTGAGTTTACATCTAGTGAATTCAACAACTTTTGTGAGAAGAATGGAAACAAAAGACAACTCTTTGCACCTAGGAATCCACAACAGAATGGATTGGTGGAAAGGAAGAACAAAACCATATCGGATGTGGCAAGGACTATGATGACAAAAGCCAAATTATCTGATATTTATTGGATGGAAGTTGTCAATACAACTGTATACACTTTCAATAGAGTACACATAAAAGATGATACCGGTAAGACTCCTTATGAATTATGGTTTGGTCATACTCCCACTGTTAGATATTTCAGAATTTTTGGAAGTAAATGTTACATTAGAAGAGATGATACATTGGGAAAATGTGATCCTAGAAGTGATGAAGGAATATTTTTGGGTTATTCTACCAAGAGAAAAGCATATAGATGTTATAAAAAAAGATTGAACAGGATAATCGAGAGCATAAATGTCAAGGTGGATGAACATGGCAGTAATTAGATCGAATCATATGATTGTGGGCCGGAAGATGAATTTATCAGACCTAAACTAGTAATGCATGAAGATTCTTTGAATAGTGAACCTGTCACTCTAGTAACATAAAAAAACTCAACTGTGATAGTGGGACAACAAAAAGAGTCAGTAAATCAAGAAAATTCAAAGACTCCCAAGTATGTGAAACTAAATCATTCTGAAGATCAGATCATTGGAGATAAAAGCAAAGGTGTTAAGACTAGGAGAAGGCTAGCTACTGAAAAGGTATGTTTGATTTGTCATATTGAACCAGAATCATTTATTGAAGCAAGTAAAGATGAAAATTGGTAAAAGAAATGGAAGAAGAATTAGATTAGATTGAAAAGAATAAGACATGGGAACTAGTCCCTAGACCTAAAGACAAGAACGTTATTGGAACTAAATGGGTTTATAGGAATAAATTGAATGAGGAAGGTCAAATTGTGAGGAACAAGGCTAGATTGGATTGTAAAGGTTATTCAAAAGAAAGAAGGAGTTGATTATGGTGAGACTTATGCCTCAGTTGCAAGAATTGAAGTGGTGGGACTTCTTCTTGCTTATGCTGCACACAAGAAGTACAAAGTATATCAGATGGATGTAAACTATGCATTTTTGAATGGAGATCTTGAAGAGGAAGTCTGTAAAGTTCTGATGTCAATAGCTAACAAGATGAGAGGGGGGGTGAATCATACAAACTTAATCTTCCATAAAATCAATAGATTCAACCTCGGTAACATATACTTTAGCAATATAACCAAAAACTGCTAAACATGCAAACTCATAAACACATAATCATCATTACACATATAACACCAGATTTAACATGGAAACCCAAATAGGGAAAAACCACTGTGGGATTTCGGACCCACTAAGAAATATACTCTTTTAGAGTATGCTCGGTTAAAAGAAAATCCTGCTAAAGATTACAAACACATTGCTAGTTGTGACCCAATTAAGGGATTTCCTTCAGATCTGTTAGGATCTTCACTTTGTTAGAAGTGACCTTGTCAAAGGATTTCAAACACTCATTTAGAATGTTACCTTACTAGAGGGTTTACAAATAAGACTGTTAAGTCCACTCGGTTAAGAGATTTTCTGTCACTTACAAATAACAGTAATAAAAATATATCTACAACTTCACATCTAAAATGCTAAAGCAGATTCTTATTTGCTCAAAACAATCTTGTCATAGGACTTATCTTGTCCCTCTATTGGGATCCCTACTTTGTTATTCAAATAGGTCTTCAACCTTCTGTGCTTGGTAATCACTATGTAGCATCCTTGTGCTTACAATTGCTTGCATACATTGTTTATCAACAATTCCTTATTTATAAACAATTGCTAACCACTTAATCTCCTTGATCACATTTCCCATGATCAATCTTAGCCATCAGATCTTCAATATTGACTAGGTTCAATGTATCCTTTGATCTAAAAATGTTTTACCTTGCCTTGGGACTTGCATTCCTTTCTTGGAACTGGCACAAGGTTATTGTGGTTCAATCTGCGCTGTAGATCTTCCTCTTGATTTTCCATTGCCGTAGATCCTTAACAAACTTCATGCACGACATACCAATAATTTAAACAACTCCAGCTCATCATTGTCCTTTTTTAAATAATGCTTTTATTCATCCAATGCACTCTGTCATAACTTAGTTGCAACTTGGTAAATACTAAACTTTACTCAGTAGACAATCCACCTTCATTAACCGATATCGATAACCTTAGGGTTTACCGACTAGGTTCCTTAGGGTTTATCGACTAGGTTCCTTGCTCGGTGACATAGTATAGTATTAACCTTACAATTGACAACATATGTAGGATATCAAAACAATCTAAACATCATGATCTCATCATTGTCTAACTCTGCAATAGTTGCCCATTGAATAACTTATTTCTCCCCTTATTCATCACATTCTTTTTGTGTCTTTTACTGACATCTTAATTCTCTTCAAATCAATCTTCTCAAGATATGGCAACATCATACTAAATTAGGAAATCAATTTCTTGACATCAATGACAAAATAATGTTATAAAGATAGTTATCATCCTTTTTCAGTTATATCAATAATCTCTGACAACCTTCTCAATATCCTTAATGAAATGCTAACAATCTTTCTTTCTACTGAAATGCCAACAAAGTCTACATTGAGCAACTTGATGGATTTTCTTTATCAGAAGACAAGGACATGGTTTGCAGATGCAAGAAAGCTTTATATGGACTAAAACAAGCCCTGAGGGCATGGTATTCTAGATTGGACAAATATCTTTCTAATCTTGGTTTTAGTAAAGGTAATGTTGATAGTAACCTATATTACAAAATTGAGCATGATGAAATATTGATCAATGAAGTCTTTGTGGATGATATCATTTTTGGAGGAGAAGATAGTCTATGCATGAAATTTGTTGATGATACGAAGAATGAATTTGAAATATCTATGATTGGTGAGATGAAATTTTTCCTAGGTTTGCAAATTCCTCAGACTGATAAAGGTATTTTCATTTGTCAAACTAAGTATGTGAAGGAGTTACTTAAGAAATTTGGAATTGAGAATTCTAAACATGTTGGTACTCCTATGATAACTGGTTGCAAATTGTCAAAGGATGATGAATCCCCTAAAGTGAATCCAAGTAGATACAAATCAATGATTGATGGATTATTGTACTTAACTCAAACTAGACCTGATATTATGAATTCTATTTGTATTGACTCTAGATTTTAGTCAGATCCTAGAGAAACTCATGATATTTCTATTAAGAGGATATTCAAGTATTTGGCAGGTACAAAAGACCTTGGGTTATGGTATCCAAAGAATGATGACTTTAGACTATGTGCATATGCATATTCTGATTGGGAAAAAGATGTGGATGATAGGAAGAGAACTACTAGTGGTGCATTCTTTCTTTTCAAAAAGTTGGTTTCATGGCTTAGCAAGAAACAATCATGTACTTCATTATCTACTGTTGAAGAGGAATATGTAGCTCCTGCTACCAACTGTACTCAGATTTTATGCATGAAACAAATGTTAAAAGATATAAGGGCAAGTTATGATGAGCCTATTGGTGTTCAATGTGTGATACTGCTGCTATTGATATATCAAAGAATCTAGTATTTCATTCCAAATCAAAATACATTTCTATAAGGTACAATTTTTGAAGGAAAAGGTTGAAGCAAAGGAAGTCAAATTGGTTTATGTGCCTACTAAGGAGTAGATTCTAGATACTATAACTAAACCGTTGGCTAAAGATACTTTTAAATATCTTAGAGATCAGTTGGGGTTTAACAACCCTCCGGAAGAGACTTAGAGATGTATGAATGCATCAATCCGGTAAGCTTATTAGATATTTTATTTCATCCAGTTGATGAGATGATGCTACTACTTAGGGGGAGTAGTCAGTTGTTTGGTTCAGTATTTTTGTCTTGGTATCCATCCTTTGTCATTGATGTCAAAGGGGGAGAGGTGGTATTCATGTGAAAATCAGTCATATCTTTGAGGGAGATTGTTGGCATTTCTTGGCACTTGGATATTTTTCACATTCAGTGTTGCCATCAATGCCAAAGGGGAAGATTGTTGGAAGGGGAAGATTGTTGGAAATATGTTGGATTTGTTTAAGTGTTGTCATTGATGTTGATGTAGGAGCATCCCCGGTTCACAACAATCTTACATCAACCAAAAATATTTTTCTTTCTGTTTATTTTTTGTTTGCAGTTTCATTTTTTCTTTCTGTATATCTCGGTTTTGGCTCATTGGATCCTATGGAGTTGGATGCTACTTGAAGACTTGATAATATTTCTTGTGTGCAAACCGCATCACATTTGTATAATTTTTTGGCAAGATATCGCTACCGCTTTCCATGACAATTTCTTGTTACTGGTTGTTCCTTTCTTACTAGTTGCCTGAGACCTATTCTAGTGATCTACCATAACCTATTTCGAAGCTTGCATAGCTTGGGTATTGATTCCTATGTTCCTTGTTGTGTGGCCGACCTTTTACCATGATCTATGTTTCATCCTTTGGATTTTCCAGAGGAATCTCTTGGTGGAGGCCGACCTTGCTTATTTTGCATGTTAGGTCTTGTTCTTTGTGTTTTGATCCCTTTTGGCGCTGATTGGATCCTTTGTGATCAATATATATATTTGTAATTATGCATTAGAATGTAATCAATGATAATTGTGTGAGCTTGAATTTCATCCTTAGAATGCTACTTGCAATAAGTTAGTTTCACAAAATACAAATGGAAATGCATACAGGAAATCCAAATTCAACCAATGAAAGTACATGAAGTATATATGAAATAAAATACTAATATTACCTTCATGGCTTATGTCTCATTGTGTCCTAACTCCATTGTTCCTGGTTGCAGATGGTGTGCTCTCAGACAATGCATTGATGGCTTCCAAGATGGCATATGTGTGCTCTAGTTCAATCATGAAAACTATATTGCAATGATCAATCCTAATTACACTCAATGAAAACATGAAAACAAGACATTCAATATGAAATCTACGCAAACCAAATGCAGATGTCTCCTTCATGTGGCTCCATTGTCCTTCTTTCTCCTTCAAATTGCTTTGTTTTGTGGATCTCACCTTCAAGTGCATAAGTATAATGTGAAAGCAAGATTGACAAGACGAGATGACAACATAAGGGTACTAGAAGCGTGATTGATTCGACCAAGGACCTTGATTGAAGAAATTCATCCAATTTATAGACAAATTGGAGAAAAGACAAGATTAGAATGAATTTGATTCGAATGGAAATTTCAAATCAAGAATGACAAATATGACAAATTATGACAAATTGACACTTTCTATGCAAGATTGATTGATTGATCATTATGACAAATTGCTATGTCAAAATTGATTGATTGACAATTATGACAAATTAATGACAAATTTGCTATGTCATTCCCATGAAATTAGGAGAAATAGGAGAAATTAGAAAATTAGATGAATTAGACATTAGGAAATTACAAAATTGATGAAAATTAGGAATTAGGAAAATGAGGAAATTAGGAATTAGGAAAATTAGAAAAATGAGGAAATTAGGAATTAAGTGAATTAATTAACAATTTTTCATTTATTAATTAATTCACAAAGAGGGAAGAATTAGTTAGCCAATTAAATAAATATTTAATTATGACAAGAAGACTTAGGATAAATAAACTATTTAAACTAGAGAGAGAAATGACAAACAAAGTTAAATGAATAAATCATGAAACCCTAGAAGATGAAAGGACGACAATTAGGTCTTGACAAAAGATAATTCATATCGATTCAATTTGATCATGATTCTAACTTAATAAAAGACCAATGCTGACAAATGATTTGATTGATAAATGCGCCAAATGACTTTAATCCAAATTGACATGATTAAGAAAGATGACGATCGATGACAAATCGATCACAAAATGACAAGATTGATAACAACAACGATCAATGATAAATCGATCGCAAAATGACAAGACTGAACATGACAACGATCAATGACAAATCGATCGCAAAATGACAAGATTGAAAATGACAAGGATCGATGACAAATCGATTGCCAGATGACAAGATTGATAAGAGGAAAAAACTCTAATTAGGATTGACGATGTCCAAAATGATGACAAATGAATACACACATTGATGCGACAGGATAAGGTCGACCAAAATCATGACTGAAGACCCAATTTGAAAGCAATACAAATGAAGAATGCAGAAGAATGACTCGATGCTCACAAATGATAAAGACCAAGTGCGAAACATAGGAGAAATGTTAATGCGACGCAAAAACCCTAAAATAAGGCAATGCACAAATGTTAAAGTATGAGTCGGCAAGCGTTGACCATTTTTAGACGTCTACATTTTTCCCCTCTTTGAGACAATGCAATTTTAAGTGTTGTTTTAAAGAACAATAATGAAAATGCCCCAGATGATGACAATGACATATGCATGCCCCCTCGAGAAATTGGCCAGAAACATGCAGAAAAGAGGCCAATTGATCGATAAGAAGGATAGAAAAATGATAGGAGCAAACAGACTAAAAATCGGAGGCCAGATGCATGAATGACAAGCAATTGAAAGGGCAAAAGACCGCGACCAACATGAGATAGAGAGAGTGCACATCCATCTATGCACTAACAAAGATCTATAAATGAGACAAAGAGAGTGAAAATTGCTCATTTGCACTAGCCAAAGAGGAGAATTTGTTGCTCTAGAAAAGGACACTTGCAGAGAGATGGTGAACATTCCAATGGCAGATCACCTCGGAGAATGTGTATGCATGTACAGATGACCAAACATTGCGGGAGCAGCGGTATGTATCTCAAAAACTCATATTGTCAATTTTAAGAATTTGACTTGCTTGCAGGACATTGCGGGGCCCACAGAGAATGTAGAAAGTGACTTCTGCGCCTGTGTGAGTGCATCCTATGCTTGTGTAGGGTATCCTATGCTTGTGTAGGGTACATAGGTGCAAGTTGTTGCTACATAGGTGTAGGACCTAGCACACAGGTGCAGTTGTGCATTGGCAACCCTAATTTGGTCAAAAACAACATGCGAATGATCTGAAAAGGGGGGATAAGGATAGGATAGGTCAAAATAGATTAGAAACACCCTAATTTGGACATGAAACAAGGAAATGCAGCCTGTAGGAGCAAACCCTAAAACTGACAAAATGTGCCCCAATTGTGATGTAGAGTCGACAGTATCCACTGATCACGCGGGAGAACCGACCTGACTGCTTCATGTTACGACATAGACTCAGAAACACAGACATAGATACACTAGCAGGACTTGGGATATACTATATCACATTCAATCCCGAGATTAGGGCAAACATAGGACTACTTACCGCATTGGTAGAGCGATGGCATTCGGAGACCTCCTCATTCCATCTGGCAACTGGAGAGGCGACTGTGACACTAGAGGATGTATGGTGTATCCTCCGCATTCCGATTCATGGAGATATGATAGAGTATGACCCAGTGATAGGGAGAGATGCTTTGTGGAGATTATTTAAGTGTGACACAGATGATTTGGATATCGTAGAGAGGTAGATCGACTGGGAGACCATGGCATCAGAGTATGATCGGCGATATGTGGTGATAGCATGCCTACTAGTAGGGGACAGACGAGGGCATGAATTCCCTATTGGATGGGGAAGAGTGCTAGAGCGGATGGCGACAAAGGGGACAATGTATGCATGGGGTCCATCTATACTGGCTATGCTATACTTTCAGTTGCATCAGATAGCTTATCAGGGAGTTCAGACTTTGAGCTGTGGGGTCACATTATTATAGGTATGGGCATTTGAGCACATAGCCATATGTCGATCGATCGTAGAGAGACATGTTTTACCACACTGACCATATGTGTATTTCTATGGAGGAGCACTGAGACAGGGTCCTTTTGGATACATATTGTATTAGTGACATGAGCTAGACAGACTGAGAGAGTTCACATGGAGGCCATATCTTGATTGCCCTAGATGGTCAAATGATAGCGATGAGCTACCATATTGCAGACAGGAGAGATACCTGATTGGGCAACCAGTGAATTGCCAGAGAGTGATTGAGATGTGCCTGCCAGAGAGAGTCAGTCGACAGTTTGGAGAGAGGCAGGATGTACCCAGAGGGAGTGCACACTTTGCCCGATCTCACACAGAGATGAGTCAGTGGGGGAGGATGATTCAGCCACACATAGCATATGCTGACTTCACACAGCTACAACAGAGACAATGGGATTGGAGGTTAGATGTGGTGGACGCTGGGATGATAGAGGAGTATGAGCAATGGTTTGCACGACGATGACTAGTGCCATTGATAGATCTTGAGATTCCAGTACCTAGGAGATAGGAGGACTTCCCACTCGCTGGAGAGGAGGGAGATGATGAGGATAGAGATGAAGATGAGGAGGACGAGGGTGGTGATGAGGATGAGGGGAATGATGAGGATGGAGATGATGAGGGGGATGATGATTATGAGCCAGATTCAGCCGATTAGGAGTCATTCCAGGATATACCCATAGAGCCGGAGACAACTAGCATAGAAGAGATGGAGATGTGCAGGGCTACCATAGCGAGTCAGCATGATCACATTGCGACATTAGAGAGATAGAATGCTATCTTGAGGACAGAGCAGGATCAGTTTAGAGAAAAGATAGCCAGACTCACAGTGGCTCGAGATACAGCAATAGCCCAGGCACAACGAGAAGAACAAAGAGTCACTGAGTATATTGGGTCGATCAGGGATGCCAGTGCACGTGAGATGGCATAGATGTTGGTAGAGACCGGAGAGGAGATACGCCATTGGAGGACACTATATGAGAGTGTAGTTCCACCAGAGTAGAGAGCAGCATCATATCGGGCATGATCGAGGACAGAGAGCAGGGCACGTTCTCGGAGGTCAGTGAGCAGCATGGGGGTGAGTGGACCTATGAGACCACCATAGCCAGGACTTGGGGTAGGAGGGACATCATCCTTGAGACATGGTAGGGATGAGGAGGAGAGAGGGAGCACCCAGTGATAGAGGCACATGCTCCTTATGACATACAGTTGACATTATGTAGTGTGATATTTGATAGTCAGCTTGTAGGCCACACTTAGGATAGACAGTCCAATTTTGTACTACGATATTATTTTGATATATGATATGATATGCAGCGATACGATGGGATGCAATATGTTATGACTTATGTTATTTTCCATGTATGGATGGTGTATGCACTGTTTATTGTGGAACATGTATGGATACATTTTGATGTGTTTTTGATGCATTTATAATATGAAATGGATAAAATGCTTGATGTGATGCTTGATGTAATGCAAATGTACTAACCAAATGGATGCAGGATGCAGCATATGTGTTTTGTGTGGAGATCGGAGAACTAGAATGAACTGACTGCCCAAACTGACGGAAGAAATGTTAGTAAGAAGAAATGAGACAGAGGACGGTTAGAGGCGAAGAAAAACTTGCTTTCACTAATGCACTTTGTAGGTGAGAACCTTTATTTAATGTAGCAAAATGGATGCTTAGCATCATGGCATTGAAGGCCAGAGCTGAAATCCAACCCTTTTTGCAAAAGATAGACACATCGCACACAAGGAATGAGTGAAGCATCCTAGGGTGCATACATCAAGGGTCGAGGTATGTGCAACATTCACAAAGCGAACGTACTTATCATAGACACCAAATGATATAGTTGCCCCAGTTTGTGACAAACATTCCACAAACAGCAAACACAACAAAAAAGAAAGGGACCATGAACCATCCCGGTCACTCTAAATCACTCAGTGACGTCATCGAGCAACATAGGAACATGATTGAAGATAAATCAATAAATGATAAGACTTGCTAATTCCAACAAGTCAAACAAACATGTTGATCTTTATTGTCAAAAGTTGAAAGTGTTGATAGGACGGTCATGTTGTCTGGTTTCAGGACATGCGGTACCCCGTCTAAGACAAGACATAGTCTGGTTTCGAGTATACCACACCCTGTATAAGACTCATGATAGTAGTGACAAAGTCAAATGATATTGATGCTGACGTTCGATTGATATGACAATTTTAATCAGTTTGAATGTCTGGATTGACTGAAAAAGTTTATCTATTAATGCGTGATTTGCAGTAAAGCGTAGTGTGTGATTGCGTGTCGTTGGAGGGATGCTTAGTGATCTATCTTATGCACAAAGGGGATTTTTTTTTTGTTTTTCAAATTTTTACAATTTTTTTTGTTCATTTTTTTTTAAGGACGTTATTTGATTTTTTTTAGGGATTTATTTCAGGATGTTTTTCAATTTTTACGATTTTTTCAGGACATTATATGATTTTTTAATGATTTTTTCCAAGACATTATATGATTTTTTTTTTTGGATTATTTCAGGACATTTTAAATTCAAAAGTTCCAGTGATTGATCATGACAAGGGGAACGCACCCAATGCACATCTGAAAGACATATAGAGGCCAGGACCGAAACATATGCACAAGAAACAGAGTATGCAAGACAATGATGTTGACCAATCACAGGCTTGAAATAGAACATTGGGTCAGGACAAGGATAGACACGATAAATCTTTAGAGAGAAAGCAAAGCTAGAGGTCATGATAGATGACAGAGCAATGATTGTTTTTACACATGGTGCATGTTTGCCAGGTTTTCACCATGGTACTTGCCCAAAGCGCCTGTTTGCCAGGTTTTCACTAGAGGGCGAATCATTTTTCTTTACTTTTTTTTTTTTTTCCTTTTTCTTTTGTTTTTTCACTTTTTTTTTTTCACTTTTTTTGGTATTTTTTTTTTGCTTTTTTTGCTTTTTTTGTATTTTTTGCTTTTTTGATTTTTTTTGTATTTTTTTAGGATCATATTTGAAGAAATGCTGATAGAAAACTATGCCCAATACTTGCGAAGGTGCATGCTATTTATAGGATCGGACAAAGGTTCACCTTCTGGGGTGGCAACCTGATATGCCCCCGAGCCATAGGCTGCAGTAACTATGAAAGGCCTAACCTAATTAGGTTCAAACTTGCCTTTGATGATGTCAATAGATTATGCATTCTTGGGGTTTGCCTTTAAAACTAGATCTCCCACTTCGAAGTGTCACCCTTTGACCTTCTTATTATAAGAGCGACAGAGATGGTTTTGATATGCTTGCAAATGTGTAAGGGCTGTCTGACGTTTCTCATCTAACATCTCAAGCTGATGCAATCGAGAGACTCTGTGTGTCTCATCATCAATCAGATGTTGCAAGGAAACATGCAAAGAAGGAATCTCCACTTCCAAAGGTAAAATAGCTTCCGCACCATACACCAAGGAATAAGGTGTTGCGCCAGTAGGTGTGTGGATAGAAGTGCGATAAGCCCATAGTGCTGGATTCAACTGAACATGCCAATCTCGACCAACGTCATTGACAACCTTTTTTAGGATCTTGATAATGGTTTTATTTGATGCTTCAGCTTGACCATTACCCTATGGATAGTATGGACTGGAGAAACGGTGTTGGATATGAAACTTTTCACAGAGTTCCTTGACATCTTTATTCTTGAAGGGACGACCATTATCTGTGACTATGGCAAGGGGAACCCCATATCGGCATATGATATAATTCAGTAGGAATTTTGAAATTTGCACACCAGTGATATAAGTCATGGGGATAGCCTCGATCCATTTTGTAAAATACTCTGTGGCTGTAATGATGAACTTGTGTCCATTTGCAGATGTCGGGTGAATCTTGCCAATAAGATCCAATCCCCATTGAGAAAAGGGCCACAGAGAGATGACAGAATGAAGTTCTTGGGCTAGTGCATGAATGTAATTTCCATGGATCTGGCATTTGTAGCACTTCTTAACAAAATCATGAACATCTTTTTCTAGAGTGGGCCAATAATACCCAGCACGAATCAACTTTTTGGCTAAGCTCAGACCATTGAAATGGCCCCCACATATACCATCGTGAACCTCATGTAAAGCCATTTGTGCTTCGTCAGAATCCAAACACCTGAGGAGGGTATGGTCAAAGGAATGACGGTAAAGGGTGTCGACAATGATGACATATTTGGCCGTCTGTTGGATCAAGGCTCGGCTTTGGTTAGCGGAAAGGTTAGGTGGTAAGGTTTGGGATTTCAAATATTGATATACATAATTGTACCACGGGGAGTTAGGACCAACAAGAACGCACATCACATCTGTTGTCGGAATGTCAAAAGAAGGGACAAGCAACTGTTCGACCAAAAATTCACATTTGTCCATATTGTGGGGCATATTTAACATGGAAGCAATCATAGCCATCGCATCTGCCGACTTGTTTTGCATTCTTGGAACTTGACTAAAATGGATAGCCGTGAATTTTGTCTTGAAGAAATCTACCATATGCTTGTAGGGAATAAACTTTTCATCTTTTGTTTCGTAGTCATCATTCACTTGTCGAATGACTAACTGAGAATCTCCATAGACTTGTAAATGTGTGATGTTCCAGTGGACCGCTACTCGGAGTCCTGTGACCAGAGCTTCATATTCTGCATTGTTACTAGTACAATGGAAAGTTATTCTATAGGATTTGGGAATAGCATCACCTTGAGGGGTGACAAACAATATGCCTACTCCGGACCTGAACTTGGTATGGGATCCATCAAAGTATAACATCCATTCATTAGAAGATGTAAGAGAAAAGACTGATTCATATGGAAAATCTGTCATCATGGGATGATCATCATAAATAGGAGCCTCAGCCAGTTGATCCACTATGACTTGCCCTTTTATTGCCTTTCGCTCCATATACTCAATATCAAATTCACTGAGGCTCATAACCCATTTTGCTAGGTGACCCGTCAAAGCTGCTCTGCTAAGTAAGTATTTCAAGGGATCAATTTTTGCAACTAGCAATGTTTGATGATTTAACATTGTAAAGAAGAAAAATCGAACCCTAGTCATTCTCCCCTCCCCAACTCCAAGGAGAGAGAAGGGAGAGTCACTAGGGTTGATGGTTTTCACTTAGGGGAGACTTTACATTCAAAAGAGGGGTTGAAACCCACAAGATCCAATCCCACACAATGCAAGATTGGATTCTAAATGAGTTTCAAGGGTTGAGACATCAAGGATACCCTCTTTTGTAAAGAATGTAGATAGAAAGATTGAACTAGGAATGCATGTAAGGTAGGAAAGATTCGCTTATAAACAGAGATAGGGATATGGGATGAAGCTGCAGACCTGGAATTAGCAATAAAATGTCGGGACGGTGCTATTCTAAAAATTTGAGCGAAAGTTGACGGAACGATGGCGCCCGGCATGCACACGGTCCTCCAAAAAATCCGCGAATCAAAGGGGGATCTGTTCGTCTCTGCACAAGGATTCCAGATCTTCTATTACAGCCACGTACCTGCAACGTACACACAGAAAAGAGAGGATAATTGGGGGGTTAGGGATGAGGGGTTTGCCTTTAGGTCAAACCCCAGTTTTGGAATTAAACAAGAAATGAGAATGTTGTAAATGTAAATGTTTGTAATGTAAACAAGTACTGATACCTTGTTGTAAGAATGTTTGTATTCTTACATGCGAAGGTGTAATGTATGTAGTATGTTGTATGTTGTATGTGATCTCCTCTTCAATGGTTGAATCCTTGTCTTGAATGCAACACTTAGCCTTGAATGGAGACTTAGAATGCTCAATTGCTTGAAGGAATGCTTGAATGCTTGAATGCTTGAATGTTTGAATATCGCTTTCGCGTCTTGCTCGCATATATATTTTCCTCTTTTTTTTTCCGTGTTCAAAAGGGAGGGGAAATGTAGTTTATATACTTGTCAATTAGGGCTGATAGACTAATTTTCCCGACCTTAGGCCGACTAGGAAATATTATTTTCCAATTTGCAAACTTAAAGACCCGATACCCACAAGAGACCGGGCCCAAAATAGGGCCAGGGACCAGGGCGCTGGGTGCCATGGTCCCACCTCCTGGGACAGCAGGGTGCAAGGAGGGATCAGGCTAGGGTGCAAAAAAATGCAGTTTTTGGTGTCGTAAACAGGTTTCGGGGTCTCCATTCAGGTTCAACGTTACGCCGCCATTGTGAAGACCCAAATGCAGTCGAAATTGCAAGTGTCGCAATTTTAGGATGCTACAAACATATAGTGTCAGAATTTCTATGTTGCAAATACCACTGCTAAGCATGCCCGTTCAATAGTTGAATAATTCAGCTCATAGCCTACTAGTGTCTGGCTGATATAATAAATAGCTTGCTCTTTGCCGTTCTCATCCTGTTGGGCCAAGAGAACTCCTAGTGCCATTTCAGTTGCAAAAATATACAATATAAATGGCTTTCCTTCTATAGGAGGCATTAGAATAGGCGGAGACAACAAATAGTCCTTGAGAGCTTGAAATGTTGATTGACATTGCTCAGTCCATTTAAAAGTGACACCTTTATGCAATAAATGCTGGAAAGGATGACATTTGTCTACTAATTGAGCTATAAACTGACGGATTGACTATAGCTTTCCTTGCAGACTTCTTAGTTGACGGAGATTGGAAGGAGGAGGCATATCCATTATTGCTTTAACCTTGGTCGGGTCGACTTTGATGCCTCAGTGAGAAACAATGTACCCTAGTAATTTGCTGGCTATGACACCAAAGACACACTTCTTTGGATTGAGTCTAAGCTTGTAAGTTTCCATTTGGTCAAAGATTGGGCACAGGATGGCGAGATGACTATCTCTTGTGACAAATTTGCATAATAAGTCATCAACATAGTCCTCCATCAAAGCATGCATGAAATCATGGAAAATTGTCGTCATCGCTCTTTGATATGTTGCGCTTGCATTTTTAAGACCAAAGGGCATCACATTCTAGCAGTAAGTACCCCAAGCACATGTGAATGCAGTCTTATGTTGATCTTCAGGAGCAATGCAAATTTGGTTATAGCCGGAGAAACCATCCATCAATGAGAGCATCTCATATCCAGCAGTCATGTCAACTATGATGTCTATATTTGGCAGTGGAAAGTCATCTTTAGGGCATGCTTTATTGAGATCCCTAAAATCTGTACAGATTCTGATGCCCCCAGTTACTTTGCTAACTGGTACCAAATTTGAAATCCAGTCTGCATAATCAATGGGTTTGATAAATCCCACATCTAGTAATTTTTTTAGTTCTACCTTGACCAAGAGAGCCACCTGGGGATGCATCTTTCTAAGTTTATGTTTGACAGGCTTGGCATCTGCTTTTAATGGCTAGTGATGAAGGACTAATTCTAGATCAATGCCAGGCATATCTACATAGGACCATGCAAAGCTAATCTTCTTCTCAAGAAAGAAATACACAAAATCTATCTTTTCCTGTTTTAATAGAGAAGCAACAAAATGAATGACCTTAGGGTTGTCAGGTGTACCCAAATTTATCTCTTCGGTCATTTCCACAAGCAATGTTGATTTATCCTGACTTGATAGGGGTATGTCCACTCTTCCACCTTTGGGTGCCTCAGAGAGGTTTTCACCCGTGGGTACGTCTTTTATTTTTACTTTTTCATGATTAGAGAGTGCGTTACGGTTTTCACTCAAAGACCTGTTCTTTTGATTTTTAACTTTTTCTTTTCTTTTTTCATTTTGATGACTGGAAGATGGAGTTGACTCCCCAAAATATGTTGTGGAATCCAAATCAATAGAAAATCCTGCCTTATGATCACCTTGTGGTATGCCTTCCCGTAGTCCAAGGAATTTTGCAATTGCTTTGTCATTTTGAAAATAATCCAATATGAGTGGTTCTTGTTGGTCATGTTGGATAAGCTGGGGATAGACGAGGGGCATGTCATCATCAGTTTTAAGGAGAGAGGACTGAGATGGTAAAGATGTAAACATCCATGGTATCACTGTCTGAACTACTTGTATCTGATTCAGAGCTTGGGTCCCAGAATGACTCTATCCAAGCATTAGGACATGTTTTGGGAAGGGGAGTTATTTCATGTTTGTCTTCCATAGGCAAATCATTAGGGTCAAGGAAAACATTGTCAAGGGCATAGGAGCTAGAAGAAAAAGAACTCCACTCCCATTAATTGGAATCAGTTTCGGGTCAGGTATCCTTAGGTGTTGTTTCATCATCAGAGTCATGCCCCTTTACACACGTGGTCACTTTGGTAGATGAGGATCCAATTCACAATGGTACAAAACCTAACCCTAAAGTTGGAGGTCACATCTTGGGGATAACAGGTTCTAGCCTTCCATTCTTTTCTGGGCCTAAGCCACTGCAACCATCATATCCTTTCTTTTGTAGCATAGTAAATCCTTTGCCGTACCATTCCACCGGCAACCTGATAGGTGGGGTCTTAGTTGGATCCTTATAAAGCCAATCTATGACATCATCATCTAAAGTTTCTTTGTCAAGTTCACCCCATCTTGTAAATGTAGTGGGAGGCTGATATTGAATAACTACCTTAGGTTCCTTTTGCAACAAATGTGGTTTGCCATATGATTTTGGAGATATTGGTAAATTCCCGATCAGGAATGTTTGATCCATTGAATATTCTCCACATCCTTGGTCCTGTATCTTCAATTTTCCTTTGACAACACCTAAAAATTCATTAGGATCCACATAACTATGTGAGTGGGCCTCTCTATTGACTGGGACTTGCTGCTGAGGGGAATCCTTTAGAGTAGCACAAAATTGAAATGGATTAGGATCTCCTGGAATTGTTATGTCAGTTCCATTGTAAGGATATTTTAAATATTGATGATAGGTGGATGGAACTGCTTTCATTGCATGGATCCATGGATGGCCAAGAATCATATTGTAAGGGAGATCGAGGTCTAAGACCTGCAAGAAAGTGTTTTCTGTCACTGGACCGAGTCTGATAGGTAATGTAATTATCCCTTTAGATGGGTGCTCAACATCATCATATGCTTTGATTGTTATTCTTTTGGAAGCATCAATATCATTTTTTGTATAACCAAGGCCAATGACCACTCTCAAGGTACAAATATTAAGACCTACTCCGCCATCTATCAAGACTCATCGGATTTTGTAATTATGGACAAAGACTTCAAGATGTAAAGGATCATTATGAGGGAGCTTATCAGGTGAAATATCATTATCAGAAAATGCAACATTTTGGGAAACAGCTAGATGTCCAATTTGGGCTTGAAACTGGTCAACATCAATGTCTATCAGGATAGTGGACTCAATTAAAGCTTTATCTAGGACTGCATGATGCATGGGGGACATTTTCAACAACTCAAGGATTGATATTTGTGTGGGTGTCTTTCCTAGATGATCTAGGAGATTATACTGACTCACAAGAGTTGATTTGGGAGGAACTGCAGGAGCTCCTTTTAGGACTATTTTGGATCGACGAGTGGTGACTACGCAAGAAGGATCTTGTCCCTTTATTCTTAGGGTGGAAACATACTCATTTGACGCTCGAAAATAATTGATGACATTGTTATAACCAGTATTTGCATAATTTGCTATTTGGGTAGAGTTTGAAGAAGATGCTTTACCCTTGTCATGATCAAGCAAAGGAGTTTTGAAAATTGTATGATTAGTGTTAGAGGTCACGTTGGGTGGATCTACCTCAATTACTCCTTGCTCTAACAAGTCTTGAATCATATGTTTCAATTGAAAACATGATGCGGTTTTATGTCCTTTTGACCGATGGTACTCACAATATGCATTATCATTCCACTAATGCGGCTTTACCACTGGTTTTGCCTTGATATCTGGTAACTTGATAAATTTGGCTTGTATTAATTGTTTCATTACTGACTCAATAGGATCTCCCAATGGCGTAAACTGTCGAGGAGGTCCATCCCTTGATCGAAAAGGTTTGCATTGCTGGTTTTGCTGCTGACCTTGTTGTTGATTATATTGTTGAGTGTATTGTTGAGTATGCTGTTGGTATTGCGGCTGTTGAGTAACATTGCTCACTGGTGTTTGATTTTGTTCCATAGTTGACATATTAGGAGCACTCAATTTCTTGATTGTGAACGGGGGTTGATTTGCATTCACCGTTCTTGCATCAACAACTCCATCATTAGTGACATTCTTGTTTTTGTACCAAAATCTATTTCTGTCTCCTAAATTGTTTGTGTTGTCATTGTCTTTATTGAGCTTAATGATTCCCTTGGCTACAAGAGCAGTTTCAATGTTCATCCCTTTCTTAATGAGTTTCTCAATAGTACTGGGACTTTTCAATTTGAGTTCATACATCATTTCTAGGACCAAATTTTGGATAAACAAATTCACTTGTTGTTCTTCAAGTATATCTAGGGAAGAATGACTATACAAGCTTCACTATCGTTGCAAGAAGGTCACTAATGGTTCACCTTGCTTTTGTTTGGTGTTGCATAAATCTGACATGGTCACGTCACTGTCGATGTTGAATGCGAAGTGAGATATAAACTTTTGAGCCAATTCCGACCAAGTCTTTATATTTCCTAGCAGATGCGAATACCAATCCATGGCTTGTCCCATGAGACTTCATGCAAATAAGCGCATTAAATATGTTTCCTCATAACTCACTTCAGTACATGCTGCGAAAAATGCTCGAATGTGATCTTTTGGATTGCCATTCCCTTTATATTTCTCAAAATTAGGTGCCTCAAAATACTTAGGGAAGGGAGACATGTATAAACTCTTGTCAAATGGATTAGGACATAAATCTTGATATGTGTACAACTTTTTTGTTCCTTTGGTTTCCAATGCATCGACTTGTCGTTGCAACTTCTCAAGCTGTTGTGCAATTGTGTCAGATTTTGGAGGTCCATCATTAATCTTGGTGGGTACTCTTTTTCGATACATCGTGTTTCCGATTGGTTGTTGATGCTCTGAAATTGCCATCTTTGGTGTCTCCGACATATAATGTTCTTGGTACACCTCTTGTTGTTGTGGTTGTGCCATGCCTTGATATTGACCTTGTTGCTGTGCTTCTTGTGGTGGAATCATCATTTGTATCGTAGGTTGATATTGCAATTGAGGGTGTTCTTGATGTTGCACAGGTGTCAATTGCGGTTGTGAAGTATGATAGCTTGTTTGTCTTGGCACATATTGAGGCACATGTCATTGTTGATGCTGACGAATCGGAATTTGTTGACTTTGTGCCAATTGTTGTTGTTGTGGTGTAAATCCCATCATTTGCAAAAAACTTTGTTTGGGCGGTTTTTGTTGTTTCTCCTTAAGATGGGGTATGGCACTTGCGTTGACTTGCTGTGTTGTTTGTCCAATCCATTGTGATGGTTGCAAGTTTGCATTAATTTGTAATGGTGCAGAGGGCACTGCAACTTGTTGTCGAATGCGGTATTGTTTTTGTTGTACATTGTTTGTTTGCACATTCGATTATACCTTTTGTGTATTACTCAATTGTTGCAGCATTTGTTGTTGGTGCAAACCACTATCTGTAGCTCTTTGTGTCACCATTATCGAAGGATCTGTCACAATAGTGTTTGGCAAATATATTGAGCTTAACGAGACATAAGAACTTTGTTGCATTGTGGAATTGTTTTGGACATTGGTGATATCAGGCATTCTAGTCGTGAAGCTTTCTTGCATCTTAGATTTTGATCCAATTTTATGCATGTGAGGAACCACTTCTTGTTGAGGGAGAGTTGTCAATATTTGTGTGGTCTTCATTTGATCTTGTGTTATAGGTGTTGTGTTAAATAATGGATTATTTATTGTCTCAAATGGTGACTTTTGAGGAATAGTCACTGTCAATGCCTTTGAAGCACATTTACTCATCAAGGTAGGTTGAGTTTCTTCTTGCACATTTTCTTCATTTGGATGTGGAGAGAAACTTAACAGCTCACCGCCTTGTTGTTTTTGCACATTGATTTGCTCACTTGAGGAGGTCACATTACTCATCATGTCAAGATATTTTTGTGGGAACATTTTAAAGACCTTGTTCAAGAATTTATCCATCTTTTTTGTTAACTTTGGATCTTGAAGGAACATATCAACATCATCAGAGGCATCAGAATCTGATGAAGAATCTGGTAAAATATTTTGATTTGTCTCCTATTGAATGCCTTGATCTGAACCAAATCCTTATGAAAGAGTTTGTTCCTCATGTAATGTTTGAATTTCATGTTGTAGGTTTGGTTGATTCCAATCGAAAGGTGCATTTCCTCTTGGTGTTGGTGGAACACTCCCATGTCTTGGTTTGATGGGTACAAATACTAGCTCATATAATGGAGGTGGTCCAAGTTGAACCATTCCATATGGTGGTAATGATGTGTTTGACAAACCTTCAATTTGTACTATTTGACTAGTTTGAAACTGTGAATTTGATATGTTGGTTCACCCATCTTTTTAGATTTTGACCTTGTCTCAATAGGCATGTCACTATGCGAATGCAATATTTTTGGAATTTTTCAAGGATAATGTATGATATGCAACTAAATGCAAACTAAATAGATGAAAATGCAATCTATAGCAAGAATGCAACTTATGTTTTTGGTTGTTTTTCAAGATTTTGACAAACTTTTTGGAATGTAAATCTAAAAAGAGACCCTTAGGAAATTAAAATGATGTCTAGACCTCAAAGGACAAAATGACAATGTCTCCCCTATATGCTTGGATACTAAGCTAGGTTTGACCAAATGACATTGATGACAAAAAGACAAAAGTTTGATAAGGTCATGACTTCCTAACAATGACTTAGGGTTTATCAAAGATTTGGATTACTCAAGTATGACAAAACCTAGGTTTGACACTATATGCAAAGGGACAATTACTATGCAAATGTCCCTAATATGATATGATAATGACCTAAAATTAATGAAGAGATCTAGGGTATGCAAATGTGACCTAATGTTATAAGGAAAAAGATGCAAATGCAAATGTATGACAATGTCAACCTAAGTTTGAATTATGAAATGGTATTACTCTAATGCAAGAAGACACATGCAAATGGATGACCCCTATTGATATGCAAAGGAGTATGACCTAGGTGAAACCTAACCTTGGTAGTTGACAATGACTTTACAAAATTCAAACCTAAGATGAACCTAAATCTAAGTGACATGAATGTTGAGACAAGATTTTGAAAAATGTTTGACAACCATGTTTGAAGATGTTTTGAACTTTGTTGGATGAAATGTTCTTGTGTTTAACCTTGTTTTGAATCAATTTGTCTTGTTTTTGAAATGAGACACAACTCAACTTTTGACAAGCGAAGAAGACAAGATATTTTAACTTAGACTCAAGACAATCATGCTCATTCACACATTTCTTATGGTAGGCAAGGACAGTAGGTACTTGAGAGGTAGACTCGTTATGAGATTCAAGGAGAATACATAGATGCTTGACCCCACAGGATCCCCTCCATGGCACTCACTTCTCAGGGCAGCCAAGCATCAGTCCCCATGGAAATCTCCCCATGGCAAACTTAGTATCTCTTCCAAGTATCCGAACTCGTCCTTCTCAAGCAACTAGAAGGATTTTTGGCCTCTAAATACAAGGTGTTTAGTAAGGATTTCTGTTAAGCATTACTCCTTGGTGTCACGCAAGCGTGATTGAGACATTAAGCCCACCAAGATACCAAACAAATGTAGTCACGCAAGCACAATTTAGACCTTGAGGCCCTACTTAGATGTTGATATGAGAAAGAGTCCAAGGGTCATCACTTCACAAGTAACTACAATTCCCACGTAACCCTTCCTTCAAAGATTTCGCCCATCAGATATTTATTTATAGTGAGTTAGAATGCCAAGGTATTCTAGCTGTACTCACTTTGGGTCATTCCCTTCTCATGATTGTCACTTGCTTGCAAAAGAAAGCAAATGGTCGGGAAGGCAGGCCCTCTAAAGGTAACAAACAATTTGAGCCATGAGAATGGTATCGAAGATCTGGATTTCTGATCACCCTAAGAAGGATGAGAGCATACTCTCCTACTCCAATGTCAAACTCGACAATCAAAGCAAACACACGTTCATTCTATCCTATTTAGCAATCATACTAGGTGCCTAATTATGAATTACAAACACAAAGTTTAGTTGGAGTACAAGGCAACTTGCAAAATCACCAAGTCAGAAGTTTGATTTGTTTGATCTTTGACTAGCGAACCTACATAAAATTTGTTAGTAGTTTCATTTTTGTCTTTGCCATGTGTAATGCCAAGGTGCTGTACAAAGAATTAGTAACAAAGAAAAACCAAAATGCAGAAACAGAATGCAAAACAAAGTAACTTGCAAGTAAAAACACTGCTTTTTTACCTCTGTTTCTGGCCTTACACAGGCACAAAATGTCTTACATAGGTGCAGAATGCAGTAACATAGGCACAAAATGAAGTAACACAGGCACAAATCCCTTTGACATAGGCACAAAAGTCCTTGACACAGGCGCAGATTGCTTGACACAGGCGCAAAAGTTCTCAGAAAGCCCTGAATTACCCTGTTTCTTGGGTTTTTCACCTGCAAATCATCTCAAAAGCACTCAAAAGCATGGTTAGGGGGTTAGTTCACGTCAGGTTCACCAATTAATGTAGCTAGGAAATTGGAAATCATCAAAGAAAATCAATATTAGTCTAGTTCAATCACGAAAACTCAATTGCAATGATCAATCCTAATTACACTCAATGAAAACATGAAAACATGAAAACATGAAAACAAGACATTCAATATGAAATCTAAGCAAACCAAATGCAGATGTCTCCTTCATGTGGCTCCATTGTCCTTCTTTCTCCTTCAAATTGCTTTGTTTTGTGGATCTCACCTTCAAGTGCATAAGTATAATGCGAAAGCAAGATTGACAAGACGAGATGACAACATAAGGGTACTAGAAGCGTGATTGATTCGACCAGGGACCTTGATTGAAGAACTTCATCCAATTTATAGACAAATTGGAGAAAAGACAAGATTAGCATGAATTTGATTCGAATGGAAATTTCAAATCAAGAATGACAAATATGACAAATTATGACAAATTGACACTTTCTATGCAAGATTGATTGATTGATCATTATGACAAATTGCTATGTCAAAATTGATTGATTGACAATTATGACAAATTAATGACAAATTTGCTATGTCATTCCCATGAAATTAGGAGAAATAGGAGAAATTAGAAAATTAGATGAATTAGACATTAGGAAATTAGAAAATTGATGAAAATTAGGAATTAGGAAAATGAGGAAATTAGGAATTAGGAAAATTAGAAAATGAAGAAATTAGGAATTAAGTGAATTAATTAGCAATTTTTCATTTATTAATTAATTCAAAAAGAGGGAAGAATTAGTGAGCCAATTAAATAAATATTTAATTGTGACAAGAAGACTTAGGATAAATAAACTATTTAACCTAGAGGGAGAAATGACAAACAAAGTTAAATGAACAAATCATGAAACCCTAGAAGATGAAAGGATGACAATTAGGTCTTGACAAAAGATAATTCATATCAATTCGATTTGATCATGATTCTGACTTAATAAAAGACCAATGCTAACAAATGATTTGATTGATAAATGTGCCAAATGACTAATTAATCCAAATTGACATGATTAAGAAAGACGACGATCGATGACAAATTGATCACAAAATGACAAGATTGATAATGACAACGATCGATGATAAATCGATTGCAAAATGACAAGACTGAACATGACAATGATCAATGACAAATCGATCGCAAAATGACAAGATTGAAAATGACAAGGATCGATGACAAATCGATTGCCAGATGACAAGATTGATAAGAGGACAAAACCCTAATTAGCTTTGATGATGTCCAAAATGATGACAAATGAATACACACATTGATGCGACAAGATAAGATCGACCAAAATCATGACTGAAGACCCAATTTGAAAGCGAGACAAATGAAGAATGCAAAAGAATGACTCGATGCTCGCAAATGATAAAGACCAAGTGCAAAACATAGGAGAAATGTTAATGCGACGTAAAAACCCTAAAATAAGGCAATGCGCAAATGTTAAAGTACGAGTCCGCAAGCTTTGACCATTTTTAGATGTCTACATAATTTAATATTTTAATCTTTTCAAATTAACTATTTAATAGAAGAATGATCATTAAATAAATATAAAATATTTATTTAATCGCTCATAGCCAATTTTTATGTGTATACAAGAATCAATCAGATAATCAGGTATCTAGACTGTGCACAAAAGATAGATTATAAGATTCAAAGTCCTGATTGTGACCTATTCTACTACGCCTGTGAGTCAGTATGTTGTAACCAGGTTGTTACCAGTTGGATATAATTGAATTTCATGCAATAAATCAATCTGTTATGCATTGCCTCCATCATATATTTGTGTTTCTGTTGTGTTTACTCTTGTTGACTAGTCCAGATTGATCTCTTTGAGGTCCCTACTCACTAGTGACTACTTCAAGTGGTAACAGAGCAAAGTTTTGTTCCAGAAGTTACGTGTCGTTAAATTTTTTTGTAGGGTGGAGGATTGCAGATCCAACTGTAGCATCGTAAATTGTACGCACTTGCTAGGGTGGTACAATTTCACACCTAGTTTAGCACCCACCTTGGCGCATTTTGCATTTTGCATTGCATTTCCCCTTTAGCACTTAATTAATTAAATTAATTAGGTCTAAGGTTCTATTTTATCATCTCCCACATCATAAAGTTGGGCCCTTTCATTAAAGTGTGCCCTTTTCATTTTATTCCTCCTATACATCATTTAATCAAAAACCCTAATTAGGTCCTATTTTGAACTTGGGGGCTTGATTTCGGGGGTCAAAACATCTCGAAATCACCTGTAACTTTGGGATTCGCTCTAAAATCATCATATCCGACGGCCCTGAAAATTTGGTGAAAAGTTGTCAGGACCATGGCGCCCGGCGTGCACATGGTCCTGGACATTTTTCCCGAAATTTTAGGAGCACGATCCAATCATAAAATAAAGCTTAACCCCAAGAAATTGGCAGGAGATTCAATCTCTAGGTCGGCCAAAAGTTGAAATTAAGACCTAGGGTTTCATACATAAGAGCTCTCTTTCTTCATTTGAAAGGATCCGAATTTTTTTTTCAGGGACCTTCTATGTAGTGAAAGAGCCGATCTTTGAAGACTTCAACAACATTCAACATCCATCCATCAAGCATTTATTAAATCCATTCATCCATTTAGGGCTTGGAAGACATTGAAGAACAATAGGAGATTACCGACTGAAGATTGGCTTGTACCTCTCCCTTGGGGGTTGGGTATGATTTCATGTTGTTTTCATGTCTTTGCATAAGCCTCATCATATCATTTGTATTCATGCTTTAGATCACTTTGCATCTTGATTTGGAGCATTTACATTATCATTTACAAGCAATTAGGGTTTACTTTCTAGGTTGCTCTAGTTTGCTTACTTGCATTTTAGGATCTTGCACACACACAAGGTCTGCACACACACTACTTTTACAATACAACTTGGCTATTCGTGGAGGTGGAAATCACCAAAGCGGGGGTTTGACTAAGGCAAAACCCTATATAGCCATCCAAAACACCTTTTCAGATATAAGTGCAGATTTCGGGATTCAGACGACGCCGCAAGTTGCAGATCAGGAAGAAGCAGACAGAGACAGAACTTCACACCAAATCTTAGAGCAAAAGACTAGGACAGGGGCGTGGGGCACCCTGGTCCTGCCAGGACAGGGGCGCTAGGCGCCCTGGTCCTTCTGACAGCAGTTTTCAGCATTTTTGACAACTTTGCAAAACAGCAGTTTCTGGAGCAGTTTCAGGGGCAGAATCAGGACAGTGGTGCTCGCGCCCCCATCTCAAAGATTTTCAGTCAGATTTTAACTCCGGGTACGCATTTACATTCTTGTCTTGTCCTTGTGTTTACAGCTTTCCATTGTTTAAGTTCAATTCTGCAATCTTGTTATTAGTTCATACTTGCATTTTGGGGTTAGGAATTGAACTTGCATCATTCTATCTATCATTTGCAACAAAGGAATAGAAATCCTAATAGGTAGCCCGTGGCTCTCTCTCTTCCACAAAAAGAAGTAGCCAATTGTGTGATACCTCTAGGCTCTTTCGTATTCCACAAATGTGTGATTGAAGGTGAGATTAGGGCATGTTTGCTTAGTGTCACTTTTTCCCCCACACATTTTGGTGAACCTGACGTGAATCTATCATTGCTTCCTCTTGCATTGCATTTGTTAGATCTAGATCTAGATTTAGTGTGTTTTCATTTCATTTTCATTAAAAAGAAAAAAAAAAAGTGTGTTTCTTTGCATTGTGTGTTTAAATTTTATGCAATTTCAAAATGTCAGATTTTTTTTTTGCAAGATGTTCATATTTGTGATGATCATGAGTTAGATGAAGCTTTAGATGAGTTTTTGAAACCTAAAGATACCAAACCTTCATTTTACCAAAAACTTATAAACATTGTTACTATGCCATTTCGTGGTGATGAGAAAGATAAGTTGAATGATTCCTCTCAAGGGTACATTCCTATCAGCTCTTCCACTAAATCTAGTAACATGGTTGTTTTCAATGATCCCCTCTATGAAGAGATATCTCCTTTTGAATCAAAAGATAAACCTTTTAATAGAGATGGCCTTTCCTTTTCCAACAAAATTCCCACTAGAGATGATGAATTAATGGTAAATGCTTACCCTTCTCCTAAAGTTGGTCTTACCCATAAGCATCCCTTAGAGAAAGAAGATGAAATAATAAGCAATTTCCTTAATTCTCTCTCCCCTATTGAAAATATTTTGAGGAAAGAGGATGAGTTTAACACATCTATTGATTCTCTCCCTCCTAAGGATGAGGAATTAATAAACAATGTTATCTCCTCTCCCGAAATTGACAATACTTCAAACATTCCTTTCAACAACCTCACTATTTGGGATGAACCATTAGAAGAAGGTATAGATTATTCTCTACCCCTAGCCAAAGGGGATGAAATCAAGATTGAAAACTTCCTTGATAGTTTCTCACCTTCCTTGAATCTCAATTATTCTCCCTCTCCTCAACTTGGTTCTACTCATAAGGAAACCCTAGTTCAAAGCAAGATGGTTAACATCTCTTTCAAAGATCTCCCTCTCAAAAGTGAGACTTTAGAGAGTAATGTTGATCCTTCTCCTAGAGAGTTTATTCCCCATGTAGATCCTTTGATAGAGGATGATATGACTTTTCCTAGTATTACCCTTCCTACTAGAACATCAATGCCTATCCCTTGTCTCTCTCCTAAAATTGATTTAATCTGTGATAAGATTTTAGTGCAAGAGAAGACTATCAATAATTATTCCAACACTTTTGTTCATTCCTCTAAACCATCCTCAATAAATTTGATACATGTGAATGGAACACCTAACAAACCTCTCTTCACTGTCCAAGGTGCTTGTCCTTCTCAAAATTCTCAACCTTTAAATAAGCCTATCTTAGTGGTTCAAGGTGGTTATGCTAATGATTCTTTTTGCACTCCTAAGAAACCGGTTATTACTGTGCAAGGAGGTTATTCCTCTAAGAGCCCTTATGAGTATGCTAAGCAATTGACTAGAGAGAGTTATCATGTGGTTGCCCATACTTATAATACTAGAAACAATAGGCAACCTAATCTTCCTCCTTCCCAACCTATTCTTCCCCAAGCTCCACATATTTCACAAGTTCTTGGTAAGGAATATGATCTCATAGAACAACTTAAAGCTACCCCTACTAAGATATCCCTTTGGGATCTGATCCAAACTTCTTCCGCTCATCATGGAATGTTACAAGATGCCTTGAAAGATTTGAATGCTCCTCCACCTAATACATCTAGTAATATAGTGTCCTTTGTTAACTCTATGATGAATCCTAAAGCTCAAATTGTGTTTACTCAAGATGAGTTGCCTACTAGTGAAATTCAACATCAATATGATCCCTTGATGATTGTGGTTATCATAAATGACACTGCTATAAGACGAACACTGGTAGATAATGGCTCTGGCCTTAATGTGTGTAGCATTAATCTATTGCATAAGATGAATGTGGATACATCCCTTATTGAGCCTGACTCTCGTCCCATTCGAGGCTTTGATAATGTGGCTAAGTCTTCATTAGGTATTATCACCTTAACCATCACAGTGGGACCTGTTACTTTGCCTACTCCTATCCATGTTATGTCAAGAAATCTAACATACAACTTGTTATTAGGGAGACCTTGGATTCATGGTATGCAAGCTGTCCCCTCTACATTGCATAGACAAGTTAAATTCATTTATAACAATAAGACATATACCTTGATAGGTGATACTAATTTTCAAGCTTGTTTGCAAACATCTACTTCCAAAGGGAGTTCTTCTAAATCTTCCTCTTCTAGTGATGACTCTTTACCTATGGACAAATCATCATCCTCTGATAATCAAAATTCTTTGGATGAAGATTCTTCTCAACTTGAATCTACACATGAAGAGGCTTTTGATCCTGAGAAGGTTCTCACAGAAGATGATTGGGGATCTCTTGATTTCACTCCCACCTTCGTAGGTGAGTATAGGGTTCCTCCTAGAGAGCTTAAAGTTAAAAACAAGGAAGAAACTAGAGATCAATCAGTCTTACCTGAACCTATGAGTAATAATTTTGTGGCCGCTTCTCAAACTTCTTCTCCTCACACTTCTAATTCTGAAGAGTTTGATTCTTTGTCTTATGAAAAACCGCCTTCTCTTTCTGAAATGGCTGATCGTTATGGTCATGGTTTTCGCATTTTTGCTAAGCATGGGTATCATGGAAATGGTTGTGGCGCTCATGAACAAGGGATAAAAGTTCCTCTAGAGACTAATTTTCACAATTATGCCTTTGGACTCGGCTATAATCCCTGCAAACGTACCAAAGCATCTAAAAGACCATCTCTCAATGTGAATGCTATATTTAATAGTGATGATGATCTCACTTCAACTAAATCATCTTCTACTTCTATCAACTCTCATTCCCCTCATAAGGAAATCTTGGCGATGAACAAATCTCTTTATGACTCCCCTCAAATTTCTAAATCCACTTATGAATCTTTATCTCCTATTCATCATAAAGTCCTTTCCTCTAGGGATAAGGCTCTAATAAATTACACTCATTCCTCTTCTAAGATTTCTTGTGACTTTTCCTCTTCAATTTTTATCATTTTATACATGTTTTTGATCTCACTTATAGTTGAGCATTCAGCATGTCATATTCAAATACCTCATTTAGTCTATCATGTCTTTAAATAACATTAATGGCTATTATGTTGCTCATCATTATGTGACATTAGTAGCTCATTTACTGGGGGCTCATTGTCATTCATGATGGTACAATTTCAAGTGCAATCATATTTTTGAAGCAACATAATAGCCTAATTTTCTTGTTCCTAGGGGGACAAGAGTGATTTCATACATCTCTTCTTTTTATCGTTAAAATTTCCCTTTGGGGTAATAAAGTGGAAATATTGATCATCTTTTCTTTAGATTCCTCTTTTCCTAGATATGGGAGAAGATGTGTATTCTCTTTCTTATCCTACCCACTTCTTATGAGGAGCATTTTACATACACTAATGTCTTGCTTGCATGAACTCATGTGAGTATGTAGTACATTTTGTTCATGTCTAAATCTCTCCCTGGAAGATTGAGTAAGTCCTTCTCATTGACCTTATCCTTGGGAGGCAATGATCTTTCCTTATTTTTATCTAAGGATCCACTTTTTCCTATTTCGTGGATGGTGTGAACTTTATTACTTGATGTTATTCCTTGTATGCATTTGTTGTTGTTTGTTCAAGGATTCTCTCTTACAAGAGGTGTAAGTCCTTGACTACAACCTCTTTTGCACTTGGTAAAATACATCCATAATGAATTCACACTCCCGATTGGGTTAAAAAGAGCGTCATCCTTCATTAAGAATCACTTTCACCTCACAAAAGAAGGAAGTATTGCATTCTTATTCTCTTCTTTGTCTTATTCTAGAAGATGTTATATTTGTCTAAGACAATTCCTCTCGGGGATAGGTGTCTTTTGTACAAAGATCTCTTCTCCTCTAAGGATCTCCTTTACACATACTACAAGATATCCCTTTTCAAATATCTTATCCTTGCTTAAGGAGTGCAGAACTCTCTTGCTTGGATCTATGACATTGTTGCATTTTTGGGGTATCTTCTTGTGTGATGAAGGTAGGTATCCTTGTTCTACTTTTCTTATGACATAAAACTTACACTTTTTGAGCAATGGGTCATTCTCGGAACTAGAGCACAGACTCTTAGAGCGAGATGTCACGCTTTTGTACTATACATATATAGGTTGTAGCATACTCGGGCATAGACTCCTATGAGGTGCTTCTAACCTCCCTTACACACACATGCACGAGGTTGAGTGGAACTAGCAGCATAAGGCTAGACTTTCTCACTCTCCTCCCTTACATGGATCACCTAGACAGACTCTAGGGGCTAGTTTTCCATGTCCTTTTTCACATGGATCACCTAGACAAGATCTAGGGGTGAGAAGTCCGTGTTTTTCTCTCTCACTATTCTTCTCATGGATCACCAATGTGTGTATTCATGCTTTTTTCCTTTCTTTTCTTCTCTTTGCATTTTGTTTCCATTTACATCCTTCATCTTGTGTTAGAGAACTCTCAAATCCTCACACTCTTTGTTGTGTTGGAATTGAGATTTAGTCCTCTTTCTTACCAAATGATTCTCCATTAGTTTTTGATCTCATATCAAATCTTATTGTGAGCATTTGTCATCAATTTTCTTTAACAATTCGAAGTGGTAAACATGATACCCTGTTTCAACTCACTAAAATTAGCAAGCCGAAATAGGGGGGGGCATATAGCTACCCTCGAATTTTCATCACCTTCCTTAGTAAGCATTAGGTGATTTTGTGATCTAACGTCTGTTTTGTAGGGTGCGGTTCCTAACTGTGTACTGCAGATACCGCTGGGGGCTTCGTTCGACAGACTTATAGATATATACTTTTTCAAATAATGTTTACTTTTCTGTACTTTAGCTTGCATATGCACGTAGTGTTCATATGACCGCTAAAGTGGGGGCTAAATGTAGCGTCGTAAATTGTACGCACTTGCTAGGGTGGTACAATTTCACACCTAGTTTAGCACCCGCCTTGGCGCATTTTGCATTTTGCATTGCATTTCCCTTTTAGCACTTAATTAATTAAATTAATTAGGTCTAAGGTTCTATTTTATCATCTCCCACATCATAAAGTTGGGCCCTTTCATTAAAGTGTGCCCTTTTCATTTTATTCCTCTTATACATCATTTAATCAAAAACCCTAATTAGGTCCTATTTTGAACTTGGGGGCTTGATTTCGGGGGTCAAAACATCTCGAAATCACCTGTAACTTCGGGATTTGCTCTAAAATCATCATATCCGACGGCCCTAAAAATTTGGTGAAAAGTTGTCGGGACCATGGCGCCCGGCGTGCACATGGTCCCGGACATTTTTCCCAAAATTTTAGGAGTGCGATCCAATCATAAAATAAAGCTTAACCCCAAGAAATTGGCGGGAGATTCAATCTCTAGGTCAGCCAAAAGTTGAAATTAAGACCTAGGGTTTCATACATAAGAGCTCTCTTTCTTCATTTGAAAGGATCCGAATTTTGTTTTCAGGGACCTTCTATGCAGTGAAAGAGCCGATCTTTGAAGACTTCAACAACATTCAACATCCATCCATCAAGCATTTATTAAATCCATTCATCCATTTAGGGCTTGGAAGACATTGAAGAACAATAGGAGATTACCAACTGAAGATTGGCTTGTACCTCTCCCTTGGGGGTTGGGTATGATTTCATGTTGTTTTCATGTCTTTGCATAAGCCTCATCATATCATTTGTATTCATGCTTTAGATCACTTTGCATCTTGATTTGGAGCATTTACATTATCATTTACAAGTAATTAGGGTTTACTTTCTAGGTTGCTCTAGTTTGCTTACTTGCATTTTAGGATCTTGCACACACACAAGGTCTGCACACACACTACTTTTACAATACAACTTGGCTATTCATGGAGGTGGAAATCACCAAAGCGGGGGTTTGACTAAGGCAAAACCCTATATAGCCACCCAAAACACCTTTTCAGATATAAGTGCAGATTTCGGGATTCAGACGACGCCGCAAGTTGCAGATTCGGAAGAAGCAGACGGAGACAGAACTTCACACCAAATCTTAGAGCAAAAGACCAGGACAGGGGCGTGGGGCACCCTGGTCCTGCTAGGACAGGGGCGCTAGGTGCCCTGGTCCCTAGGACAGGGGCGCTGGGCGCCCTGGTCCTTCTGACAGCAGTTTTCAGCATTTTTGACAACTTTGCAAAACAGCAGTTTCTGGAGCAGTTTCAGGGGCAGAATCAGGACAGTGGCGCCCGCGCCCCTGTCCCGAACATTTTCAGTCAGATTTTAACTCCGGGTACACATTTACATTCTTGTCTTGTCCTTGTGTTTACAGCTTTCCATTGTTTAAGTTCAATTCTGCAATCTTGTTATTAGTTCATACTTGCATTTTGGGGTTAGGAATTGAACTTGCATCATTCTATCTATCATTTGCAAAAAAGGAATACAAATCCTAATAGGTAGCCCATGGCTCTCTCTCTTCCACAAAAAGAAGTAGCCAATTGTGTGATACCTCTAGGCTCTTTCGTATTCCACAAATGTGTGATTGAAGGTGAGATTAGGGCATGTTTGCTTAGTGTCACTTTTTCCCCCACACACCAACCTATAGCTGTAGAGGACTAGCATGAACAATGGCACAAAGAGGAGCTAGGAATGGTGGAGTGCATGGGAATGCAGACCTTGTTGTGATGGATATGTTGCGAGGAATAGAAGCTCAGTTAGAAGCCATGGAGACAACCCAGAGAAGAGACCGACATATTGAAGATGTAACTGAAGATGAAGGAGAAGAAGCCTCGACAAAACAAGCAAACCTACTGGTAGTTGATTTGGAGGAGGAAAGGTTTTTGAGGGTTTTGAGTAGGGTGAATACTAAACCTCATTTTACCCCACCAGAATATGATGAGAAGTTAGATTTAGATGAATTGATGGATTGAATCTCAGAGATGAAGTATTTTGAGTTTCAAAACACTACAAGAGAGAGGAAGGTGAAATATGCATGTACTCGGTTGAAAGGTCATGCATCCCTTTGGTGGGAGCATTTGTAACTTGATAGTTAGAGAAGAGGTAAAGAAAAGATTAATACATGGGATTAGATGATTGCTAAGTTGAAATCAAAGTTTGTGCCAGTGAATTATCAAGTGGATTTATTCCAAAAGTTGAAGAATTTGAGATAGAAGGAATCTAGTGTGAAGGAGTACACCGAATCATTTTACAAGTTGAATATTAGATCTAGACATGTTGATGATGAAGTTGAGCAAGTTACAAGGTATTTGAAGGGATTGTGGATGTTTATACAAGATTAATTGAGTATGATCAAACTGGAGAGTGTTGAAGAGGCTTACCAGTATGCTCTAAAGGAAAAAGAGAAGTTAAACAAAAGTCATGAGCAAAGGTAGAGAGGAAGAGGTGGAAGGTTTACCGAAGGAATATTTCAAGGAGAAAGAGGATATATCGGAGGAAGATGAACTGGTACAGATCAGAGCAAGGATAAGGAAGTGAGCAAAGAAGGTAATTCATACTGAAAGGATGATAGAAATTTCTATAAGAGGAGAGAACCAAATGGTTCCCAAAATGAGAACTTTGAAAGACAAGACAAGAAGACATTTAGAGGAACCTGCTTTAAGTGTAGAGGAGAAGGACATCGTACATTCCAGTATAAGAAGACAGAAACATCCGAAAGAACAGCAATGGTAGAAGAAAATCCCACCAGATCAGACAATAAATCGAAAGATGGAGAACTTTGTGCCATACTGGAGGAGATGAAGAGCCTTTGTAGAGGAAGAATCTATTCAAGACTATATGTAAGGTATCTGGTAAGTGTTGTAAATTTTTAATTGATAGTGGTAGTTAAAAAGAGATGGTGAATAAGTTAAAATTGGAGAGATTGAAACACCCTAAGCCTTATCGGATAGCATGGATTCAGGATGAACATAAGTTGTTAGTAAGTGAACAATGTTTGGTGAAATTGAAAAATTGGGAATTACCATGATGAAGTCTTGTGTGATATCTTTTATTGGGTAGACCTTGGCAGTGTTGTTCACCAAAAGTGATAACCCAAGACACCTACAAATCTATCTATGAGATAGCCAATCTCAATCAATGAAACACCTCAGGGCTTGGACAACATAACATAGGATCCTAATGATCCTCCTGCACTTCAGGTTCTGCTAGACCTAGGGGGGACACCCTTTTGATGCATTGAATACAACAATCACAAACATAAGACTGCATCAACAATGAGCAGACAAACCATTCCACAAGCTCACCAAATTAGGAACACACTACAAATTAGCTAGATCTGTATAAATCATAAATGAAAACAGAGCTTGGAATGAGAAGAACACACCCCTAAACATAAAGGGAAATAGGTTTATCTTTTAAATGCATATCTGAAACCATCCCCAAACCTGCAAGACCAGTGCCTTGTTCATTGGGCAACAGAGTCACAGATAGAACTACAAATATGAATCATAGATGCAAATTTGTTTTCCTTAAACAAGATATCCATGCACCAATACCTAATATTAATGCACTATTTGATTCATTCACAAATTTATCAGATCTGGAAATACATTTCATCATTTATGACTGACTATAGAATTTAAAACCTTCCTTGAAGGATACCTACAAACAGTCACACAATTTCCTTAAAATTGACAAATCTTCATCCTCCTTGAGGATTCAATTTATGATAATGAAATGCATACCTAGAGACAATACTGTGAGGAATTTACTCATGCTTGACACAAGCAAGACCTACAACTAAAATCATATTTACAACAATGCACTGCAATCTTTGTACCCTGAAACCAAATAGAAGCATTCACAAATCTGGGTTATGATATTCAGAAAGTGGAAGCCATCAAATCTGGAGCATTTTCCAAATTTCTGGAACCCTTACAACTAAGAAGAATTCGGAATAAAAAGAGGAGGGAAGAAAATCAAATCTGCAACTAAATTGCCAAGTGTCTCCTCTCTAATTGAATTTTGTTCCCTTGGAAACTGCCTCCAAAATATCCCACATTTGTCAAAATTAACCTCATAATCAAATTCTTCACTCCGAGAGCTTTCCGGCGATATATAATACTTTATATTTTGGCCAAAATTTAGACCCTGGGAGAATTAATTCCCATTTGTGCTCAGTCATTCAAATATTTCGAATTTTAATATAGTCAGAACTATATCATTTATTCATTTTAATTTTGATTTTTGCCTCCATTTTTGCTCTGACGCCTTGCCACGTGGCGGCCTCTGATTGGTCGATGGGGTTGATCGGACGCAACCTGGGATGACACCTCATCACCGCCATGTCCTCCGCTCTGTCACTGCCACTTGGCCGCCACATCATCGCCACTGGACTGCCACCTGTGCGCCAACTGTGTGCCATGTGGACGACTCTTGTTCACTTTCGCTATTTCACGGGGTTTAAACTACGTGCATCTTCCCTTCGCGAAATAGCGCGCACCGTTGATCCATCTTGAACCTGCTCACTTGTTAACCCGACCTTCCTCTGCAAAATTTTGCCTGTTTGCCTTGAGAAGCATGCTTGCATGGTGTCCACTTGGTCGCCTCTCAATCACCTCCTCCATTGCCTCGATAAGCGTGCTCATGCGTGGGCCTGCCTTGGGCACCCATAGGCACCATCTGTCAAAAGGCTTTATGGCTTAGACATATTACTATAATGCGTTTTTGTTTATAAACATTAAAAAAGTCCACTTCCCAGCCAATGTGGGATAATGCATTATGCCTGGGACTGCGATTTTGGAGCTTTTCTCTGAGTTTTTAATGGCGCTACCCATTCATTTTGTGTGGGATTTTAATACCCCCTTCCATTTTATTTACTTGGATGATTTCATGGTCCACATGAAGGAGGAGACTGTTGTTTGCATTTTGCTTAATGTTTTCTATGGTCTTTTCAACAATTACAACAGAGAGGGAGTGTTGGCAAAATGGTATGAAGTTTGGATTTAATTTGAAGTTTAATGCTGCTGCTAACATCTCTCAAGATGCCCCTTTACATGCCACACCACGTGAGCTTTGGAATTTGCATGTGACTGTTGTTTATAAAACAAAATGCCCACTCCAAATTGACATTAATTTGTCTTTGTTTGCATTTTCTCAAAACTCCAGCGCTGCTCCTCCACCATTTAACTTGCTTGAAGGTTTCTTTAACTTTCCTTTTACTAGCCACACTGGATGACATCACTGGCATTGCATTTGATTTCAAATTTCCCCCACCAAAAACTCCATGCAAATAGTCAAACTGTTGTTTGCATTTGGCTGGAAGTTTCATTTTTTATTTATTTTTTAAGTTTCACTCACCTCTCGTGAAGGAGGGAGGACTGACAAAAGGCACTAGAGCTGGGCTTTACACCAAGTAATTGCATTTCTATTTTAAACCTCCCCACTCTCCATACAGGGGCTTCATTAATTTCCACTTGGGGAGAGGAGTATGCTGAAAGATTGTAAAGTCTGGGCTTTACACCAGCCAAAGGCAAATTTTGAAAGCTTTAAAAAAAATATTGAATTTCTTCCATACTTCACCTCAAATGCAGCTGCATCTGCTATTATTGCATTTGCTTGATTTGTACACGATTGGGTTAACCACCATGGAGAGGGATATTGCTACCATTTTGACTTGGCAATGCATCTGCTGGAGCCTTCCATCGGTCAATAGAGGAACAAAATTCATTTGTTCTTTCCAGTTCCTCTCCTCCTCTTGTTTGCTCATTCTTCCTCTAAATGTTTCTCTTTTATTCTTAAATCATATAACATATGATTTAAAACAACAATTCAAAGCTTTCCCTGAAAAAAAAACATGAAGTGGCCAGCCAAGTCGGGCCCCAAAGTGGGTCTGACTAAAAAAATTTTCGTTTTCATGCAACTGACCTTCAGAATGCTTCAGGAACCTCAAACATACCTCTGGAAATGATCGGCATCATTTTCGGATCATTAATCTGCATTTTACAACCTTCAGGCAATTACGCCACATTTTCGCATTTAATCCCGAAGACGTAATTTTAAAGCCTGTCAAAACACCTTTCTGGAGCTTGCCATCTGACAGGCGTGTACTCTGATATACAAGGATGACATCTACCAAACGGTTTCTCAAGACGAGTCCTGCATGAAGAGATATTAATTTCTGAAAACGGCCAACTGGCTTTGTCGACACTGCGGACTTGATGAAGTCAATGTTCTGGCAACACATGATGCCTTTCTCAAAAATATCAAACGACCTCCGTGGGTCCTCAAATTTGAAACATAGGTACCTTAAAGTACATATTAAATCTTTGAATTCTCAATTCAATCACCAGACTGACAGGATGCAAATGGCGCGCTCACCAAAACGACTACATTAACTGATATAACACTAGAGTGCGGATAACTGAATTTGATGGCAAAATGAGCTCTTTTGAAAACCGATCAAACGGATTGGTAGAGCCTTGAAATTTGAAACTTAGCTCACCATTTATACCAACATTAGCCCGGAACAAATATTCTGACATGACGCTCACCAAGACATTTTTACACTTGTGCAAACATCACAAACTACAAACGGATTGAGCTTTGAAAACTGAGCAAACAAATTCATAAGGACTTGAAATTTTGCATGTTGACTCACATTTATGCATAAAATTCAATCCATTTTGAAATTATTCATGATAATAAACATGGCAAAAGATATAAACACCCAAAGTAGGCTACTTAATAAAATTTGCACTTGTGCCTAGAATGCACTTTCAGCTCACCCCTCGAAATGGGTACCTAGTAAACTTATCCAAACTGAATTCTAAAAGTTGCACATCACTGCATAGGCCAAATGAAAGGTGTGGGACATGAATCCTGAGCCTTACCCTCTAAAAATCAACTGGTCCCATTTTACCCTCTCGCAAACTAGGCCCTTCAAACTGACTCGTTTAGGTATGCAGAGCAAATTTTTGGATTGGGCCTCTAAACTTGACTCAATTTTAATCAGTCCCAATAGACAGTTTGATAGATATGCAGTACATGATTAGAGAAAGAATACATACACTATTATGGCCAATGGGATGAAGAAAACCTTGTTGCCTTTGGAGGAACCTTTGAAGAATGAAGTCTGTACAAATGCTAGAATCTATTTAGTAGACAGAAGGAAATTCATGGATGGACTGAGACATGAGAATGTGTGTTTTTCCTTAATTCCTAGGAAGACTGAGAAACCGAAACCGGAAGGAGAACACCCAAAATAAATAAGAGATTTGCTGACAGAATATGAGGACATCATTTCAGATAATGTACCTGATGGATTTACACCTGTGAGAATTATTAGTCATTGCATGGACTCAGTTCTTGGAGCTAGTTTGCCTAACAAAGCTGCACACCGATTGATACTGAGAAAGAATGAAGAGATGAATAGATAAGTGCAGGAGATTTCAAAGAAAGGTTTGATCAGGGAAAGTCTGAGACCTTGTGCAGTACTAGGAATATTAGCACCTAAGAAGAATGGAGAATGGGGGATGTGTATCGATTCAAGAGAAATAAACAAGACCACAGTGAAATACCGGTTTCCTTTGCCTAGGATGGATGACATAATGGACTATTTGAGTGGAGCAAAATACTTTACAAAGATATATTTTAAGAGTGGATATCATCATATCAAGATCAGAGAAGGAGATGAGTGGAAGATAGCATTTAAGATAAATGAAGGACAATATGAATGGTTGGTGATTCCTTTTGGATTGACTAATGCACCAAGTACTTTCATGAGGTTGATGAATGAGGTATTGAAGAAATTCTTGGGTAAGTTTGTTATTGTGTATCTAGATGACATTCTGATTTTCAGTAAGACAAAAGAGGAGCATTTGTTGCAGTTAAGACAAGTTTTATAGAGATTGAGAGAAGAGAAGTTGTTGATCAATATTAAGAAGTGCACTTTCATGAAGGATGAGTTAGTCTATTTCAGATTTGTGATATCTGAGGATGGTTTGAAGATGGACCCTAAGAAAGTGAAAGAAATCATTGGAGAGGTAAGATGATTTCATGGATGGGATAGTTTTTACCAGAAGTTTATGGGAAATTTCAGTTCAGTTTGTAATGCTATGACTGAGACCATGAGAGGAGATCGAAAGGAATTCAAGTGGACCACTAGAGAAAACACAATTTTTGAACTATTGAAGAGAAAGTGACTAAGCAACACATGTTAGCTTTACCGAATTTTAATAAATTATTTCAAGTGGATTGTGATGCAAGTGGAACAACAATAGGAGCAGTCTTGAGTCAAGAAGGAAGAGTAGTAGCCTATTTTAGTGAGAAATTGAATGATGCTTGGATAAAATATTCAATGTATGATCAGGAATTTTATGCCATAGTTCAAGCCTTGAAGAAGTGGAGATATTACCTATTGCATAAGGAGTTTGTGTTCTATACAGATCATCAAGCTTTGTAATATTTGAACAGTCAGAGTAAGTTGAATCAAAGACATATGAGATGGGTAGAATTCTTGTAGAGTTACACCTTTGTGTTGAAGCATAGAAGTAGAAAATCTAATAAAGTTGTTGATGCATTGAGTAGGAGAAGGAATTTGCTGACAGAGATGAGAGTGACAGTATTAGGATTTGAAGATTTTAAGACCTTGTATGATGATGACCCAGATTTTGCAGAACCTTGGAAATCATATAGAGAACCGGTTATGGTAGATAGAGGCAAGTGGTTGTGCATACCTAAGAGTTCTATGAGAGAGAATCTGATAAAGGAGAAACACAGTGGAGGACTAGCTGGACATTTTGGCATTGACAAGACAGTAGCATTGGTGAGTGAGCAGTACTTTTAGCCCCAAATTCATAAGGATGTTAAGAGATATGTGTAGAGTTGTAGAGTTTGTGAAGTTGCAAAGGTACTAGTCAGAATGTGGGATTGTATAAACCTTTGACAGTACCGGTAAGACCTTGGGAGGATATAAGAATGGATATTGTACTTGGATTTCCTAAGACACTAAGAGGGAATGCTTCTATATTTGTGGTAGTGGATAGATTCTTGAATATGACTCATTTCATACCTTGTAAGAAGACATCAGATGCAGTGCATGTAGAAGATCTATTTTTAAAGGAAGTGGTGAGATTGCATGGATTACCTAAGAGCATAGTTTCAGACAAAGACACTAAGTTTGTTGGCTATTTTTGGAGAACAATTTAGAAGAAGATGAAGACAAATTTAAAGTTCAGTTCTATTTTTCATCCACAGACTGATGGATAGACAAAAGTTGTTAACCAGAGTTTAGGAAGCTTGTTGAGATGTTTAGTGGGAGATAAAATCAGAAGTTGGGATTTGATTCTTGCACAAGCAGAGTTTGCCTACAATAATTCAGTGAATAGAAGTATTAGAAGAACACCTTTTGAGGTTGTTACCAGAGTGCATCCTAGAGGGATATCAGAATTAAGAGATATTAACAATAAAGACCAGAGAAGTTTAGAAGAAAAAGACTTTGCAGATCACATGGCAATATTGCATATTCAGGTTAAGCAACATTTGGAAAACATGAATAACAAGTATAAGGAGAAGACAAATGAGAAGAAGAGACATAAGGACTTTGAAGTTGGCAATGAAGTGATGGTATATCTGAGAAAAGATAGATTTCCAGTTGGAACTTATAACAAGTTGCAGATGAAGAAGTTTGGACCTTGCAGGATTTTGAGGAAGTTCAATTCTAGAAATGCATATGAAGTGGAGTTACTAGATAGTCTCTGTATTTCACCAGTATTTAACATTACAGATCTTCATGAGTACCATGAACCAGAATTCAGGGAGGAAAATGTTGTAGACTTGGAGAAATAGTTACCTCGAAAGGAACTAAACCAGATTGAAGAGACTTTGGATAGTAGGATTGGGCATAGTACCCGAAGCAATGAGTATAAGGAATATCTTGTGAAGTGGAAGGACAAACCAGTTGAAGATTCATCTTGGATTTCTCAGACAAAGGTAGACTGCCTTGGTTTCCCTCTGACCCCAACAAAGTGAGAGGCTCACTTTTTCAATAACCTTGGATGTCTAGTGTAGGAGCATCCCCGGTTCACAACAATCTTGTATCAACCAAAAACATTTTTCTTTCTGTTTGTTTTCTATTTGCAGTTTCAGTTTTCCTTTCTATGTGTCCCAGTTTTGGATCACTGGATCACGTGGAGTTGGATTCTACTTGAAGACTTGATTATCTTTATTTCTTCTAGACTACACCGCATTTGGATAATTTTTTGGCAATATATCACTACTAGTTATCGGTTGTTCCTTTGTTACCAGTTGCCTGAGATCTATTCTGGTGATCTACCAAAACCTATTCTAAAGCTTGTGGACCCTTGGGTGTTGATTGTGATGTTCCTTGGCATGTGGCTGACTTTTCCCATTATCTACGTTTCATCCTTTGGATTTTCCAGAGGAATCTCTTGGCGGAGGCCGACCTTAATTATTTTGCACGTTAGGTCTTGTTCTTCGGGTTTTGATCCCTTTTTGGACCGATTGGATCCTTTGGATCGGTATATATATTTGTAATTAAGCATTAGAATGCAATCAATGATAATCAGGTAGCTAGATTGTGCATAGAAGATAGATTATAAGATTTAAGTGTTATTATTTACTAATTTGTCATTAGTTTTATGTCTAAAGTCATCCTATATACTCTAGTCGGTTAATACTACCGAAATATTCAGTTGGTAAGCACTAAAGCAGTTGGTTACAGAAGAAAGGAGTCACAAAGTTAAGTATACACCGAGCTGTCTACCAAGTAACGTTCTATGTCTACCGAGCAGCAAATAAGGGATACCGAGTAATCTGAACCAAGTAGAAACATGTTACTAGATTCAATGAACCTGGACACATATGTGGAAACGAGTTACAAGAATCGAGGAACAGGGAACCATTATCACATAGGAAATTGCACTTTAAGATTTTGTATGATTTTGAGGAAGTTTATCCAATGAAATAATTTCTATGATTATTCATTTGATTAATCTTGTTTGTAAGATCGAAGCATGAACTAGATCACCATCCCACAAATCTATTTATACAGAGTGATTTGAGAATCAAAAAGTGAGAGACATGTGTGATAGAAGAAGTTAAAAGGAAAATCATAAGAGGACACATTGAGTTGTGACTGCTATGACCGACAGAGATATTCAGAGGTCACTGAGAAAGTCTTCAGAGAACAGTTTAAGGGACAGAGTAAACAGAAGGGTTTACCGAGTTGATTTATCTATTACTAAGGTATGCTATGAGCAAGGTAATTTCATATTGAGCACATAGAATCTGCTATAACATTTCAGATGTAAAGTTGCAGATATTTGTAGAGATCTTATTGAATCATTTGAGTTGTAATAGAAACCTTTAACAGGGTAAAAGACTCTAACAAAGTCTATAAATTATAAAGCCTTTAACCAGGTGCAACATTTTGTATAAGTGTTGTAAAATACTTTAGCAAGGTAGATCTAAAGATCTTGATACTCCTAATAGGGTAAGCTATCAAAAATAGCTAAACATGTAGCTCTAACCAAGCAACCTTTATTATTGCAATAGTGAAGTTGTGGGTGCCATCCCCACCGCAGTTTTTCTCTCTAACAAAGAGTTTCTACATAACCAAAATATTTGTGTTATGGAGTGAAATGTGTATGAATGTTATTTCTATAATTATGTGTTAGTTTTATATTATGAGATCATCAGTTTACAATTTATGTTTATCAGTAAGATTGTTTTTGGAGAAAAGTTTTGAAGTATTGATTCACCCCTCCCCTCTTAGTACATTAGCTTTCCTAGTTGGACCTAACAATTGGTATTAGAGCTTCAATCTTGGAAAAGGGCTTAACAACCTAAAGAGAAAGATCTTATCAATGGAAGGCTACAAACAATCTCAGAGGACTGTGAATCTTCAAGAAGAATCGGATCATGCTAACCAAGTGATTGCGGATATGCAGAGACAAATGCAAAGATCACTAAAAGTCAGAAGAAGGTTGTTTGATGACTTACATGACTCACAAGAGTTGGTGGAACAAATTGAAACATCATTTGAGAAGAGTATACCAGAAGAGACTGAAGAAATGATTGGAGAACTGAAAGAAAAGAACAAAGCACTGACTGAATAGTTGAAGGCAATGAAAAAAGAACATGAACATTTTAGCACACAAATGATTGAAAATCTTGATGCATTAAGAACAGCTAAGGATAACATAAGAGACATGGAAAGGGAAAAACAATAGCTAGAAGCATTATTGTCTGAAAAGAATGATGAAATCACAAGAATGACTAGAATTCAACATAATCTTTCTGATCAATTGGGTTATGCACATCATGAACCGAATCTAAAAGAAAATGAGAATCAAGTATTGAAACTTGAATTATCAAGATTGACCAATGAACTTGAAGTAGAGAAGAAATCAAAAGAAACACTGAAGAAAAGTTATGAAGCATCAAGGATGTTGGATGAGCAACTAAATATAAGAAGACCCAACAAAGATGTAGGACTCGGTTACAAAAGAAAAAAACTCTACCGAGAAAGGAATCAACACCACCAAGAGAGGGGAATCATCAAAGCAAGCTAGAAACAAGGAGAACATCAACGGAAAGAAGCCTATCTGTAACTACTGTGGAAAACAAGGACATACTGCCAACATGTGCCAAATCAGAAAAGGTAAGCAACCGAATGTCACTAGGTCTGATGGTTATTGTCACAATTGCAATAAGTATGGTCACACATCTAAACAATGTAGGAAAAAGTTTGCTAGCAATTTTCAGAAGGCAAAATTCAAGAGGTATTGCAAAAACTACAATAGATATGGACATAGTACCGAGAAGTGTTGGTTTAAGCAGAAAAACTATATGAGGTCTTCACACCGAGCAAATACCAGAAGCTACTGAATTCACACAGATCTTAACCGATAGTATACTGCAGTACCATGGGATTACAATACAAGAATATGCTATGAATGCTATGGAAGATATGGACATATAAGTGCCAACTACATGATAAGGTTTGGAATGAACCACCGAAGATCATGGAGAAATCCTGGTATGGCATGCTTTCATTGTCATAAAGTTGGACACTTGGCTAAAGATTGCAGAGATCAACCCAGAGGAGATATTGAAGAAATAAAAATCAAACTTTAGAAAATTTGGAAAAAGAAGGAAATTGAGTCAGAAAATGAAGAAAGCACCTTACCTACCGAGTTAGGTGCATCTACTTCGAATTAATTAGTAAAGGTATGAAGGGGCTGCATTCTCTCAAGGTTAGATCTTAACAGTTCCTATTTTATCATGTACTTAATTTCAAAATTTGCATGGCTAAGATGCATTAGCAAGTTTGAAATTCTATCTAGTCTTTTGGAGTACTACAGAAGTCAGTAAGTGCAGGAAACCTATCTAGTTGGTAAAAGTGTAAAAAGGAAGTTAATCGGTTTAGTGGAACCATGTGCATTTAATGTTTTCTTACCTAACTACACCAAGCCTGATAAGGTAAAATGTGTACTTAAAGTTCTTCGTGAGGTCATTTTACACTTACCAGTTATCAAAAGAGTAGAGCTAAGTGATTCAAAGGCAATCAAACATCTCCCGAGCGAATTTCAAGGTACTTATACAACAATCTCAAACACATTTTCAAGCCAATTAACCGATCAATATCAGTTGTGAGCATTTGCATTATATTTACTAAGTCAAAAGCATTTTTCAGTTAGTTAAAACCCTAAGCTCTTTCGTTAGTAGCAATCGAAGTTTAAAATGGCTCCTCAGTTGCAGAAACCTATTGTAGTTGAGAATATTGAGAAGCCCTCACTGAAGTATTCCTTACCTCAAAAAGTTGCATCTGAACCCGATGAGAAAACTGTATTTTCTCTTATTCCAGATAGGGTTCTATTGGTTGAAGATGTCAGATTCTACACTAAGTGCCGTGTTGAAGATCTAGGTCATACCGAGATCAAAGACATGTATGATGAGTTATGCACTAATGGAATCCTAGAGAGCAAGTATGAGCATATCAAAGTCAAGGGATTGACCGAAGCCCTAACCTACCCTCGAGTCTTCAAACCCCAATGGGTTAAATTTGTTTTGAGAAAAGTTCATGATGACTTTATGTGGTTAGAGGAGCAACTGTTCAAAATCACCAAGGAGATCATTCACATAATAAATAGATACCCTATCTACGACCATGCCCGAGCACAGAAAATGATTTCACAGAAGGAATTGATAACTTTAACCGAAGTTGAGTATGATTGTAGAGGTCTTAAATTGAATAATGTTACTGATGCAAAGCTAAAGTTTGCAATTAGAGTCATCGGTTATTGTTTCTTTCAATGGGCAAGAGAAAATAGTGTACCTTGTGCAGCTGTAGATCTGGCCTACAAGATTGTGAAAAAGGGTATGAAGATTGATCTATGTGAAGTGTTGTTGAAAAACCTATTTGAAAATCTCAACACTATAAGGAAACCTAAGAAGAATAACTTGACAAACACACTAAAGTTTGGGTCACTCTTAGTGTGCATGTTTTTCTATTTTTAGAAATTCTTCCCATTAGTCGGTAACATAGTTTGCGAGTTACACCGACCAATCACCCATCAAATAAATGACTTTATCAATCAGTTAGGTGATAATTTCAATGAGATAATGGATGACTACTTCAACAAATTTCAAGAAAAGATGCATAACAGGTGCAGAATCCCACCTCAGTTAGTGGAAAAATATAAGGATGATATATGTTTTGAAGTGGACACCGACTACTGTTATGCCAATGCAGTAGATCCTAGAACTCAATCTTTACCATCCATGGGTTATGAGATGGATCTTGATATTTCTCAACAACAGATAGATGCCTTTATGTCACTTCCAAGGCATACTACCAAGATCAGGTATGGTACCTATGAAGAGGTCAAAGAAAAAGTAAAAATGAGCATAGTTGTACCGAAGGCTACAAGGAAAGCCACAAAAATGATCAAAGTGCTAACTAAGAAATTTGGAGAAGGTTCTACCTCCACTCCTATAAAGAGTAATCAACTCACAATTGAGGAAGAATCCGAGGCTCAAGAAGCAGCAATTACTCTGAGCACCGAGTTGCCAAAGGGAAAAATATTGAAAAGGAAGAAATAGGATACACCAAAGGTATCACCGACTCCTCCAGTGAAGTGCCCCAACACTAGATCATCTGCAGTGTCACCCGGTAAGAAACAGAAAAAGGTTGAATTGCCTAAAGTTACAAAGACTTATAGAAAGTCTACTAGGAGACTCATTTTGAATAAGGAGTCAAGTGACACAAAATTTGAAGACAAAAATAAATTTCAGATTGTTAAAAGCACCAAGGAAGATGTACACAGTGTTGACAACTTTTGTGCCAAATTGAAACAATATGGTGGATTTGGGTCATTCAGGTATGTAAAATATGACTCCCAGATAGAAGAAGAAAAGAGACAAAGAAAAGAGTCAGTTGTATGTACACTTCTTAAATTCCGAGTAGTTTCATTGCAAGTAAGTAATTTTTTTCCAAATGCATTATATTCTCACATTGACAATAGATGGAAATATGCTATGGACTCGGAGAAGCAGATAAGAGAAAGAGTTTTAGTACATCTCTTTCCAGACATGTCAGTAGATGATATTAGAAATCATTTGAAAAACTACCAGACAAACTTTCAAGTCAAGCATAGAGCCTTGAAAATGATGAATGGACTTTATCTTGAAGTTGAAAAGGAAACAAAAGAAAAATGGCAAGAAATCTTCAGAATTCGGACTAAAGAAACTCAAGGTGAAGTTGAAATAGTTGATATTACCGAGCAAGATCCTGCTTCAACTATTCAACAAGATGAGGATGTCATGGACACTGAGGCACCAGAACAAGAGATGATAAAAGGAAATGCCTATGCCAGATTGGTATCTAGTGAATCAGTTTTGGAACAAGTCAAGTCCTATCCTCCTGTAACTCAGCAAGTTTCAATCGAGAAACCTCAGGATACTGATCAAGGCAAAGAGGATCAACAGTCTACAAAAGGAGAATCTACTTCTCAGGCCACCGAGGAATAGACTTCTCAAGCACTTGCATGAACTGAAACTATTGCCACTGAGACCCCAAGCAAAGAATCACCGAAGGACACAATTAGAGGCTAAGGAAACTAACAAAAGTGTTGCCTCTACCGAGCAACCTACCAAGGGTGAACAAGCCTCCAAAGCCATTGTACTCATTCAATTGGTGAAAGCCTCATCATCCAAAGAAAATAAGGTGAAGAAGCATAGTTTCAAGGTAGATCTGTCAAAACCTATTGTGTTGCCAAATGTTGACATTTCAAAATTGAAAGGGCAAGCACTTATTGAATTCAGAGAACTATGTAAAGCCAAAGAAGAACAAGAAAGATAAATGGCTATTCAGAAGAAGAACCGAGTACTTTAGAAGGTTAAAGCATTATTGACAGACATGCTACCTGAAGCTACTATGAATAAAGATGCTACCATCCATATGCAACTGGATGAGCTACTCACTACATTAGAAGCATCAGGAGTAGACACATCAGAATACCTAAGCAAGTTGAAGGACAAAGAGCTGACTACCAAAATGATTGAAGAAGTGAAAAAAGCAATTGCCATAGGTAAAGTCAAGCTTGTTAGACTCATTGCTGAGTTGTCCCCTCAACTCAAACATATTCTTTATTTATTTTAGAAGCTCTATACATTTTCATTTTTTATTAAGGATATCAAGCATAAGACCGAAGTTATTGAACAAGAGATCACCAATCTCTCCAATACATTGACCACCGAGCCAAATTCTATTCAGAATTTCTATACCAAGCTACAAACTCTTATGGCTCAATAGTTAGAACTTCGGAATGAAGAGCACAAAATAAGGATGGATATCATGACTCTTCAAACCTTATTTATTCCCCACTTATCATTAGTCCAAGAGCAGATCAACTGAGCTACCCACTTATCCACTCAACAAGAGTGAAGCACTTTAGATGGTTTGATTTCACTGTTAACTGATATTACAGCTCAGAATTCCCTAATGGACAATGTCAAATATGCACTCTCCACTACTCTCACTGATGCTAGTACAAAGTATAAATCTATTTTTGACCAGTTGCCTCCACCTAATGGTAACTAGTTTTGATGTTTGTCAAAAAGGGGGAGTATACCGAGTATAAGAGTGTACAGTATATCGAGCAAGATTAGAGTATCCAGATGTATAGTTGAATTTGACAGGGGGAGCATAGAACATAGAGAAGTGAACATTGAGCATTGATCACAGGAGCATTATAGTATATTGATAAGGGGAGTATATATTTGAATATGTTACTATTCATTGACAATTGTATATACTGTCATTCTAGTCAAATTTTGTAAGTATATAGATTTTGAGTTATGACTTTGAAAGGAGTTTTGTCAAACATACCAAACTAATGTCAAAAGGGGAGATTGTTATTATTTACTAAGTTGTCATTAGTTTTATGTCCAAAGTCATCCTATATACTCTAGTCGGTTAATACTACCGAAATATTCAGTCGGTAAGCACTAAAGCAGTCGGTTACAGAAGAAAGGAGTCACAGAGTTAAGTATACATCGAGCTGTCTACCAAGTAATGTTCTATGTCTACTAAGCAGAAAAGAAGGTATATCGAGTAATCTGAACTGAGTAGAAACATGTTACCAGATTCAATGAACCTGGACACATATGTGGAAACGTGTTACAAGAATCAAGGAACAGGGAACCGTTACCACATAGGAAATTGCAATAGTGAAGTTGTGGGTGCCATCCCCACCGCAGTTTTTCTCTCTAACAAAGAGTTTCTACATAACCAAAATATTTGTGTTATGGAGTGAAATGTGTATGAATGTCATTTCTATAATTATGTGTTAGTTTTATATTATGAGATCAGCAGTTTACAATTTATGTTTATCAGTAAGATTATTTTTGGAGAAAAGTTTTGAAGTACTGATTCACCCCTCCCCTCTTAGTACATTAGCTTTCCTAGTTGGACCTAACATTAAGGTCCCACCTATTCTACCAGGCCTGTGAGATGGTATGCTGTAACCCGATTGTTACCGGTTGGATGCAATCAAATTTCATGCAATAAATCAATCTATTCTACATTACCTCCATCATATCTTCATGTTTCTATTGTATTTAATCTTGCTAACTGGTCTGAATTGATCTCTTTGAGGTCCCTCCTCACCGGTGACTACTTCAGATGTAAACACTGTATCCCAATTGTAGGCTATCTCAGTTAGTCTTGGTGATCATCTTGGTTTTGGCTATGATTCTAATCTGGTATGATTAGATCTCTGGAATTGGTTTTGGATGCTTAATTTGGATGGTTATTTGTTTTCCATATTCTGTTGGTTCATGTTTTGGTGCTTAGGTAACTATCACTTATATTCCCAGTTGGTATTTCCCGGTACCGGTTAGCTTTACCGGTAAGTGATATTTGGTGTTTTGGTCAGATGATTTTGGTCAGGCTTATGGAATTAGTTTTTATCATGTTAAAGGTTCTTATTGATCATATTTTGAGTGTTTGGTGACTTTTCTTTGGCTAGCGTGCTATTATGGTGGTCCTATTTGGATCCGGTTAGACTTTCTATGTTACTTCACTAAGAGTTTCTACCGGTTGGTGAAGCATGCTCGATTTTGGTCTTAGCAGGATTTTGGGGGGATGGAATTGTTTGGTTACTTGATTTAGGTCCATGTTATGTAATTTAAATCATAATATTAGTCCGTTGGTATAGTGTACTATATTTTTTGGTTATTATGGGTTTATGGGTTTAGGATTTAACTGACCTTGTCAATAAGGTTGATGATTTGTATTTATAGGTGACTTATTCATGTAATTTATATATCAACACATGGATGGGATCTATGGTTATGTCTGCATTATGAGAGGAAAGTTTATGTACAAACAAGTGATATATCATTTGGTGAAGGTTTTTGTATTGTAGGGCAGACATTTGTGCTTAACCGGAACTGTATCAAGCATTAGGAGATGCTACTTTCATAGTTCATTCTTTTCGAATTGTAGTCTGATGTTTTTGTAAGTTAGTGAGACTTCTTTTTTTGATGAGCAGTGAGCTCTAGGAGGTTGGCTTGATTGCAAGTGCAATCCCCATTGTAATTTCACATACTGCTGCAAAAGTATTATCTGATTGTGGGTAGGGTTTTCCACTGTGGGTTTTCCCTTTACCGAGTTTTCCTTGTCAAAATATTGGTGTTGTGTGTACTATGATTTCATGTTCTATTCTTCATTGTGCTCCTGTTTAATGATTTTGACATGCATTAGTTCTGATTTCTGATGGTAAACTGATTCACCCCCCCCCTCTTAGTTTACTCTCGGTATCAGATCTATCTAACATACCCTACCCCCTTGTGGGATTTGAACTTATGACCTCTCTTTCAAGAGCACAAGTTCTCCACCACTAGGCCAACTCAAGTTTTACAATTCAAATCTATTCTTTCCTGGCCTCCTTTATCCATTTTTTATCCTCATATCCCAAAATCCATAGCTATTCCTCCAACAAAGTCTCAAAATCCAAAATATGCTTATCCTCAATTACTCCACCACTTCACAAGGTGTGTGCCAATGTTAATCTTGTCAACATTTCCATCTCCTCATAAACAAATCTTCCAACACCCCATCCATTATCCAGCACATATTTTCCTCCCTTAAAACCTTCATATCCAATCCTTTGCATAAATCCTTACCCTAGTTCCATCTCCTCACCCATCTCATTTCCATTTGATTATCCTACCAACCTCTTTGAGAATACTTTCATAGCCCTGGTCCATTGTAGCACATGTTTCAAGGATACCATCCAAAAAAAATGAGATGCTTCATTCCTTCCTTCATCTCCTATCTTCACAAAAATAAAAAAATAAAATAATTCATCCACTAGTGAAAACCTGATAGACATGAGCCTTAGGAAAGTACCATGATGAAAAACTTGCAAACAGGCATAATGTGTAATTTATCATCCTCTTTTTCTTTACACTTGGGTGCAAGTTTCATCTATTACTATCCCACCTTTCACATCCTCCATTTTTCCTCATCCTCCACTATCCACCATCCTGTCTTCATCCATCTTCCCTTATTCCATCTTTGATCTTGACAAGAGTAAGGATCTTCATAAGCATCATGCATCCTATTAGCTTTAACTTATGCACACATTTCAGTCCATATCCATTATCAGCTTTGATCTTGAATATCTTATCCATTTCCTATCTCTATCCATACTCCCTTTTCCATCCTTGATCTTGATCAAAACTAAGGGCAAAAAAAAAATGCAAAAAACATGGTTTCAAAAACCTCTTGATATGTCCCTTCATGTGGACCACATGCCATTAAATGCACAATGCCATTAAATTAGCTTGGATAAACATGTTATCTCATCACAAGATAGTCCTTGGAAACCAACTCAACTCTGATTCTATAATAAGCTACCTCCATCTTTCTCACATCCATCTCCATCTTAGCAATTCATTCATCCATTAATATTATTCCTTGCTTTTCTAGACACTTGGGGCAAACAAATACATCTTTCTTATAATCCAAAAAATCCTTAAAAAAATGCAAAAAGTCTTTAAAAAATCCTAAAAATCAAATAAAGTTTTGAGAAAAAAATCATAAAAATCATATACTGTCCTGAAAATGGAACACAAACATTAAAATAATGTCTTGAAAAAAGAACAAAAATATTCCAATAATGTCTTGAAAAAGGAACAATTTTTTTATATATAATATCCTAAAGAAAGCACAAAAAAATCAAATATCCTAAAAAAACCTAAAAATTGCAAACATTCAAAAATCCAAAAATTATCATTTCATTTAATCAGAAATTATCCCTTGCAAACAAGAAACACATAAAACACCGTGCTTAACAAATCATGCAACAACAAACAAATTATCCAATCACATCACTTAGACAGATCAAACTTGTCATGTCATCAATCAAAATTATTATTCCTCTATCAACTATCATATGTCTTATACAGGGCATAGTATACTCAAAACTAGACTATATGTTTCTTAAATGAGGTACTTCATTCTGAAAATTAGACATCATGATCATCCTATCAAACAAACTATCAACTTTAAAAACAAGACCATAATGGTTGTTGACTTTCTTGGTCCAATGAGTCTTATCTTTCATTTCTTTATCTTTGGTCATATTCCTATGCTACTCAAGGATATCCACAAGTAATAAAAGTAGCTGAAATGGTTCATGATCTTTTGTTTTGTCTTCTATTTGTGGGATGTTTTCCTAAAATTATGGGGCAAGTATGTTTTGGGTGCCTGTGTTGGCACATAGACTTTGTGTGTGTCACAATTATTTTGACCCTTAACATACAAATGTTTCAGGATGGATTGAAACATTTCTTGTCTGCAATGTGTCTATTTTTTGCAAGGGGATTGCATTATCACTCTAGCTTTATATTTCATCGTGCGATGCATTCATTTGTTACATTAAATAAATCTCTCTAAAGATAAAGTGCACTTATGAAAGCAAGGTTTCATCATTACTAACTATTCTCTGTCTAATTTCTACCTCTTACTAACACTTCTTCAGTCAGCCCTTGTGAAGTCTTCCTTGCTCCAGAGCTCCAAATTTTCAAAAGTGAGAGTGTAAATGACCTCTTTTACCCCACCCAGGCCCTTTTATACACTTTGGAGTACCTAGATGGACATGCATGCTTTACCATTTATATTGTTCATGGTCTTTTTTGCCTTCCGAGACTCATATCTTTCTCGTTTGACCTTTGATTTTGATTCTTTTCATGTTTTTGGACTCCTTGCATCATTTTCAACCAATTTACCTCTTGTTTTGATTCTTCACCCAATTTTTCAAGGGGGAACCCTTGTAACTCGTTATGGGTAGGGCAACTTTTTAATTTGATTTTTCTTGATTTTCATTCAAACAACGCTCTAAATCATATTATCTCAAAGATAGGTAAAATGTAGACACTTAAAAATGGTCAACGCCTACGACTACGACTTTTAACATCTTTTATATTGTACATTTGGTCTTCATCATTTATAGATATTGTGTTTGTTGGTTCCCAAAATGGATAATGAGTTTATACTACTACAGGGCAGAGACCAAGATGATTTCCTCCAAATATCTATGGAGAGCCACCTCCAACTATCAATATCTGTCGGGTTTGGACCAAAAATAACAAGGACATAAAGTCCTTTTGCGCTTTAGGGTCCAGAGAACCAGGGAGGGTGATCCCTTCAGTAAGATATCCTGCTCTCTACAATTATACTTAGGAACTTACTGAAACAAAGCAGATTATCTTATAATAAGACTCGACAGAAAGGGAGAATGCTCAAGGATGGCAAATCCTTTAGTGATCCTCAACCTTAAGCTGGAGTATGAGAGAGGGTGAGACAAATTTCAAAAAATACATAAATCTTAGCAAATGATATTCTGATATTTATAATATTCATTCTGAGAAATCATAAAGAAGATAAACCGGAAGCTGAAAACCTAATGACATTTGCTAGCGAATACTAGTGACTTATTGATTTGGGTTACAGAGTATGAAAAGTGTTATTGAAAATCTAATAAAATTTCATCTAATAGTTGGTCTAGCCTAAAACAATACTGACTTACCATATTGTTCTACCTACAATCCTTCAACTGAACTGCTTATCAAATCCTATGGCAAGCCTTATTTTCTCTCTAATCTCATTCAAGCATTTCAACTAACCCCTTGGACTAAAGCATTGAATGGAAGAATACATACATCATAACAATGCAATAAACAAACGAAACCCTTGATCCCATTTTCTTAAAAGAAGATTAAATCACACATAGGAGAGTAAAGATTAGGAAAATATATTTGCATTAATATCATAAGCTATCTTTTATCAGATGATAGCTAACAAATTCAAATACAGAATGACCCACTTGAAAAAGGGAACCTGCAACTATTCTATTACTTTTTTGCTTTGCAAAATAACATTACAGTCCCTGTTATTTCCTACGATTCTCTAGAACTACTTTGGGCCTAACCCTACATAAAAGATCTATTTTACAGAGATCTTTCTCAAAACATTCAGACCCGAATTAATGGCCTTGAATTCCCTTTTATAGAAAACAAGGGAGTGACAAGCTTAAGGCCATGAGACACTTGTCAACAAAATCGAGCCTTAGAGGTTGTACACAATTCTTGTTACAAAACACTCCTTATCCGCATGCTGGCACCTGTGATGAGGTGGAACCAAAATTTCCAACTGATTATTGGTAGAAACAAACAAAATCAAGTCGTGACGATATCACCCAGACACTCCCAGATGGAACTTGAGATGCTCAATTTGTTCCATAGCATTTCTGTTCCTAAAAAGGAAAACACATCCCGACATGAAATGAGACTTTCCCCCCAAATTAAAGGAAAATATCCAGCCTTTATGCCCTGGATCAGAGAAAATGGAAAGAGGAACATGGGGATAGATAGGATTTGTTGAGAAGGAGTTGCAACTTCTATGTTGTTGCACAGGTAATTGGTTGTTGATCCTCACTCGAACAAATCCTCCTTTCAGGTCCCTGTGAGCTCCCTCTTGGAGCACTCTGCCAACAAAATGTAGAGTAAGAGTAGGGAATATGCCCAGGGTGACCTTTCCTGATAAGGAAAGGCTTTCACACCCCCTCTGGCAATCCCCTAATTTTTCACAACCCCTCTGACAATGAGAAACCTCATACCAGAGAAAAAGCATGCATCCAGTGTCGCAAAATATGCAACAACTCCATTCATAGTTCTGTTCGAACACCATCCTCTTATTGGTGAAGAACTGTTCTCAGAAAAATAAAGAAACTTGTATTTATTTCTACCCATTTTATCATCTGTCTAGTGAATTTATAACCATAAATTCCCTTTAATGTGGCAGTATTAATCCATGTGAAGAATCATCACCTTGATATCTTCTCCTCACCTTGTCAGCAATGGATTCCAACAATCATGCCTATACCTCAAATCACCACCATTTCCTAGGCCATCACTCTATTGCCACTGGCATTCATTCACCTTACGTGAATGATTTTATTTTGATCTTATTCCTTTTTTTAGTGTACAGCCTCCTGCTTCAAGATTTCTGCCAACAGACAAATCTCCGAATTCATCAAAGAACTCGTGATCCATCACACTTGAACTGGAATCTTATCCAAATCCTTTCACATCTCTGGGCTATCGTCTTTGACTGTCTAATCAATCCTGAATCGACAAGTCTGAATCTCATTCATTCTGCCTTTTCCCACGAGCTATGATCGGTGCCTCCAAAATCCCTCCAAACTTCTAATTTGAAACTTAGCTACATATCTCATCCAGCTTGGCAAATCTAATGATCATTTCCTACCAACTTAGCACTTTGACTTTTCATCTGTATCTGTGGACCCACAAAATCTTGACTAAACAGTGCCATATCATCTATCGACCAAACTCTGTCTGCAACCTCTCTGTAAGTCTTCCTGATCATCTCGAGACATGTGGCATCATCTTGTGGTGTCGCAATACGTAATATCCCTACAACTTCCATCATAGGAATACGAAGGCCGTCTGATCTATTCAAAATATACCGCCTAGTATACTGCCTGTAAACTCTTCTTGAACTTAAAAATTGAGCACCTTTTACCTTAGAATAAAACATCTTCATTCATTCTAAGCACGTACTAATTGATGGGGCTGTTAGTAACTTGACCTTCACCACCTGCGAATTGATAACACAATGCTTTCAATCGGTTACACTGCTAACCCTATCGGTTTCCGCCGATAACACACGACACAATCTCGTGAAGCCGCGGTCATTAAAATCCTCACACCTTTGATCATGGGGAAGTGCTAGCCGTTGGATCCATCATGTCTCTAGCCAACGGTTGGAGTATTTAGGACCTTGTGGACTTAGGAAAATACAAGCATAGGTATAAATATTTTAAAAGGGGATCGGTAATAGGAATGTTATGTGCTTGACTTAGGGAAATTATTATTTCACAAACCGGTTGATCAATACTTTGCTTAGGGAATAAGATGGCCCTGCTCATGGAAAGGGTACCCTCAACTTTAAGTGGGAAAAAAGTAACAACAAAATATATTATTTCTATGATTTTCTTCACAAAATGTAAGAAGTTTTGATAAACCATAAACCCTAGATCTTGGATTGTTCACATAGGATATAAGTAAAACTCAAAAAATAATGTTTTGAGATCAAAAATTGAAAATTTCATGCAATCAATTTTCAGAGCTATCAGTGGCTCTAGTTGGGGATGCTCATTTCACAGGAATGAAGTGAGAGATCAGAATCTTTGAGTGAAGCAGACCAACTGCAGGGCAGACCAAAAAGAAATTACCTAGACAGGGTAACTTCAACAAAAAGAAACTACACTACCAAAGCAAACCTAACTAATTCTCATGGATAACAACTGTTCTAAGAAAAGCAAAAACCTCAAAATTGTCCATGAAGAGGCAATTAAGAGGAGATTTATTCATAACTCCATTGGGCATAGAGTCAAAGAGAACCACTCTACCCTAAATCATTTGTGGCAAAATTGTCCATGAAGAGGCAATTAAGAGGAGATTTATTCATAACTCCATTGGGCATAGAGTGAAAGAGAACCACTCTACCCTAAATCATTTGTGGCCTATAGGATTAGACCAAGTTTGATGGCCTAAAGCAATCCACCATTGTCAACTAGTGCTTTCCTCTATCATAAACATGATTTTATTTTGAAAGCATCAAATATGATCTAATAACATAAGTGGAAAACCATTTTTCAAATTTGGTGGCTATTTTTATCCATCCACTATGCTTAATTTTATCACTGCAATTACTACTAAAAATCTGAAACTTGTGCAATGATATAGAACATTTACTATTTTGTGGCATATATGATGTATACTCAACATAGCACACATCCTAATTGCAACCGATATCCTTTTCTACAAAAACATCATCTTGTTGAAAAAGGAAAATCTCATATTCTGGCACATAACTAAAAAAACATGCCTGTTTTGAATTATCAAATTGCCTACTGAAATAGGGACTCTCCGAAGAATCCTCCCTCTTATTGATCATATCAAGCAAACTATTATCAAGGGGAGGGAAAGGATTAGAGATGACCTCTTCATATATTTCATTTTCTTGCTCTCCATTCAATCTAATGTCAACAATATCAGCAACAGGGGAGGACTTCTCATTGTTACCTATCTTTAAATCAGATATTGCACCTTTATCTTCACAATATTCCATTTCAGAAGTTGATGCGATAATCTCTAGATTCTCATTTGTTTCTTCATATAAAGGGTTAAGAACAATATGAAATCCCTTCTGAAAAATATTATAACAGAGCAACAATTGATCTTGATCTACATCTTCATCAAATAGTGCATTGATGTTTTCACTAAAATCACTACTTATCTTATCTTTAGGTTCATCAAGAGTCAAGGAATCAAAATTTGAGGTGGAACAACACCCAAAAATACAATCCTCATAGATCTTATCATCAAAATTTGATGGTATCTCATCATCTGAATTTTTATTATCACAGTCCTACAAACTTGCATTCATTTCAGACATAAAACTTTCTAATTCTTCGTACTCACTGTCATATCTATCTGAAACACAAGACTACAAACCAACTCGCTGTGAGGTATTCTTCCTGAAAAAATCACTATTGTTGTCCTTCAGTAACATGATTGACACCATATCTATCTCTACATCTAATATGTCAGATACTTTCTCATTAGCCTCTTCTTCATCAATATGAGGAATAATCACTGTCTGGGACAAGTTCTCTTCACTCATATTTTTGTTCAAATCATAATCAATAATAGGGATAATTTAATTAGTAGGGATATAAAGGTCTTGACATGGTTCCTTGGTTTCAGATTCATGCTTTGCTTCAAAACATAACATCTTAGGATAATATACCCTTCCAGATAGATAACCCCTAGGGATTCCATATTTTAAATTATTTTCAATATCCATTGCTATTCTATAAGCCTGATGTAAGGTTTTAGGATCCTTATCTCTTAGAAAATAACTCTCTTCCTCTTCAAATGCAACCAAATAAACAACTAAGCATACTGCATCATTTGGTCTATAACTGCTAGGACTGTCATCCAATGCCCTAGCAAACCTAAGATTAAAAGCAGGCACTAACTCATCTTCTTCTTTTTGAATGTCCATGAATGTTTTCATAACTGAGCTTGGATTAATTATTTCACCAAAATGTTCCATGAATGCTACCTTGAACTGATCCCATGATGAGATAGAGCATACCGACATGTAGGAGAACCAGTCTCTGGCATTTTCCTTCAAAGACTGAACAAACAACTTCATGAAAACATCTTCCTGATTTATTTCAAAATCTTCCATTATTTCAGAAAACTCTTGGAAATGTTGTTATGCTAATTCTGACTTCTTCCCATTGAATCCTGGTAATTGTTCCCTAACCCCTACAGGAACAGGATTTGGGAAACCTTGGATACCATCAAAATTTAATGGTTTATATCTTTCCCTAAAGAAAGCTCTATGATGACTTGGCATAGGTTGGGCACTTGTTTTTGACATTTCATAAGGAAACACAAGCACATGATACATATTTTCATTCATTCCCTTATTTCTTTCCCTTCTCTTGAACTATTACATTGTAAGGCTTAAAACATACTCCATCTAATCTTATACAAAAAATGAAAACTGAATCACAAGAGCATGTAAAATAATTACTACCATTCCCTTCTTTAGTGCTTCTTTCACTCTTTAGGGAACATTTTTTTTTACAATTTTCATGAAAATACACTTGACTCATGAAAATTTAAATACCTAGAAATGTTGAAGTTGTTGTTGCCTTCTTTAACCCGAGACTTGTAAAATCACCTTAAATCCTTCAAATCTTTAACACTGATCTTTTGAAAGAGTCGCCACCTCCTTGCAGAGGACAAATACTCAAACAACTAGAATTTCTTCACAGGTCATATTTGTTTCAACACATCACTACAACACTTTCTTATCATCAAATGACATTACTGATTCTATCCTCAACTTGTCAGGGTAATTCATCATAAGAGCTGAAATCTGCTTCATCCTTCCCGCACATTTTTTGGTTCTTCTTCAAGCAGATAGACACTGGTGCATAGATATTAGAGTCTCAGAATCGCCACTCACAACTGTGAGGTATTACATATAATCTTGAAAAATGGATAGATCTAGACCAAACTCTTTATAGAACAAGAACTATAGCAGATTTCTCAGTGACATTTATGAGAATTGACTCAAACCGACAAGGGACAGATTAAGAAGCTTTTTCACTCTGTCGGCAAAATCTCCACTATATATTTGGTAAATATTTTCTAACCAGAGATTCTCAACAGTTCATTTCATTCCCCAATAGAGTCGTCATTTTTTGTTGGTTACCAAAATGGATGATGAGTTTAAACTACTATAGGGTAGAGACCAAGCTGATTTCCTCCAAATATCTATGGAGAGCCACCTCGAACTATTAATATCTACCAGGCTTGGACCAATAATAACAAGGATAGAAAATCCTTCTACACTTTAGGCTCTATAGAACCAAGGAGGGTGATCCCTTCAGTAAGATATCATGGTCTCTGCAATGATACTCAGGAACTTACTGAAACAAAGTAGATTATCTCATAATAAGACTCAACACAAAGGGAGAATGCTCAAGGATGGAAAATTTGTCACTGGTCCTCAACCTTAAGCTGGAGTATGAGAGAGGGTGAGACAACTTTCAGAAAATACATAAATCTTGGAAAATGATATTATGATATTTATAAGAATAGTTGTGAGAAATTATAAAGAAGATAAACCAGAAGATGAAAACCTAATGACATTTTCTATCAAATGCCAATGCCTTATTCATTTGGGTTATAGAGTCTATGAAAAGTGTTACTAAAAACCTAATAAAATTTCATCTAATAGCTAGCCTAGCCTAAAACAATACCACTTTACAATATTCTTCTGCTTACAATCCTTCACTTGAACTGCTTATCAAATCCTATGGCAAGCCTTATTTTCTCTGTAATCTCATTCAAGCATTATAATTAACCCCTTGGACTAAAGAATTGAATGGAAGAATACATGCATCATAAAAATGCAATAAACAAATGAAACCCTTGATCCCATTTGCTTAAAAGAAGATAAAATCACACACAGGAGACTAAAGATTAGGAAAATATATTTACATTAATATCATAAGCTATCTTTTATCAGATGATAACCAACAAATTCAAAGATAGAATGATCCACTTGAAAAAGGAAACCTGTAACTATTCTATTACTTTTTTTCTCTGCAAAATAACATTACAGTCCTAGTTATTTCCTACGACTCTCTAGAACTACTTTAAACCTAACCCTGCAAAAAAGATCTGTTTTACAGAGATCTTTCTCAAAAAATTCAGACCCTAACTAATGGCCTTGAATTCCCTTTTATAGAAAACAAGGGAGTTAAAATATTAAGGCCATGGGACACTTGTCAACAAAACCAAGCCTTAGAGGTTGTACATAATTCTTGTTACAAAACACTCCTCCGCATGCTGGCGCCTATGATGAGGTGGAACCAAAATTTCCAACTGATTATTGGTAGAAACAAAAAAATTGAGTCATACTGATATCACCCAGACACTCCCAGATGGACTCTGAGATGCTCATTCTATTCCATAGCATTTATGTTCTTGAAAAGGAAAATAAATCCCAACATGGAACAAGACTTTCCCCCCAAATTAAAGGAAAATCTCCAGCCTTTATGCCCTAGATCAGAGAAAATGGAAAGAGGAACATGGTGGTAGATAGGATTTGTTGAGGAGTTGCAGCTTCCATGTTGTTGTAGAGGTAACTGGTTGTTGATCCTCACTCAAATAAATCCTCCTTTCAGGTCCATATGAGCTCCCTCTTGGAGCACTCTACCAACAAAATGTAGATTAAGAGTGGGGAATATGTCCAGGGTGACCTTTCCTGATAAGGAAAGGCTTTCACGCCCCCTCTGGCAATCCTCTAATCTTTCACAACCACTCTAACAATGAGCAACCTCATACCAAAGAAAAAACATCCACCTGGTGTTGCAAAATATAAAACGACTCCATTCATAGTTCTGTTTGAACATCATCCTCTTACTGATAAAGAACTATTCTCAGAAGAATGAAGACACTTGTATTTGTTTCTACCCATTTTATCATCTGCCTAGTGAATTTATAACTAGAAATTCTGTTCAATGTGTTGGTGTTAATCCATATGAAGAATCATCACCTTGATATCTTTTTCTCACCTTGTTAGTTACGGATTCTAGCAATCATTCCTATAACTCAAATCACGACCATTTCCTAGGCCGTCACTCTATTGCCACTAGCATGTGTTCACTTTACATGAATGATTTTATTTTGATCTTATTCCTTTCTTCAGTGTACAATCTCTTGCTTTAGGATTTTTGTCAATAGACAAACCTCTAAATTCATCAAAGAACTTGTGATCCATCACACTTGAACTGGAAGCTTATCCAAATCCTTTCACATCTCCAGGCTATCGTCTTTGACTATCTAATCAATTTGAATCGAAAAGTTTGAATCCCATTCATTCTACCTTTTCTCATGAGCTATGACCGATGCCTCCAAAATCCCTCCAAACTTCTCATTTCAAACTCAACCACATATCTCATCCAACTTGGCAAATCTAACGGTCATTTCTTACCAACTTAGCACTTTGACTTTCCATTTGTATTTGTGGACCAACAAAATCCTAATTGAACAGTGCCATATCATCTATCAACCAAACTTCGTCAGCAACCTCTTCGTAAGTCTTCCTGATCAACCTGAGACACGTGGCATCATCTTATGGTGCCGTAGTCCATAATCTCCCTTCAACTTCCATCGTGGGAATACGAGGGTCATCTGATCTATTCAAACTTTACCGCCTAGTATACTGTCCGTTGACTCTTCCTAAACTTAAAAATTGAGCACCTTTTACCTCGGGATAAAACATCTTCATTCATTCTAAGAATGTACCAATTGATGGGACTGTTAGTAACTCGACCTTTACCACCTCTAAACCGGTAACACAATACTTTTGACCGGTTACACTGCTAACCCTGTCGGTTTCCATCGATAACATGCGACACAATATCACGATATCATGGTCATTAAAATCCTCGCATCTTTGATCACAGGAAAGCGCTATCTATTGGATCTATCATATCTTTAGCAAATGGTCAGAGTATTTAGGACCTTTTGGACTTAGGAAAATACAAGCATGGGCATAAATATTTTAAAAGGGGACCAGTAATAGGAATGTCATGCGCTTGAAATAGGGAAATTATTATTTCATGAATCGGTTAATCAATACTTTGCTTAGGGAATAAGATGGCCCCGCTCATGGAAAGGGCACCCTCGGATTTAAGTGGAAAAAAAGTAACAACAAAATATATCATTTCTAGGGTTTTCTTCACAAAATGTAAGAAGTTTTGATAAACCCTAAACCCTAGACCTTGGATCGTTCATAGAGGATACAAGCAAAACTTGAAAATCAATGTTTTGAGCTCAAAAATTGAAAATTTCATGCAATCAATTTTGAGAGCTATCAGTGGCTCTATTTGGGGAGGCTCATTTCACAGGAATGAAGCGAGAGACTAGAATCTTTCAATGAAGCAAAGCAACTGCAGGAAAGACCAAAAAGAAATAACTTGGACAAGGTAACTTCAACAAAAAGAAACTACACTACCAAAGCAAACCTATCTAATGCTCATGGATAGCAACTTCTTTAAGAAAAGCATAAACCTCAAAATTGTCCATGAACAGGAAATTAAGAGGGGATTTATTCATAACTCCATTGGGCATAGAGCCAAAGAAAACCACTCGACCCCAAATCATTTGTGGCATGTAGGATCAGACCAAGTGTGATGACCTAAAGTCATCCGCCAATGTCAACCAGTGCTTTCCTCTGTCATAAACATGATTTTGTTTTGAAAGCATCAAATATAATCTAATAACATACGTGGAAAACCATTTTTCAAACTTGCTGGCTATTTTTATCCGTCCACTACTTAATTTTATCATTGCAATTACTACTGAAAATATGAAACTTGTGCAATGATATAGAACGTTTGCTATTTTGTGATCGTTCACAGGGGATACAAGTAAAACCTAAAAAATCAATGTTTTGAGCTCAAAAATTGAAAATTTCATGCAATCAATTTTCAGAGCTACCGGTGTCATTCTTTCATTAATTAAATGATGCCAATTATTTAGTTAATTATTAATTTTTGTCCTCTAATTTTACTATGTCTTGTCGATTTGTTCTCAATCACTAGTTTGATTAACTAAAATTTTTAATTATTTAATATTTGTCCTAGAGAAAATAATCATTTAATTTTTACCTTATCCTAATGCCACCTCTTTGGTAAATAAATAATTTATTCATCTACCCCTTTCACCCTCTTTCCCATTATTAAATTACTTGATTTATTTAATTGATTAATTTGCTAACATACGAGGGAATTAATTATTTTTAATTATTAATTCCACTCTATTTTCTAACTCCACTTCCCTCTCCACTCTTCCACCTTCCTCATTTCGCTCCACTTAACTCTACTAACATGCCATTTCCCTCTCCACTTAATTGGCTTTCACATTCGATCTTGTCCATTGATTTCCCTTTGATCTTGTATGTTCGATTGATGTTGAAAATCTATAAATTGGACTCTCGTTTCTCATTCTTTAGACCACGATATCTTGATTATCCTTGCGATTACTCTGTCAATTCACCTTTTATTTATGATATTTGTGCACTCATCTATTTGAGAGAAACATCAATTAGAGGAGAAAGAGAAGTGATTGAATAGAATAAAGGAGATGCATAATGTTTGTTTGTGTTTTTTATGTTGTTTTATGCATTTAATACTCATAGTTTCATTGATGTGATTAGGTTGTTGTTTATACATGATATTTATCTTTTCATGGTTGGCGTTATTATATCATGTGATCCTTATCGAGTGAACCCACAATAGTGGGTTACACTTTTTCGCCAACTTTGACACTGTAATATTCATTTTCAGAAAAAAAACAAAAAAAACAAAAAAAAAACAAAAAAAAACAAAAACAAAAAAACTTTAGATTTAGACACCTATTACTTCTAAACCGTAAGGAATTTGTAGATGATCTGAACTAGTGATTTGTGTCATTTTGTATTTAGATTCTAAAAATATCTTTTTTGATAATTTTTGGAATCAATTTGCTTCAATTTTTCTATCTCCCTCGAAAACTAGTTATTTTTCAAAAAACAACATTTTTAAAGAGTGATACTCACTCTGTATAGCATAATTTTTTTTTATAATAGATATGAATGTGATTCTTTTGAATTTGGTTTTGTAACATTCTCTTTAATATTTCATATTTTATTAAGATTTGAAGTCGAGTTAATTGTAATTTTGACATATGTCCATTTGATATTACATAACTTGTTGTATATGTAACAAAAATCATTTTTTTTGTTGGAAAGAGGACTTCAATATCTAGTGCGTAAATATTTTTTTAGAATTTTTTGAGTGACATTTACTATTTTTCCATAAGAATTGAAAAAAGAAGTTCATGTTTGGTGAAAACCCTACATTCATAAGAAATAAAATACAAATATATTAATGAAATTCAATATATTAAAAATTATACTATTTGGAAAGCTTATGATAAGGGCTAAATACTCTAAAAAACAAAAATTCTAAATGAATTCATTTGACCCCCCAAAAGCTAATGTAAAATTGGTTTTTTATCAGCATTTGATAGATGCAAAGGAGAGCCTTTGATCTAACTCTCTTCAATTAATTACTTCAAATGGGACCTCTTAAAGCTTAAATCATTATATTTTCTAAAAATGTACGATTTTAGCAAAAATCAGGATGTACGAAAAAGTGGGAACCAACATTCTGAGTTCACCCTATACCCTGTTTTCCTAGTCAACAATTACCAATGATGGATGGATTATCTAGTTACAATCAGGTAAAGGTGAAAGAATTAGAGCAATATAAGATTGCCTTTACTGCTCCATGGTGAACTTAGGGCGCCATTCAAGTTGACTAATGTGAGGGAAACATCCCAAATATCTATGGATGTTGCATTTTCTGATTTAATTAACATCATAATGGTTGTATATCAAGATGATCTCATAGCTTTTTCAAAAGGGTCAGATTATGGAATATCCTTAAATCTAAAAAAATGTACTTTTGGAGTAACAAAGGGTAAATGTATTGGTCATACAGTATCAAAGAATGGGGTTAGGATAGACCATAAAAGAGTAAACAATTGAAAAAAACCCCAATTCCCAAGATAGTCAGGTGAATTCAATTTTGTAAGGATATTTATGCTAAAATTTGAAAAGACAACAAAGTCAATCTCTAAAATATTGAATAAGGTTGAAAAAATATCTTGTGGAGCCTTGTTGTTTCTTACACACATTCCCTATTTGAAAGAGGGACCCCCTCTTCTTGTTGACTGCTTTGTTAGTACTTGTTTCAATTATCATCTTGTTTATAATTAGAAAAAGAAACAAATCCTACATTTAAGGCCTACATCCTATAGAGAAACCATAAATTAATTACTAATAGAATTGTGACTATCCCCAAGAACGAGTAATGTAGTATGAATTATGAGCACAAGATCCATCATGAGACCCTATGTAGTACCCCTACCCTAAACAGCTTTGTAAAACTGGTTTGACCTTGGTTGACTTTTTATGTGGCAATCCTAAATGGTTGAATTACCATGAGGTAATGTTGTAGTAAGATATTATGATTATTGTGCGTATCTGTTAATGTGTTTTTGCATCGATTCTTATGTAAGTTTAAATTGTCCTCCTGATTATTGTCATTAATCTCGAGCTAACATCTTCATTATATATATATATATATATATATATATATATATATATATATATATATATATATATATATATATATATATATGCTTGTGTGACTCTTGGTTGTAGGAGATTGTAAGTACAGTACCACCTAGGTGCGAGGATCGTCTTCACCTAGATTCGTAGGGTTGAGTATTACCTCTTTCGTCCTTAGAATTTGGGTTAGGTGGTTGTAAAACCTTCAGTTTACCCTAGTCATACTCAAATGAGCGTCGCTTGTGTTCCATCAGTTTTCTTTTCATTTGGGTTTGCAGGTCGGGTAATTGGTTTGCTTGCTTGGCGTGTGGTAAATAGAGTATTTAACCCTAAGTATTTATTTTGATTTAATGTGTTCATTTGTGCATTAGTAATTGAGGAATTAAAATAAATAGGTTTCTTTTATGTGATTAATCATTAATTAAAAAGATCGCTCTATTTATGTTTGTAGCGAGTTTAATTTAATGGTTAATTTTAAATAATGAATTTATTCAGTTTATGCATTTTAAAAAGGAAAGATTTAAATTTATTTGAAATAGAAATAATTTAATCTCTTTTTATTTTTGGAATAGAAAGATTACTTTTAATTATTTAAGAAAATCAATTTTGATTAGAAAAGTGAGTTTTACTCATATTTATTTTATATAGTGTGTAAGATTGATTTTGAGAATTTAATTTAATTAAAAATATGTTACCCTCATTAATATTGTGAAATGCAACTATTAGCTTTGTTAATTAAAAATTAAATGAGGGAGAAAAGCATTTCTTTTAATTAACTAAATTTATAATCTCAATGCATAAACAATTCAACTATGACTTAATTAATTAATTAATTAAATTAAGTTGCAAGCTGCATGATATTAGAAATATATTTTTATTTAAATTTTAGTGGAAAAATGAATTAGATTAATTGTATTTATTATTTCCTTGAATTTTAAATAAATAAATAATTAAATAAATAAAAGAATAAAAGAGTAAATAAATAAATGAATAAAAGAACTAATTGGAATTAAAGTATTGTTTTAATTCTTTATTTAAGAAAATTAATTATTTTGCATGATAAAAGAGAAGAAAAAATAATGATTTTTAATTATTGCATGTTAGTTTATCTTTTGCATAAAATTAGAAAATAAAATAAAATTACTTTTATTCTAAATTTAGGTTTTTTGAGAAAAAGCTATTGAACCTAGAATTTTAGTTTAAATAGGGAATAGATCTTTATTTTAGATAGACAAGAACAGGTCAGGAATTTAGGTGAAGAAATTTATTGGAATCATATTGAAAAGGTTAGGGCACTTCTACAGATATCTTCCAGGAAAGCTACACCAAGTTGGATGAATTCTTAGTTGTGGGTTTTTAGTAGATATTTCCATTTTTCTCTATTTGATGTGTGTGTATAAAATTATTGTCGAATATAAACCCTCTTCTGGGGAATTCGATTTTTATTTTAAAATCCATGCCTGGCGTGTTTTTCTAGTTTATGGGAAGAATGTAATTTTGAGAACATTGGGAAAATTATTATGGAAAATTATTCTCTCTGGTTTGATTTGTTCTGATAGTCCTTTAAATAAATCTCTGTGATTTCTTTAGAAATAAATTTAATTGTGAATTAAACTTATTGGATTATCTAATTTTTTATTTTTTTTAAATGTAATTGAAATAAAGTTCTGTTAATGAATTTTATTGAATAGGAAAAAATTATTTCTATGTAAATTATGTTAAGTGGTTTTTATGGATTTGGAAATTATTTTCTTTAAAAAAAATTAAATTTTTTAAAAAATAATAATAAAAAAAAAAATAAAAGAATAATAATAAATAATGGTAGTGGCTACCTACGGTAGCATTCGCTACCAACGGTAGTATGGGCTACCGTACAGTAGCACGGGCTATCGTGCTTGGGCCAACGTGATAACATTTTTTGTTGTATTATTATTTATTTTGCCCTGTGCATACTGTGACGTACTGTTTCGGGTTACGTGCCCAAGCTGGTTATGAGTTGATGTATATTTGTAATATATATGTGTGTGTGTGTGTGTGTGTGTGTGTGTGTGTGTCTACATACAATTATATTATAGCTATAAAATCAGTTTATAGTTTGAATATTTCAGAAAAGCTTATAATTTTTATAATTGATAATTATGTTAAAAAATATTAGGAGAATTATTTCTTGAGATCTTATTTAACTTATTGAACAAATGGCAAATTGATTTCTTTCAATTAAATAGTTGTACTTTCTTATTGTCAGGAAAATCTTTGATTGCAAGTTATTTATGCTTTTAGCTATTTTAAGAAAAGATTGTCTATATTAGGATCTTGTGTAAATGGTGTTTGCAGTCAAGCTTAATTTCATTGCAATTTTGGTTGAGTTGTCATTGTGTCCTATGTTGATATTTTTGTTTGGACCTTGTCATTTGGATGTTTTGGGGTACCTGTTTATGTCTTCGGTTTCTAGTTTGGTTGTTGCCTTGTGATGGTGTTTTAACTGGTCCTATCCTTTATGCGGGTGTCGAGTGTTGATTTGTGGTTGACCATAGCGGGTCAGGTCTCTAGTTAGAGTACTACCAGGCAGTGGACCTTGTATTAGCTTTTAATATGTTTAGTTGGATCCGTTTCCTTGCAGGGATCAGTTATGTAATTATTGACCGATGTGGTCAGTTGTTTATTAGTATGATTCGCCTCGATGGCAGGAATGTAAATGATGTGGAACTTATGTACCCTAAAATTATTAAATTATCAAAGGGGTCTTGTAGTTGAGCAGACCCAAATATGTAGCCCTCTAGGGGTGAACTCCGAGATCATTTTGGTGTTATGTGTTGCTTTTGTTCTTATGTTTCATGTTTTAGTGTTAGCATGTATGGATGGAATTTTGATAGAATGTGTAAGTGGATTAGATGAAATTAATTGTAAATGCATGTATGCAGTCATCTTTTAAATGCAGTAAATTGGATCATGAAGGAATGTAGGTTAGAATAATGGAATGTATTTAGTTATTGTTAAGGATATTAAGTATGCATGGGAAGATCTCGTTAGTTTATGATGAAATTCAAGTGTGTTATTAAATTGGATGCATGATTCAAATTTTAATAAAAAGTATGAACGTAAGGTATGAATACATTTTAATGGATGAACTTTATCTTGTGATCTATATTTTGTCTTATTGAAAGAAATTATCCTTGTTTAAGAAATATCTCGTTATTAAGACAATCGGCTTATTGGATTAATTAGTGTACGTTAAGTTAAATGTGAAATTATGTAATCGCGTTGGAAAACTCTTTAGGTGATAGTTGATGTCTTCCACTGTGTAATCTATACTTTGATATCTTATTGTGTCTTTATGTTGTGTCTTATTTTAAAAAAAAAAGTTGTTGCACTCCATTCATGTGTTTAGCTTTATCCCTTCAGGGTTTCCTGGAGGGGCATTATATTTGGTATCAGAGCCCAAGTTGCAAACACTGGGATCTCTGGTTTCACTTGTGCCCTTAGTTGGTGTGTGGTGCATCGACATTATGTGTATGCTTGTCCTCCTTGTTGTATGAGTGTGATTGAGCAGACCTTAACTTGTGTGTAATGTGTGTTTTCACACCTTGTTTTTACCTTCTCGATGTGGGTGTTTTGGAGTGATTGTATGTACTTTGTGTTCTTATTGAGGTCTTGGTTTACAATTTCTCTTATTTTGAAGGAGAGTCATATGTACCTTCCTTATTGATTGTTGTACTCTTTTGACTAATCCATTTGGGTTGGTTAGTGTTGTTTGAATCTAAAAGTACGAAATGTGTGTGTTTAAGAGTGTGATCTAGTTTAGTGTTGTCCACTTGAAGGACTTGTATGGTAAATATTGAATGCTTATTTTGAAGTAAAATGAATGATTATCATCCTTCCTCCTCTTTCTCTCTCTATAAATTAAATGTTTTTGTTATATGTGTATTTATCTCTTATGTAAGTTTTCTTATTGCAAGAGAAAGGTTGCGATTTCTTGAGCCCTTGTGTGAGCCTTACAACGCTTATGTTTTTTTTTTAGATTATAAAAGGGCTTTGGTTTGAAAGTGCATATTGGATATTGAGAAAACAAAAATTATATGTTTACACTAAAGAATTCTCCATATGTTTCGTAGGAGTAATATAATTAAATTCTATCTTAATTAAGGTGCATTAATATGCGAATAGTTGATTTTGTGAAACTACTTTGGTTGTAAAAGAAGTATCAAAAGGGAACATGTTATAGTAGCTTTGAGAGCATATTAATGTAATGCTACTAAAGAGTGCATTGATTTAAATAGAGTGTTTATAAAACATGTGAAATTGTACTTTTTGCATTTTTGGCTTGTTATGGAAAGATGAAAGTCTTGAGCTTCATAACGAAATTTTCATAATTAGTAATGTGGTTGTGAATGCTTAATGGATTTATAAAATATATCAGAATGATGCTATTTCATTATGTAATGGTGAATTGTTAAAAAAAATTCAGTACTGGTAGCTAGAGTAAACTTTATTCAGTGATTCATGTGGAAAGCATAGGTAAAATATTTCTTGAGTAGATGATAGTGTATTGAAAAGTACTCCCTGTAAAATGTGACTAAATCAGTAATAGTGCTTTCCTTGTGTATTGTAAGAAACCTGTGCTTGCTATGTGTGCCCATGGGATGGTGAAGTAATCAACCATGGAGGATATGTTTACTTATGAGTATGGGAAACCATGCTGTTTATGTGATGTTGTTTATTTGTTTCCTTACTGACAGCCAACCCACGGGATTGTAGATAAGTTAGTATGTGAAGGGGTAGTATTAAAAGTCACCATTCCTTGAATAGTATGGAACGACGTATGACTAATATCAATGTGAAGCGACTTTAGCTTCTCTATTTCGAGGAAAAATATAGTTTTGTAATGAAATCGTATTATAGGTGTACTCAATACTTTCCCTTGTGATGAACTGATTTATAAGGTTCATGTGTGCCAGCCTATTCCTATCCTTATATTTGAGCATATTGGTGTCAGTTCTTGAGCAGAATGATGGTTTTATTGGAGGATATTTTGCCTTGTCTTCATGAAAGGTATGTTATTTTGCCTTGTCTTCATGAAAGGTATGCTATTTTGCCTTGTCTCCATGAAAGGTATGTTATTTTGCCTTGTCTTCATGAAAGGTATGTTATTTTGCCTTGTCTCCATGAAAGGTATGTTATTTTGCCTTGTCTCCATGAAATGTATGTTATTTTGCCTTGTCTTCATGAAAGGTATGTTATTTTTCACATGAGCTACCAACTGTCCAGCATTGGTAAACATGTGGGTGGACCTTAGCCATGTATACCTCTAGCTTACGACGAGTATCCTGAGAGGTACATTGCTATGCAGGGTGTGACCTACGCGTGTCCTTTTCTATGAGGTACATTTCCATGCGGGATACATCCATTGCGTGTCCTTGCCACTTGGAGTATTGCCATGCCATGTTGAGACATGATGCGGGGTGTGACCTGTGTGTGCCCTTTTCTGCGAGGTACATTGCCATGCAGGATACGTCCATTGTGTGTCCTTGTCGCTTGGAGTATTGCTATGCTGTGTTGAGACACGATGCGGGGTGTGACCTACGCATGCCCTTTTCTACGAGGTACATTGCCATGTGGGATACGTCAATTGTGTGTCCTTGCCACTTGGAGTATTGCTATGCCGTTTTGAGACACGATGCAGGATGTAGTATACATTTCCATGCAGGGTACCGACAATTTTTAGGGTAGAGCCATGCCGCGTGATGACGTGATGCGGGGTGATGTCGAGGTGCACACCGCCATGCCATGTGGGTAGTGTGACTATGTTGCACCACATGATGAGCTACTGCATTAGCTAGACAATTGTTCCTTCCTTCCTCATTGGTGGCTAGATTCTACTCACATAGTGATGTTATGTGCAATTATGATATTTTTCTTTTAATTTTATTTCCTTGTGGGCCAGCAATTTATTTTATTTTGACTTTGAAGGTTAAGCCACAATCTAGTGATCTTTTACATACTTGATTTGGTATTGCAAATTCTAGATTATTTTATTGCCTTACTATTGGAATTGGTGATTTATTATTTTTATTCTTCTGTACTTTGGTGGCTAAACTGATTTGTCCTTATTGTTTTCGTATGCTGGTCTTGTGTTGAAATGTGAAATTCCTCTCCAAGGACATATGAGACAGTCTTGGTTGAGTGTGTACGAGGAAGTAGACGTAAGGAACCTTGAGGATGGGGGTATGTGAGGCTGTGAAACAACTAGCATCCACTACCTACCTATGAGTGGTGACTATCTCTTGGAGGCTAACCACCTTACTCAACAAGGGATGTTCACGAAGGTCTTGTATGGAAGGTAGCACCACTATGGTGTGCCCTAGCACCATCAAGCCTTTGAGTGAGATGTTGGATATTTATGATCATAGTATTATTCTGAGATCAGCCATAGAGATGTTGATCGTGCATGTTATCTTTGACTGAGCATTAGACATGCTCACATGTGGCCTTTTGTGTTGTGCATTCCAGTTATGTGGATGATTATTATGTGTAATCATGGAGTAAATTGTGCTAACTTGTCACTATGTTATGGGACGTAGTCTTTGGAAAGGTTTTTATATGCCTAGAAAGTGTAAACAATTGAGTTATTTATGTTTCTCTTATTTCATGAAAGTTAACTTGGTTGTAGAATTTGATATTTGAAGCTAGTTCTATGTGATAAAGTTTTATGAAAAAGATGTATTGGTAAAATAAATTGATCACGATGGCATGTTTTCTGGTTATGTTTGATACATGAGTATAGTAATTGTTGTCTATATCTTTTAATGCTTTAATTTGGTGTAATGAAAGAAAGAAAAACTCTTGTTTCTCTACTATGATTGTGGATAATTCCTAGAATATTTTAAGAAGTGTATGGTTTTAGATATATCTTGAGAAAGGATAATGACATTCGTAGAGGATTTAGAAATAAGGTTTCAAATGTTGAGAAAATATTTATATGTGCAAATTAATAGTTGTGAAATGAGTTTTAGGGCTAATACGTGTTGCATAATTTCCGCTTAGCCTTATGACTTTCAGGAGTAAGTCGAAGCTTAGGGGGGGAGGATGTAGTACCCCTACCCTAGATAGCTTTGTAAAACCGGTTTGACCTTGGTTGACTTTTTATGTGGCAATCTTGAATGGTTGAATTACCATGAGGTAATGTTGTAGTAAGATATTATGATTATTGTGCGTATCTGTTAATGTGCTTTCACATCGATTCTTATGTAAGTTTAAATTGTCCTCCTGATTCTTGTTATTAATCTCGAGCTAAAATCTTCATTATATATATATATATGTATGCTTGTGTGACTCTTGGTTGTAGGAGATTGCAGGTACAGTACTGCCTAGGTGCAAGGTTCGTCTTCACCTGGATTCGTAGGGTTGAGTATTACCTCTTTCATCCTTAGAATTTGGGTTAGGTGGTCGTAAAACCTTCACTTTACCCTAGTCATACTCAAATGAGCATCGCTTGTGTTCCATCAGTTTTCTTTTCATTTGGGTTTGCAGGTCGGGTAATTGGTTGGCTTACTTGGTTTGCATGCTTGGTGTGTGGTAAATAGAGTATTTAACCCTAAGTATTTATTTTGATTTAATGTGTTCATTTACGCATTAGTAATTGAGGAATTAAAATAAATAGGTTTCTTTTATGTGATTAATCATTAATTAAAAAGATCTCTCTATTTATGTTTGTAGCGAGTTTAATTTAATGGTTAATTTTAAATAACGAATTTATTTAGTTTATGTTTTTTAAAAAGGAAAGATTTAAATTTATTTGAAATAAAAATAATTTAATCTCTTTTGCTTTTTGGAATAGAAAGATTAATTTTAATTATTTAAGAAAATCAATTTTGATTAGAAAAGTGAGTTTTATTCATATTTATTTTATATAGTGTGTAAGATTGATTTTGAGAATTTAATTTAATTAAAAATATGTTACCCTCATTAATATTGTGAAATGCAACTATTAGCTTTGTTAATTAAAAATTAAATGAGGGAGAAAAGCATTTCTTTTAATTAACTAAATTTATAATCTCAATGCATAAACAATTCAACTGTGACTTAATTAATTAATTAATTAAATTAAGTTGCAAGTTGCATGATATTAAAAATATATTTTTATTTAAATTTTAGTGGAAAAATGAATTAGATTAATTGTATTTATTATTTCCTTGAATTTTAAATAAATAAATAAATAAATAAATAAAAGAATAAAAGAATAAATGAATAAATGAATAAAAGAACTAATTGTAATTAAAGTATTGTTTTAATTCTTTATTTAAGAAAATTAATTATTTTGCACGAGAAAAGAGAAGAAAGAATAATGATTTTTAATTATTGCATGTTAGTTTATCTATTGCATAAAATTAGAAAATAAAATAAAATTACTTTTATTCTAAATTTAGGTTTTTTGAGAAAAAGCTATTGAACCTAGAATTTTAGTTTAAATAGGGAATAGGTCTTTATTTTAGATAGACAGGAACAGGTCAGGAATTTAGGTGAATAAATTTATTGGAATTTTATTTAAAAGGTTAGGGTGCTTCTACAGATATCTTCCAAGAAAGCTATACCAGGTTGGATGAATTCTTAGTTGTGGGTTTTTAGTAGATATTTCTATTTTTCTCTGTTTGATGTGTGTGTATAAAATTATTGTTGAATATAAACCCTCTTCTAGTGAATTTGATTTTTGTTTTAAAATCCATGCCTGGTGTGTTCTTCTAGTTTATGGGAAGAATGTAATTTTGAGAACATTGGGAAAATTATTATGGAAAAATTATTCTCTCTGGTTTGATTTGTTCTGATAGTCCTTTAAATAAATCTCTGTGATTTCTTTAGAAATAAATTTAACTGTGAATTATATTTATTGGATTATCTATATATATATAATTTTTTAAATGTTATTGAAATAAAGTTCTGTGAATGAATTTTATTGAATAGGAAAAATTTATTTCTATGTAAATTATGTTAAGTGGTTTTTATGGATTTGGAAATTATTTTCTTTAAAATAATAATAATAATAAAAAAATAAAAAAATAAAAAAATAAAATAATAATAAATAATGGTAGCGGCTACCTACAGTAGGATCCGCTACCGTCGGTAGCAGCAGCTGCTACCGATGGTAGCAGTTGTGCTACCAGACGGTAGTATCTGCTACCAACAGTAGTAGTATGGGCTACCGTACGGTAGCACGGGCTATCATGCTTGGGCCAGCGTGATAACATTTTTTGTTGTATTATTATTTATTTTACCCTATGCGTACTGTGACATACTGTTTCGGGTTACGTGCCCAAGGGTTTGGTAAACAGACTAATTTATGTGTTAATTTATATGATGTGTATATAAATAGATATATGTATATATATGTGAATATATATATATATATATATATATATATATATATATATATATATATATATATATATATATATATATATGTATTTATATATTAGATGTGTTTTCTTTGTGGTGGGTATTATATTATTTTACTGTTATTTAAATACTGGTTATGAGTTGATATATATACAATTATATTATAGTTATAAAATCAGTTTATAGTTTGAATATTTCAGAAAAGCTTATAATTTTTATAATTGATAATTATGTTAAAAAATATTAGGAGAATTATTTCTTGAGATCTTATTTAACTTATTGAACAAATGGCAAATTTATTTCTTTCAATTAAATAGTTGTACTTTCTTATTGTCAGGAAAATCTTTGATTGCAAGTTATTTATGCTTTTAGCTGTTTTAAGAAAAGATTGCCTGTATTAGAATCTTGTGTAAATGGTGTTTGCAGTCAAGCTTAATTTCATTGCAATTTTGGTTGAGTTGTCATTGTGTCCTATGTTGATATTTTTGTTTGGACCTTGTCATTTGGATGTTTTGGGGTACCTGTTTATGTCTTCGGTTTCTAGTTTGGTTGTTGCCTTGTGATGGTGTTTTAACTGGTCCTATCCTTTATGCGGGTGTCGAGTTTTGATTTGTGGTTGACCATAGCAGGTCACATCTCTAGTTAGAGTACAATCGGGCAGTGGACCTTGTATTAGCTTTTAATATGTTCAGTTGGCTCTGTTTCTTTGCAGGATCATTTATGTAATTATTGACTGATGTGGTCAGTTGTTTATTAGTATGATTCACCTCAATGGCAGGAATGTAAATGATGTGGAACTTATGTACCCTAAAATTATTAAATTATCAGAGGGGTCTTGCAGTTGAGAAGACCCGGAGATGTAGCCCTCTAGGGGTGAACTCCAAGATCATTTTGGTGTTATGTGTTGCTTTTGTTCTTATGTTTCATGTTTTAGTGTTAGCATGTATGGATGGCATTTTGATAGAATGTGTAAGTGGATTAGATGAAATTAATTGTAAATGCATGTATGCAGTCGTCTTTTAAATGCAGTAAATTGGATCATGAAGGAATGTAGGTTAGAATAATGGAATGTATTTAGTTATTGTTAAGGATATTAAGTATGCATGGAAAGATCTCGTTAGCTTATGATGAAATTCAAGTGTGTTATTAAATTGGATGCATGATTCAAATTTTAATAAAAAGTATGAACGTAAGGTATGAATAAATTTTAATGGATGAACTTTATCTTGTGATCTATATTTTGTCTTACTGAAAGAAATTATCCTTGTTTAAGAAATATCTTGTTATTAAGACAATCGGCTTATTGGATTAATTAGTGTAAGTTAAGTTAAATGTGGAATTAAGTAATCGCATTGGGAAACTCTTTAGGTGATAGTTGATGTCTTCCACTGTGTAATCTGTACTTTGATATCTTATTGTGTCTTTATGTTGTGTCTTATTTAAAAAAAAAAATGTTGCGCTCCATTCATGTGTTTAGCTTTATCCCTTCGAGGTTTCCTGGCGAGGCATTACACCTTGGATAGCATAAAGTTGTTGTGAAACCCTTGGTTTCAATGGTATTGGGAATAAAGATAGGAGAAAAGCCTAAGTCCTTGACTGGTGGGTCACCTACCTTGTCTTGCTTCAAGTGAGAGAATTTAGACATACTTAAATTTAATGGAAGGAGTGAGAATGAAGATGAGTTCATAAGAAATTAAAGGTCATATTGTCTTACTAGGTTCAAAAGGGTGTTCAGTGACTCACTCATCTTACATAAAGCTTTAGGGAAAAAAAGTGAGGATTCACAAGAAACAAGCCTTACATCAATTATTTCAAGGATCAAAAGTGTATTTAAAATTGTTCACGTTTGAAAATATTCTAGTTTGGGACATGGATAGCTTTAAGGCTAGACAACTCAATGACTGAATAAACAATTCAAAATGATACCAAAATGGACTGAAAGTATGTAAAGATTGGGGTCACAAGAACCTCAATGATAAGACACCCATAAAAATTTTCCATTATGCATTATCGTACCTGGAGTAGGAAGAGTACCGATAACAATAATCATAGTGATGCATTGAAAGGATTGTTAAAATTTGGCTAAGTAATTTGGAGAAATGGTTTATGTTTTGATGATTCAACATGCTTTATAATTTGTAAGTTCATGTATAAATTGAGTTTTCCCTCATGAAATTATTTGGCAGATTTCCAATACCTCCTCTTTAACCAAGGATTCATATGTTGTCTAGAGGCCTAAGAATCTAATCTCCAATGTATGCACCATAGAAACATTTAGAGTGTTATAAACTTATTAGTGAAAATGCGATATGTTGTTTGGATAGAATGAATCATTGTGACAATGTGAGTGAACCCCCCTATTCAACAAAGATCAAGGAACATGAAATGTCAAGAAACAATACTATATGGATTCATTATTAGAAGGTCATTATGACCAAATTAGTGAAAAAGACCAAAATTCTAAAATAGAATGGGACTCAAATATAAACTCGAACTATATTTTTAGTGCATGATAAAAAAATAAAAATTTATGTTGCAAGTTGTGGGAAGCTTATTTTCATTGGTTTTAAATGAATATTTTCTTGTGTTGGTAAAAAATTAGGGTTTCACCATTAAATGTAGCAAAACTACTAATTTTTGCTTAGTTACCATCACATTAGGGAAATAAATAATTTGATAGATCTAGCCTTAATAGATCTAGATTATGATAAGATTCCAAGGGTTTTATATGCAACTTTTCTTTCCCTTTAAATTGAATTGAATTAATTAAAGATGTTGAAATTAGGGTAAATGTGTGGATATTAAAGAAATTATGCTTAAATAGTGAGCTATAATCGTCAAACAGATCCAAAAACTTAGATTTGAGTAGTAGATGAATGTTTGTGAGATTTTGCCAAGTTCTAGAGGCAATCAAAAGCACAAATAAGAGAGAACAAAATAGATGATAGGAATAGATTGTATTCTATCAAGATGCAAAATGTGATCAACTGGATCATCAATCATCAATCATTAATCGTTACATACAATGAATATGAGCCTGCTTATATAGGCAAGGCTATATGGATATGTGAGCACACAAACATGACATGTGGCTCAATAAGAAGCAAGGGTAGGTAGGAAATAGGTGTGGTAGGTAGGAGAATCAATATAATATTCCACATGAGGTGGATCACCAACCGAAGGTGGAATTATCACTCCACAATAAGTGGATATGATAGAGTAGTAACAAGATCACCATAAAAGGTGGAAATTCTCCTACACACACTATCCCAATGTGGCACAAACACCCAAACGTCTCATACCCAAACTACTATGAAATGCATGTACCTAAGTAAACTTAAGTAAGGTGTAATAATATCCAAGATGAATAATTATTTACACCAACAGCCCCCCTTAAGTGCAACTTAGGGGAATTCACTTCAGTCTACAATGCAACTAAGCAATGCAAGATGGGTCTCAGCTACTAGGCCATGTTAGGTACCCATGTACAAATGCAAATGCAATCTCCCATAAAGCAGGGAAAGAGAGAAAAACCACATGGGAAAAAAACTCCCCCCCAAAAGACAGATGAAGAAAGCACACAATGCTCTCAATGATGAATGTGAAGAACAAAATATGTCCCCCCCATAAGAGAGAAGAGGAGACCATGAAGCCCTCCCTCATTGTCGAATCTCCTGCAAAGATGGTCCAATGATGTTGACCAAATACCTTCCCATTAGGAAGAAAGAGAGCCAATGTTGCACCAATACTATCAAAGTGTGACAAAACCAGGTACCAAGTCGATGACAATGAATCACTTGCTGCAACATGATAAAGATCAGACATGGAGACAACCTGCTTTGAGCATCATCTGGATACTCGTAAATGGTAGAAATACTGGTATAATCTAAGTCTCGTGGGAGCCATGCACAAATGTGTACAATCTAAGTCTCAACTAGATCCATGCACCAAGTCTCACAAGATATTCCTAATCTATGTGTACAAAAGGGTTACATCAAATATGTCAACAATGACAAGATACAAAGAGATGTGGCACTTTATGATAGTGTGAGTACAACATTTCTCATGCAAGAGCATACAACATGATAGTGCAAATCTGGAAACATGAAAATGATGCCACCAAGAAGCCCAGTAGAAAAGATGCCTTCGATTGGGATGTGGCGAAGAGATATAAAGGAGCAAATCAACCACCCACCACCCCTTGACTGTCGGTTGGAAGCACTGCAAGATAGGTATGAAGTGACAAGAAAAAATTGTGTTCCCAATTTGACTTATTTTAAGATATTTTTGTTTTTAAAAGATTTTAAAAATCTAAATAAAAACAATTTATTAGAAGCCCATAAAAAAACTTTATTAAAAAATAAAGAAAAAATTAAAAATGGCGATAGTCATTTTTTTTAAAATTTTGAAATAAAAAAAACTTTGATAAAAATTTATTAAAGAGAAAAAAAACTTATTAAAGAGAAAAAAAAACTTTATTTTTTTTATTATAAAAAAAAACTTATTAAAAAAGTGTTATTTTTTTATTATTAAAAAAACTTATTAAAAAAGTTTATTTTTTTATTATTAAAAAAACATTAAAAAAAACAACAAAAAAAATTAAATCTTTAACCTCCCCCCCCACGGAGAGGGGCCCGTAGAGCACTGCGGTTATTCGCAAGTACACTGTGGGGCCTCAGTGCCTGTGGTTACTTGCAAGTACACTACGGGGCCATAGTGATTGCGGTTACCCACAGGTACACAACGGTGTACCCGCAGTACTCTAGGCACCCCCAATTTTTTTTTTAAAGTTTTTGAAAAAAATATAAAAAATAGAAAATGATTTAAAAAAAAAAAAATTCTCGCCTGTACTTGCAAGTCCATACAACAGGCTAGGAGGGGAAATTTTTTCAACTCAGGGTAACGGAGGCCGATTTTGATGAATTGACAGTCGATCTTGGGGTTTTGGGACCTTTTGAGCGCAATGGAGATGACGGATTTGGCCAAAATGCTCCAAAATTGCAGATTGCTGCTGGGACAAGTCACCACCCTCCACCTTCAAACGACTCTAGATTTGGATGAAACAAAAGGCAATTCTAACTTTCTCAAACCTCCTCAATCCAATGATGACCTCAAATTTGATCCAATATGCTCTAATAATAGCTTGCAATAGAAAGCTCCAAAATGCAAAACCCCGAATTTCTCTCAATTGACAAAGCAATGACACTCTAATGGCTCTGATACCATGTGAGATTTTGCCAAGATCTAGAGGCAATGGAAAGCACAAATAAGAGAGAACAAAATAGATGATAGGAATAAACTGTATTCTATCAAGATGCAAAATGTGATCATTTGGATCATCAATCGTTAATCGTTACATACAATGAATATTAGCCTGCTTATATAGGAAAGGCTATATGGATATGTGAGCAAAAAAACATGACATGTGGCTCAATAAGAAACAAGGGTAGGTAGGAAATAGGTGTAGTAGGTAGGAGAAACAATATAATATTCCACATAAGGTGGATCATCTACCGAAGGTGGAATTATCACTCCACAATAAGTGGATATAATAGAGTAGTAACAAGATCAACATCATAAAAGGTAGAAATTCTCCTACACACACTATCCCAATGTGGCATAAACACCCAAGTGTCTCATACCCAAACTACTATGAAATGCATGTACCTAAGTAAACTTAAGTAAGGTGTAATAATATCCAAGATGAATAATTATTTACACCAACAATGTTCAAATATGTTCCCAGAAGTTTAGCCTGAATTGTCAAGACCATGGTGGTGGTCGCCCTAGTCCTCCAAACTTTTCACTGTCCAAAAGGTAACCTATTTGTCTTTGCTAATCTTGTCATTCCTCCAAAACACAACTTTGTACATGTTCCTGTACACAGTAGAAAGGGGGAAATAGTTGGAAATATGGGTTTACCTTAGGTCAAACCTCGGCTTTGGAATTAACCATGAAATAGAATTGAAATGTAAATGGAGTACTATAATGGAAATTCTTTCCTTTTGAGGAAAAGGCTGAAAATATCTAAAATGCTAATGATATACCTTTTAATGAAGTTTTGTTTTTCTTCACAGGGAATTAGGGTTTCATGTAGATAGTCTTCATAAAACATAGAACATGAATATAATCTCAAATGCTATAATCTTGACTTCACTTCTATTCCAATTCTTGAAAGAAGACTATATACATATAAAAATGGCTATGAGCAATTAAATAAATATTTTATATTTATTTAATAATTATTCTATTATTAAATAGTTAATTTGAAAAGATTAATTTATTTAATTCATTTCATGTCCTTCTATTATTTAATTAAATTCATTATATCATTTTCTTCTAATCAATTAATTAAATATCTAAATATTTAATTATTCCTCTACCTACTATACTATAGTCTTATTAATTAAATAATTTCTTAATTATTGAATCCCTTTTCCAACTCATCTTTCCATCTCCACTTCATCTCCACTTTGCCAACTCATCTATCATGTGGCTAAATCAATTCAAGAAAATAAAATAAAATAAAATAAAATAATTTATTAGCCACTTATCTCCAACTTTCAAAATAAAAAAAATATTGTGTGCATATACATATTTCCCAACCTTCTTCTATATTCTCTCCAACATCCCTATATCTTAGGAGGACTTGAGTCCACTTGTCCTCTCATTGCTACATCTTCTCCAACCATCCTACATACTCTCAAGTCTTCAACTCAGTCAAGGTGAGATGAGTGACACTTGTCTTCTCCTTCCCCCTTTCTCTCAACCTTCAACCTCTTTCTCATAGCCATTCAATTTGCAAGATTCAATCATGACCTTTGATCTCTGCCACCTAAGTTCATGCAGTCAAAATCTATAAAAAGAGGTCTCCTAAGACATTTTGAAACTAATAGCTAATCTTATAGTCATTCTAGGAGTTTTTATTTCCATCCATGAGTTTGAGTTTGAAGCAATTAGCAATTTTAGAATTTTTATCATAGCTTAATATCATGTTAGCTTAAATCATTTGCATATGCATATCGTAGTATCAATTAACTATCAATCTATTCTTCATATTCCATCTTGGAAGATACCAGTGCTTGTCTGAGATCAAATAATCTGCAACCAAGGACAATGGAGTTAGGACACAATGAGACATAAATCATGAAGGTATAATCTCTTTTATTTACTTTTATTTCATGTTTTTCATTGGTTGAAGTTAAATATTTCCTGTAGCTTTCTTTTATATTATATGATGGATTAACAAGTTTCAGGTCAATTCTCTGCAGTTAAACTTTAGCCTCAACATTTTTGGCACCCATCGTGGGGCTCAGGCCTCGTACAACTTCTAGTATCCTACCTTTTTCTTGCTTAACACATTTGTAACCTATTTCACGCCTGTATGGAAAAGGACAACACTTTTGGCAGTTAGATTCATGCTTTTGTGCTATAGGTTAGTGTTTTTGTGCTGTAGGTTAGTGTTTATGTTTAGTAGGTTAACACTTTTGGCAGTTAGGTTAGCACTTTTGGTTGAGGATTCACGCATTTAGTCACTTAGAGTAGTGCTTATGTTCAGTAGGTTAGCTCTTTTAGTCAAGGAATCATGCATTTTATCACTTAGGACAATGCTTTTGTGCTATAGGTTAGCACTTTTGAGTTAAAAGATAGCACTTTCGTTAGATTAGTGCTTCTATTCAATTCCCAAGCAAAATTTGTAAGTGCTAACAAAATTTTTTGCAGGTCCTAATGTTCAAGAACTGAGAATTTGAAAATTACTAACATATATGTGTGCGGGGTTATTTTGAAGTAAAATTAATGCATTTCCTCACATAGTTAATTATGAGTTTATTTTGGAGAGTAATATATCATATCTTGTTCATCTAGTCTAACTAGGAGGATAATCAACAACATGCAACTTGCATTTGAGTGTGTTCTTTAAAGTAGTTGCACATAAATTTTAGAAGGCTTAAAATAAACCTTTGTCTTTCATGCTTTTTGAATTAGTATGCAAGTATGCTCTCACCCTCATATGGTGATAAACAAACTAGACCTATTTCCTTCATATGTCACCTTTAGAGGGCCTACCTTCTCAAGTTGCCTTGAAGGGACTAGTGAGAGGGGAAAGACCCAAGTGGAAACGAGCTAATATAGAGTCCTTCCGATCCACTTTAAATAAATCATGTATGTGACAAAAGTCATTGATAATATGTGTTGATTAGTTCATACTGATACTATTTTTGTTAGAGTAATTGGGTCTTTACTTGATTAATTAAACATTATTTGTTTAATTCTTTAAGTTCCCAGTTATCTTTTTACACTTAAGCTAACATTAGGTGCATATAATTAATTATTTTAATTAATTATTATGTGCAAGCCTAGGGTTTTCCCTTTTTAGGGTTTCTTGACCTATTAGAGGTTATTTTTTCTTTTTGTTGTATTATCTTTTACATTAAATTTTTGGTGAATTGGAGCTCTCATAATTTGAGAATATTTTTCTTGTGTTTTGTATGTTCTTCAGATTTTGCTTCATTGCTTCTCCTTGTAATAGGTTATTCGGCTTGCAGAAGATCTTCAGGCTACTGTGGGGTTGTATTTCTTAACTTCTATATGGTATCAGAGCTTAGATTTGCAGCTACCTGTTCCTATTTTTGAGAATTTTTTGCATTGGAAGCAGATCTAGGGTTTTAGGATTTTTTATGTACCTAGGGGTTGACCTTTTTTCTGAGCACTTTGGGCCTAAACAGACCTCACCATCATGCTCAGAAGGCCCAAAAACCCCTATGGTCATATAAAATTTGACATATTTTGGTTCCTGAGCCTCTAGGAGCTTTTTTTTTTCTCAGATCCAAGCCGTACGACTTTGGCACACAAATCGAGAAAAAAATTTGAAGAAAAAAAAATTTGCCTTTTTACGGCATACAGGCCGAATTTTGGATTTTTTTATTTAAAAAAAAAAAATAAAAAAAAATTGCAAAGCAAAAAAAAAATTAAAAAAACTACAGAGGAAAGGAGGGCGAAAAAGTTTTTTTTTGGGCACCGGACCTGACAGTCTGGCGCCGTATGGCCCCTGCGGATCCGTCAGGCCCGGCCCCCACCAGCTATCCCTTCTAGCTCTAGCTCTAGAAGCCCCCACCACTGACTGCTCCTTCCGGTGCTCTCCTCCTTCGGCAGCCCCCGCCGCCGGCGACAACCTTCGGCGCCCACCGCTCCGGCCCAACGCCGTCGCCGCCACCTATGCTCCACCTAGGTCTGCTCCACCTCTACTCCACTGCCCCCTCCACCCGGCTAGTGCTTTTCTTAGCCTGAGCCACACCACCTCCACCTGACCCGAGTCCCTCCTCCACCCGGACCTCCACCAACTCTTCCTCTCTAGTCTTTTTGAGAGGGAGTCAGTTTTTTGGGCCTAGATTGTGCATCCGAAGTCGGATTTTGGTGAACGAATAGGTGTCGAAAAGGTGATTCCGAGCTGGACCTTGTGGTGGTGATTTTTTTTCTTGAATCTTCTATTTGACTATATTTTTTTACTAGTCAAAGTTGGGCTTCCTTTTTGCACTTCTGGGGCCATAGAATGGGCAAACAAACTCCATTTTTTGAAAGCGAATAGGCATTGGAAAGCTCTCAGCATGCTTTATTCAATTTTGTGATCTTTTTTCTCAGAATTTTCACTAGGTACATGAGATCTCAGTTTGAAGTTTTTTTGCTTATGCACTACTTCCTTCTCATTACTATGTACTAGGGTTTGGGTTTCTCTATTGTGGGGGGGTGTTTTATCTCGCTTTATGTCATTTATATTAGAAATCAAGAACACCTAAACTCTCAAAACAAATAAACCCTTCTGCATCCTTTGTCTATTCTGAAAGATAACATAATAAAAACAACCAACAAGCAGGTGCAGGTACAAAGTTTTCTTTGTTCTCATGGCCGATCCTTCAGTTGAGTTGTTGACTTCACACAACTATCACACCTGGAAGCCCCGCACAATGAGGCTTCTCAGGGCACGAGGGTTGTGGGCTTCTTTGGATGAGGTTTAGCCAGTCTTGCAGTGTCCTTATGAGATTCTTATGCACTAAAACAAGCTGGATGAGGCCATGGGTTTGATCTCTTTGCATGTCTCTAACAGTCTTTTGTTTCACCTTGATGAGTTGCTTACTCCTCGAGATATGTGGTTGAAGTTTGATTCTCTCTTCGGGAGGGTCAATGAGATTTGAGCATTACAAATTGAGGCAGAGTTGACTTCTTTGTTACCCGATTCCTTTCCCACTATTGAGGATTTTTTGAACAAATTCAAGACTACTAGATCTGTTCTTCAGGGATGTGGAAAGAATAAGACTGATACAGAGTGCATTCATTTGATTCTTTCGAAGCTTCAGGATCACTTTCAGTTTTTTGCCTCTGCTTTCTACTCCACCATGGATGGCTTGGGTACTCGTTTCAACATGCCTACCTTTGACATCTTTTGTGAGTGATTGTCTCATGAGCAGTCTCATCTTTCTCAACTGGATACGCTCTCAGGCTCTAAGAACAAAGCATTGGTTGCTCAGTCCTCTAAGGAGAAGGAGAAATAGGAGCAGAAACCGAAGCCGAAGAAGCCTTCTGCAGGTAGTGAGAATTCCTCCAAGCCTACTCCTAAGTTTGATTCAAAACCATTTCCTCCCAAACAAGGGAAATCTTCATAGTCTGGTGAGTCTTCCTCCAAGACTAAGAAGAAATCATCAGACACTTGCAGTTTTTGTGGCAAGAAAGGACATCTAGTTTCCAAGTGTTGGAAATGATTAGAGGCTTTAGAGGAAGCCATGCAGTAGCATCACATTTCCTCACCTCAGGCATCTTCTCCTTCCACAGGGAAAGGTCATGCTCTCACTGCTAGAGCTTCGACCTATGGGTCCACATGGATTCTAGATTTTGGTGCTTCTCACCATATGACACACACTTAGCAGTTGGTTACTGTTCTTGCCTCTTGTGCTATTTCACAGATTGTAGTGGGTGACTCAGTTCAGCTTTCCCTCTTGGGTTCAGGTTCTATCTCTTTGGATGGGGGTATTTTATAAGATGTTCTGGTTGTCCCTGACATCTTGACGAACCTCCTATCCATTTATCAGATTTGCCACTCTAGCTCTGGTAAGACAGTTGAGTTCTCACCACATGATGTGGCTATTTGGGACCTCCATGACCCTGATTTGGTTGTGGCTACTGGTAGTGTGGATTCTGCATCTCGTCTCTATAGATTTGATGAATTTGAGCCCTCTTTAGGTACAGGTTCATCTCTCATAGCACATGCAGATTCAGTAAGTAAGCTTTGGCATGAGCGATTGGGCCATGTCAATTATAGATATCTTCAGCAGATGAGTACATAGGCACTTATTCTTGGGCTCCCACAGATTTCCTGCACTGATGGTGTTTGTCATGGTTGTGTGCTTGGCAAGTATCATAGAGATTCCTTTCCAAAGGGAAGAGCCTCTCGTACTTTGGCTCCCTTGGAGTTGATTCATAGTGACCTCATGTTATTTCCCACTCCTTCTTTTTCAAGGGCCAAGTATGTACTCGCATTTATTGATGACTTCTCCAGACGCACATGGGTGTACTTTCTTAAGTACAAGTTTGATGTCTTTGATTCATTTCAAATCTTCAAGACATATGTAGAGAAGTAGTTTGGCTGTTCTATTCAGTGGATACGTATAGATAATGGGGCGGAGTATGTGAATCAGGCTTTCAGAGATTTTTGCACTGAGCATGGTTTGCAGCATCAGTTTACTATTCCCTACATCCCTCAGCAGAATGGTGTCACTGAGTGCAAGAACAAAACTTTACGGGAGATGGCAAATTGTATGATTCAGTCCAGGTCCATGGATTTGTCTTTTTGGGCTAAGGCAATCAATTGTGCCAACTATATTCAGAATCAGATGCCTCACAAGGCTCTTCAACATATGACTCCTGAGGAAGCTTGGTCTCATGACAAGCCAGATGTTTTCTTTTTTTGAGTGTTTGGCAGTGAGGCATGGGCATTTATTCCTGATGCTCAGAGGAAAGCCATGGAGCGAAAGAGCTGACCACTCATTTTTGTTGGCTACTATGAGGATGTTAAGGCATACAGGTTGTTTGATCCTGATTCTAGAGAGGTCTTGTTTCAATGGGATGTTCAGTTTAATGAGCATCTTCCCAGAGTGGATACCCGGACTCCAGTGGCTACTCCTCTACCTACTCTGGCCACTGCACCCCTTCAGGATATTTTTGAGGATGATTCTGATGATGGTGTTGATGATCCACCATCCCCACCTCCACCATCCCCACCTCCACCTGCTCCACCTTAGATGCCCAAGTGGGCTTGCCTTACTATTGAGGTGGCAGGTCCTATGACTGGTGATCCTTCAGATACTCGTCGCACTCATTCTCATACTGTGGGTTCTAGTCTTTTGAGTCATGCTATTTCAGATGATCCTCAGAAGTTTTTAGAGGTGATAGGTCACCTTGAGTGGGATTGTGCTATGGAGGAGGAGTATTCTTCTTTGATGAGGAATCATACTTGGGATCTCTGTCCTCTTCCTAAGGGTAGAAAGATGGTTAGGTGTCGCTAGTTGTTTCACACTAAATATGTTGTTGATGGTTCCATTGATAAGTACAAAGCCCATCTTGTTGTGAAGGGGTTTTCATAGGTTGAGGGTATTGATTACTCTGAGACATTTGCTCCTGTTGCCAAGATGAATTCCATTCGCTTTGTACTATCTCTTGCAGCTTCTCGGTGTTGGCTTGTTTTTTAGATGGATGTGAAGAGTGCCTTCTTGCATGGGGATCTACAGGAGGAAATCTACATGGAACAACCTTAGGGATTTGTGCAAGATAGTTCTTTGGTTTATAGACTTCGGTGTTCATTGTATGGTCTCAAACAGGCCCCTCGGGCTTGGTATGAGAAGATGGACTCTTTCTTGCTCTCCATTGGGTTCTCCTGCAGTCATTCTGATCACATCATCTACATTCAGCTTCTTGAGGGTGACATCTTGATTCTTGTGCTATATGTTGATGATCTTCTCATCATGGGTAGCTCATCCTCTATGATTCATCATATTCAGTGTGCCTTGATGGATTAGTTTGAGATGACAGAACTTGGTCTTTTGCACTATTTCCTTGGTCTGTAGGTGATTCAGTCTTCTGATGGGATCTCTCTCTACTAGCAGAAGTATGCTCTTGACATGCTTCAATTCTTCGACATGCTTTATTGCAAGCCTACTCTCACTCCATTTCAGTCAGGGGTTGTTTTGACCACCGCTTGCCCCACTCCTTCAGTAGATTCTACACTTTACAGGCAGTTGGTTGGCAGTTGGTTGGTAGTTTGTTGTACCTGACTCACACTCATCCTGATATTTCCTTTACGGTTGGTCTTGTCTCTCAATTCTCCCATGATCCTCATGAGAGTAATTGGCAAGCTACCAAACATATTTTGAGGTATATTCAGGGCACTAGTTGTCATGGCATTCACTATACATTAGGAGAACCTCACATTGTTGGCTTCACTGACACAGATTGGGCTGGTGATGTCACTGATTGGAAGTCTACTTCTAGATTTATTTTTTGTCTTGTCTATGCTCCTATCACATGGTCTTGCAAGAAGTAGACTGCTCATGCATTATCATCTATAGAGGCTGAGTACCGAGCTACTATGCTCACTAGTCAGGAGATCTTATGGCTTCGATAGTTGATGACTGAGTTTGGTTTTCCTCCTGATAGTCCCACTATTTTTTGGTGTGACAATCAAAGTGCTATTCATATTTCCCACAACCTGGTAGAGCATCAGTGGATGAAGCACATTGAGCTTCACATGCATTTCATCCGTCAGTTGATTCAGGATGGTGTTCTCATTCTGGAGTACATTCCCACTTCTGAGCAGGTTGTAGACATCTTCACGAAACCTTTTGCATCGCTGTGCTATCTTCAATTACGCTCTATGCTTGGGGTGAAGGAAGTTGTCCTTAGGGGGTCTATATGAGGCCTTCCTTCCTTCTTCTTCTTTTAGCATGTTCTTTTATCTCTTTTTAGAGAGGAGTTATTTCCCACTGGGTTTTCTCCTTTGTCTCCGTTTCATAGAGATTTCATTGTATTTGGGTACCTGATCAGGCCTTGTTGTCGGGACCCATCTTTCATGCTTTCAGTAGTTGTTCTAGGTTTTAGCTTCTCCCTGAGTCTAGCTTAAGGGGGGGTGTTAGAGTAATTGGGTCTTTACTTGATTAATTAAACATTATTTGTTTAATTCTTTAAGTTCCCAATTATCTTTTTACACTTAAGCTAACATTAGGTGCATATAATTAATTATTTTAATTAATTATTATGTGCAAGCCTAGGGTTTTCCCTTTTTAGGGTTTCTTGACCTATTAGAGGTTATTTTTTCTTTTTGTTGTATTATCTTTTACATTACATTTTTGGTGAATTGGAGCTCTCATATTTTGAGAATATTTTTCCTGCGTTTTGTATGTTCTGCAGATTTTGCTTCATTGCTTCTCCTTGTAACATGTTATTTGGCTTGTAGAAGATCTTCAGGCTATTGTGGGGTTGTATTTCTCAACTCCTATAATTTTTCCCCATAAACCCTATGGAGCATAACCTCTATAGGATGGGAACCTTCTGTATTTATAGAGTTTAAAGTTTCGCATGTATGGCCACATGATCGGAAGCTCTTACTAAAAATATTTTGTAAAGTTGTCAAAATCCTTCTAATTATTGGCGCAGGAGGTCGGACCTCTGAAGTGGTTGACACACATATAGTTCTTAGTAGAGATATGAAGTTTTCCATTGGGAGTTTTCATGGAAACTAGTGCTTGGCTGCCCCAGAGAAGTGAGTGCCGATGGTGGAGCCAGTGGGGTCAAGCACCTAAATCTCTGCTTTGAATAGTGTAGCCTTGGGGGAAACCCCATGTGAGATTCAACAATTATTGTCTTGGCCTGCCATAGGATTTGTGCTTTCTTGTGCACTTTGATTTCTAAAACATTGTGTCTACAAAAAATGTTCTAAAAAATGGTCAAAAACTTGAAAACTCATCAGTCTGAATTGAGCAAAAATCTTACAACTTGCTGGAAAAATTAAAAAATCTCTTTCACACAGTCATAATCACATATTTGTTGTGTAGAACAATAGTTTTTCCCAACGGAATAACGCTTTTAAACAACAGTACAATGATTTTATCCCTTAGAATCATGCATTTGATAATTGGAATAGCGCTTTTGAACATAAAACCACTCTTTTACACCATAGTTTAGCACTTTTATTCCATAGAGCAATGCTTTTATCATACAGAGTAGTGCATTTATCATGTAGGTTATCACTTTTGAAAAATTGGTTAGAACAAATATTTTATTGCATTCGAAACATAGGAAATTTTTGCATATCACACCAAAATTTCAATATCATTTTCAGATACTATTTTTTTGAGTAGATTGGTTTTCAACTATCACAGGTCTTCAAACTAGTCAGATAATCAGGTTACCAATCAAACATACTATTTCCAAAGGTTTTCATAAGTATAAAATATTCAACAAGTTAGTGATTCAACCATCTCAAGTGCAAAAATCAACATCATTATCAATTTCTCATTAGGATATATCAAATCCTTTATCATGAAACTTGATCATATCAACCTTTGTTCATTATTTTGGATATATCGTTCCTATTTGAACCTAGGTTATATCAAAATAAAGATTGCACTCACATTAGAATCAAACAAACTTGTAAACCATCATATGCTTATATGGGTTTTAAATATCGCCTTAAGAAAAGAAAACCCAGTTATAAGGCTACTCTAAAGAGGATAAGATTCTTGTATATCAATCGTAGAATATTGTTAAAACATAGGACATTCCTACACTATTTTTGTCACTATTTACATGGTTATGAAACAAAATTTGATGGAGAACTTTTACAATCACGTGCCTTTCAACAACAAGATGCTTTATCAAAACGCACTAATAACAATGGTAAAATCAACAAAGATTATCTTCTTAAACCAATAATCACTTATTGAGTTGCATTTAGGAGGTCATAACTTTGGAAGTTTTCAAATCAATCACATGCTAGTTTGGACTAGAGCTCAACACGAGTAGTTCAGAAGACAACAAAGACAAATGGAAGAAGAAAATTCAATGTTTCAAACTTTTGGATACAAAGATGTTGATGAAGAGGTAGTCAATAACACCATTAGAGACCTTGAACAAGATGATAAATTTGACAAACTAATGGAAAAATTATTGGAGAAACAAAAGAAAAAATATTTTCTAATGTTGGCAAAATTAGGAGCTAAATTGCCACAAGACTTTAACATAGAAAGTTTGAAACAAGATGTAGAGACGAGTAACAATCAAAACACTGATGATCCCAATAACGAGGATGTAAATCGAGTAAATCATGAGGAAACAAGAGGAGATAAAACAAGAAAAGACCATGATGATACAAGAAGAGAGTGTGGTTATAGAAGAACTTATGAGGATACAAGGAGAACCCATATTGAGAATCCTTTGTTCTCTTGCTCAACAAATGCAAACCTTACAACAACAAATACATGATATGCAAAATGGAACGAGTTCCAAGAAATATTAATTGGAGGATATATACCCATATCCTTTTGAAAAAAATTTAAACATGATACCATTCCCACAACATTGTGAAATCCCTAAATATGATAAATATGATGGGAAATATGATCCTAAAGATCACATTAGGGAATTTTGCACCATGAGTATGGAATTTACACACGATGAAACTTACGTGATGCGTTTATTCCCTAGAAGCTTAAGTGAAAAATCAATGGAATTCTTCTCAAGACTACCATCTAGAATTATTTTGAAGAACTTGTGAACATATTTATCTCACAATACTCCTACAATGTAAGAAATGATATAACAATGCTAGATCTATGTAACGCCAAGCAAAACAATGGTGAACCTTTCATGGTCTTTTTACAACAATGGAAATGAATGTTCAATAGATATCCAAGAGATGTACTTGATCAAGAGAAAATGGACATATTCATTGACAACCTTATTAGTGAAATGAGTTACCATCTTAAAATGCAATGTCCTACTTCTTTTGCTAAAATGATCGAAAATGGTCTAAAGATAGAAGATGCAATGGTAAAGAAAGGAGAGTTAAAATTTTACAACAATTCCTACAACAACAACAACAACAATAACGATAACAATAACAATGACAAACCTAAATTTTGGTCAAAGAATAGGAATGTTAGCAATGGAGGAAATGATGATAATAATGCTATCAAACAACAACCAAAATTCAACTTATCAAGTCAACCACCAAACAACAACAATCAAGAGAACAATAAATCCAAGTCTTTCTTCTCCAATTCTCGCAGGAAATTCACAAACATTGGGGAACACTTGGAATCAGCTCTGAAAACTCTTCTTGCAAATAAATTGATTACTTTACCAGAAGCAATAAATTATGAACCTCAAGTCAAACCTAATTGGTGGAATGACAATCATTTTTGCAATTATCATCGAAACAAAGGACACCAAACCAATGATTGTCAAAGATTGAAGCACCTTATTCAAGATTTAATCGATAATGGAACTATCATAGTGGATGGTCATAAGACGAATGAATCACATCTACCATTCAAAACTCCACTTCCAAACTATGAAAAATGTAAACAATCCAAACCAAAAGATGATAAAGTTAAAGCTAAGGTAAATTATAATTTTACATATGATGATGTGGTAAATGTCGTCATCGTTAAAGACAACACGCCTTCAGAACCATTCAATGTCATTACAAGAAGCAAAGAGAAAGTTACATTTCTAGGTATAACAAATGAATCAACATCCACTTCAAGACAATACAACTTAGTGGAACAATTGCAAAAGATACTTGCTCAAATATCAATTTTGGAGCTCCTAAAAGTTTCACCTATGAATAAGGAAATATTGGAGAAATCTCTAACAAAAACAATAGTCTCAAAAGACCTAGATGTGGATCAATTACAAAACATGGTGGGACACCTCATAACCCCATGTTGCTTATCCTTTTCTGAAAATGATGATGCATCCTTGCAACACCCTCACAATGCTCCCTTACATGTTGAAGTCACAATTCATAAAACCCATGTCAAACGCGTACTCATAGATGATGGATCTGGCTTAAACATTTATGCATTAAGTTTAATAAAGGCTTTAGGATATTAAGAAAATGCAGTGTATCCAAAGAAGAAAATAATTATCAAGGCATATGATGAGGAAGAAAATTCTTCTAAAGGGACTGTGGTGTTACAAATCAAAATAGGGCCTGTGGAAAGAGATACATTGTGCCAAGTTCTAGACTTGAATTTATCTTATAATATTCTTCTAGGAAGAACATGGATTCATGACATGTAAGTGGTTCCTTCTACATACCACTAGTTTGTTAAGTTTCCTCATAATGGACAAGAAGTCACTATAGTCATAGACTCTAGTCAATATTGCAATAATCTAAAACCAACACAAGATGCAAGGGTTCTACATAACAAAGAATGAGTCTATCCCACAAAAGAAATTTAAGAAAAATTATGGGAAACCTTTGAGAAAAAGATTAAATTGAATGATCAAGGAATGAGAAAGTAGTATTTACATAACTTGCCACTTTCACCTAAATCATATGGAAAGCCTAGAAATTTTCACAAACGGATCTCAGAGAAATCAGTTGAAATGTTTGATGGAGCATTTGTTAGAGCTGGAACACTTGTAGAAGAAACTAAAGACAAATACATTCTTAGTTGGTTGTACAAAGATGAAAATGAAACTATAGAAACAACTGCAGAAGTTAATATTCCCATAGAACAATATGATAATGGTTATAAGATCATGTAAAAGATGAGATATGAAGGAAAATGACCAATTGGTAAGAAACAAGAAGGTATTTCAGAACCTATTTGTCCTCACACACAATCTAAAGAAGATAAATCGGGACTTGGATATCCTAAATTAAAGAAAAAACAACATAATTATCAACATCCAAGGTGGAGAAAGAAAGCAGTCCCTACAGAAGAACCACAACAAGAAAGGATACACCAAGCAACATAAACAAGAAGAATATGAGAAATGACAGGAAGAACTTGCTATCAAAAGAGAAGAATGATCTTGCAAACAAGTTCAAGGAATACAAACAAGCATGAAACCTGATCAAGATATTCCATAAATAGTGAAAGAACAGATGGCCAAAATCAGAGAACTCTTCTCACAATATAGCATTCTTGTTAGATATAGTCATGTGATTCTAGAAAATAGCTTAGAAATAGATTCAAACGAATATGAATGGGTTCCAGATCCATCATCTAACTTATCAAGTGAAGAAAAGGATGAAGAACAAGAAGCTATTATAAATGAAGAATCATGTTTCACAAAACAAAGAATAGAGTTGGAAAGAAGACAAGAAGAGATCATAATTCAGAGGAAAGAGGCATATGCAAAACAACAAAGGAAAGAGGATGAAAAAGAACAAGAAGTGACACTATAGGAAACACAAACAGTTATTGATCAATCATCAAAAGATCAACAAATTATCAGATCTATATAAAATTTTGAGCCAACAATATTAAGGTATGGAAGAACCATAGAATAATTAATAGACAGTCAACCAGGATTGACTATTAGTCCAGAAGAAGCTGGGTTTGAGAGAAGACAAAAGATAGAAAGATAATCCACTATGTCATGTGCACAAGTATGCCAACTTCAAGATACAAATGAATCTATTGAAATTGATCAAGAGGGAGCATGCAATATCAAATATGTATGTGTTGATATAATCCATTCATTTGAGGGACAAATGTTAGATGATGAGTCACTTGATAGTGAATCACAAAATAACAATCTTGATTTCGTTAGAGCTTATTGGAGAGCACTTGGGAGACACTATCCTCAAGAGAGTTCTATTTATGAAATTACCTAATCTATGCTAAACTATGACTATTGTGTCATGAACCTTGAGACATCCAACAATGATGATGACTATGACTTACCCCTTCTTTATCCAGAACTGTGAGATTGGGATAACCTAGAAAACCTTGAATTGGATGTCTTTTCCAATGATCATGACTTAGTTGTATATCTTAATGCCGTAGAACCAATAACACCTAAGATATCTTACACCATGGAATTGAGTAATGATTCTTGCAGTCGGGAGAGTGCCAAACTTTCCAGTCGCAAAATTGAAATAAAACAAGGAAAAATACCTAGTGCTAAAAACCATGTCATGGCAACACTAGATCAATTAAGAGGAAAAATAAAGGACATATTTGATGGTGAAAACCTCCCCAAGGTGCCAGAAGATGGAAATTTTGACACCCTCTCTGCATATTTTTAGGAGATCTGCTATTTTAATAGAGCATATAGAAGCAATAAATATTGGTACATCAAAGGACCCCAAAGTCCTTCATCATGCTACATCATTATCAAATGAAGAAAGACTACATGGAATTATTCAAACAAAGACATATAAATTTTGCTTGGTCCTATGCAGACATGATAGGACTTGATCTAGATCTTATCATGCATCATCTCAATGTAGATCCAAAAGCAAAACCATTAAACAAAATCTGAGGAAGATGCATCCCCACATTGATCTCCTTATAAAAGCAAAGATAAAGAAACTATTGGATGTGGGTTTCATAAGACTTGTTGCCTATCCAGAATGGATTTCAAACATTGTGCTAGTGTCAAAGCTAGATAAAATCATAAGAGTCTGCACCGATTTCATAGATTTGAACAAGGCATGTCCTTGTGTAGGGGAAAAAGTGAGACTATGGATACCCTAGTCCCACTCTCATACACACTCAAGGAATACAAAAGAGCCTAGGGAGGTAACACATGTCAGCTACTTCTTATGAGAAAGAGAGAGCCATGGATTACCTCCTAGGTTTTCTATTCCTTTATTGTAAATGAGAGAGAGGATTGACGCACAATGCAATCTAACCTAGAAAGCAAGTAAGCAAGAAAATCCTAATCTGAGAATGCAGATCAAAGAACAACTGATACAATGCTAAAACGTATAGATCAAAAGGAAAAATTAGAGGTGCACTTATATCTAAAATCTGAGTAGAAATGTCTAGGACCAAGGTGTCACGCCACTGTCCTGAATATGTAATTTTAGAGCTGCAACCAACAAGAGGGATTCTAAGATCTGCAAAGTACTGTTCTGTCAAGTCCTCCTGACAAAGGGTAGGACCATGGTGCCATGCCCCTGTCCTTGATAGATTTCTACACTTTTGAGACTTGTGGGTGGCGTTGATGCCTTTTCCAGATTTGAAATTGCCTCCGGATGCCTATTTCTACACCTGCAACTGAAAAGGGAAGGTTTGGGGTGGCTATATATGGTTTTGCCTTAGTCGAACCCCCATGTTGGTGATTTTGACCTCCACGAATAGCCGATAATGTACTAAAAATGTGTGTGCAAGAACCTTATGTATATGCAAGATCCTAAGAATGAAAGTAAACAACCTAGAGCAACCCTAAAAAGTAAACCCTAATTGCTTATAATTGACAAAGTAAATGCTCTAAATCCACAATGCAAAGTGATCTAAAGCATGAATATGAATAAAAATGAAGCTTATGAAAACACATGAAAATAACATGAAACCATACCCAACCCCAAGGGAGAGTTACAAGCCAATCATTAGTCGATAATCTCCTATTGTTCATCTACATCTTCAAAATCCCCCAATTGATAAAATTATGCTTGATGAATGTTTGATGGATGGATGTTGAATGTTGTTGAAGACTTCAAAGATCTACTCTTTCATTACAAAGAAGGCTTTAATACTTCAAAAGCTTGTTCTTAGATTCTTAGAAGAAGACCCTTTCAAATGAAGAAATAGAGCTCTTAAGTATGAAACCCTAGATATTAATTTCATGTTTAGGCCAACCTAGGATTTGAATTTCCCATTGATATTTTGGGGTTAAGCATTATTATATCACAGGATTGTGCTCCCAAAATTTCAGGGAAAACGTCGCAGACAATGTGCATTCCCACCATGGTCCGACCAACTTTTTACCAAATTTTTGGGGCCATTAGATATGATGATATTAGAGCGCATCCCAAAGTTACAACTGATTTAGAGATGTTTTGATATGCAAAATTGGGCCTAAACGGTCAAAATAAGACATAATTAGGGTTTATGATTAAATGATTTATTGGAGGAATAAAATGTAAAGAGACACGCTTAGGGTAAAGGGCTCAACTTTATAATGTGTGAAGTGATGAAATATGACTTTAGATTTAATTAAATTAATTAATTAAATGCTTAAAGGTAAATTAGAAATGTAAGATGCAAGACACACTAAAGCGGGTGCTAACCTAAGTGTGAAATTCTACCACCCTAGCAAGAGTGTACAATTTACGACACTACATTTAGCCCCCATTTTAGCGGTCATATGACACTACGTGCATATGCAAGATAAAATACAAAAAAGTAAACATAATTTGAAAAAGGATATATCCATAAGTTGTCGAACGAAGCTCCCAGCAGTATTAGCAGTACATAGTTAGGAACCACACCCTACAAAACCATATTTTAGATCACAAAATAACCTAATTATTATTAAGGAATGTGATGAAATTCATGGGTACCTCTATGCCCCCCTATTTCATCTTGCTTATCAGTGAGGTGAAACAGGGTATCATGTTTTCCACAACGAATTATGATAAATAGTTTGATTAAGCAAGTTCGCAACAAGGCTTGATTACCCATCCAAGCACATTATGGAACTAACGCAAAGTGAGAGGGAAAACTCATAATTCCACCACCACTGACACTACGAGAATCAGAGCTTCCTAGCTCAAGATATGATAGATTGAAGAAAAAGTGCAGAAATTAGGGTTTTAACTTAAAAACATAAAGTCAAAAAGTGCATAACAAATAAATATGAAAGTAACACCTTCATTTGTCACTTTCTAACTTTTTTGGTAATATTCACTACAGAGAAGCCTCCATACAAGCCATCATGCCTCAATGATGATATGAGTGACCTACATAGATGGAGATCCTATGCCAGTCCGTACTCACTGACCGACTACTCGACAAGGCAAGTTGATCTTACGTTGAATGCATTTGACTTTTTCATGTTTTCATAGTTTTTAGAAGTGATGATGTCATCACCTAGTCTGGGTCAGGACCCTCCATTTGGACACCTAGGGGTCCTAAGGCACATTTGTCCTCCTAGGGCACAATGGTCCCCTCTGGGTGCCATGGTCCCAGTAGGGAGCCATGGTCCTACTAGGGAACCCTGGTCCACTTAGGGCACCCTGGTCCCTATTTGGGGTGACCAACAACAACATAGGATCAGGCGATGAATTCTAGAAGTGATAGAATGATTGCATTGATGAGATAATGATAGATGATCGATCGATTACTGATGATAGATTACTTTGTGTTTTGCAGACACTATCGTACATACACGAGCATATCATTGATCTCACCTTTTGGAGCCTCTGGGAGCAGATCCTGAGGCTGACAAAAGGAGAGAGGGATTTACTACTTGCAATGGGCTTGTGGTATGCGATGACCATACTGACCATTTGATTCCATATTGTGATACTGATGGAACTGATGGAGTGGTGGGATGCAGACACCTCAACATTCTCACTACCTATGGGGGAGATGGCGATCACCCTTGAGGATGTATACCGCATTATGTGCCTACCCATTAGAGGAGAGAATATTAGATATCGATCTGACCAGATAGAAAAGGATTACAAGAGAGAGTAGGAATATGTTGTGGGGACACTGATATGTAATGAGATGAGGGTTTGCATTATGGTCAACTAGCTCCTACACACTATTGGCAAGGTTCTATTGGTAAGGCAACTCATGATTGTGACTCTTGCATTAGTTGTGTGCCCTAATGGGCATGACACACATATGCATGGAGGACTCATCTATGCCATACGAGCTATGGAGAGACACAAGAGAGTATACTCTTGGGGTCGAAGCATGCTTGCACATCTCTATCATGACCTTGGGGAGTTTTTGTTCGGATAGGGATGTAGCCTAATGATATGCACGCTACTACAGGTGTGGATGTTTGAGTATATTACCTGCACTAGACCTAGTGGAGCCCCCATAGAGATAGTCCCAGAGAAGCCTAGGGTATATGCTTATCCTCTTACCTGTGAGTGGCGATTCAATGATCTCCTATATTGGAAGTTGAGCTTGGATAGATTGATAGTGGGTGGGGTCATATGGAGACCCTACCTCAGGATGTCCATGTAGGCAGAGATATGCAAGCAGATGTTTAACATGCAGAGGAACCATATAGTAGAAGGAAAATATAGCCACATAGTCATTCCCTTCTACTTTGACTAAGTTCAACAATAGTTTGGGTTCAAGCAGTGTGTTCCTTCTGACGTGCCTATGTACATACGACACTCACAAGTGATGCCAAGGCTAGGAGTCATTCCTAGACCTACCAGTGATGAGATTGACATCACAGATTTGAATGGGTCAGATCAAGACATAGTGATAGATTATAGAGATGATTCAGGTGTGCATCGATGATACACCACATGGTGTAGGAGAACATACCCTAGAGTGAACCCCAGACCATGGAGATAGTTGGGCGATGGAGAGGGATCTGATGCATTTGAGGAGGATTCAGATGATCAAGCTGATGAAAGAGAGGAGCAAGAGGTAGGTGGATATGGAGGAGATCTTGATACTGCAGAGGGAGATCAGGATGGAGATGATGAGGAGGATGAGGAGGAGGAGGAGGAGGACAAGGACGAGGGGGAGGAGGATGAGTTAGGTACAATTAATCACTCTAGGGATGATACCAGAGCCCTAGATCCACTGAGTCTCCCACTGCAGGTAGAGAGGGATCCCATAAGGGATCCTAATCTTGGTCCCCACTGGCCCACACCTACTATATAGAGATAGTATGAGCATGGAGAACCTAGCAGGTCCCAGTCTCAGGAAGTCCTTGTCCATGATCCCTACTGGCAAGAGGGAGATCCAGGTAAGGTGCCTATTTATTGATTAACATATGTAACTTACCTGATTTAGATTTGATGATATAGAATATTACTAATGAAATGTTTTTTTCTCTATCTTGCAGCTAGTGTCTAGGAGTGGCATTCTCTGATTTAGAATGAAATGACAAACCTTATTGTGACTGCACATGTTGCTAGTTCCACATAGATAGTGCACAAATCCCAGAGGAATGTAGGACAACACAAGAACCTTTTCTCCCCTATTTGGACAAAGGTGGATGTCCTACGAGAGAGATTATAATAGATAGAGCATGACCTAGACGTGTCACAGACATAGGCAGCCACATACCAAGGGATCATGATGGAGAGGGATCACAATATCTCCTCACTAAGTCACTCATGGTCCATATCATGATACACCCGTATGGGGCCACTCCAATGACCAGATCAGGAGAGGGCATCTAGCCACCATCCTCTAGCTACTAGTCCTAGGGATAGAAGATGATTTTGATGTATATATGATGACACTCATGATTATGTTATTTTTAATGCTTAAACAATGTATGCATTTCTTATATTAGAAGTAACATATTGAGTAATCAACATGTATATCTGATTTAATTTCCATGTGATTGATTTGTCAATGCTTCATGATTAAATTGATACATGTGTGATTTTATTAAATAACTACGTATTTAATCAAATGATAGTTTGATGATGTAAAAGAAGAATGTATTAAGCCTAAGAAATATATGACTAGTGTGATTTAATTAACTCTAATTAAACATGACATGACATAATTTCCACTTAACACATAAGAAATTGTATAGCATGTTAACACATATGAAATGTAAATCTATTACAATTTACATAAAAAGAATCCAAGATAAACAATGCAGTAATAAAACATGCTTGTCAAGAATGAAGTAATGTAGACCAAAACAATATAACATCATTTAATCTTACATACTTTAATGAAGACATGCTAACATATTACCCAATTTTGAAGAAAAAGACATAAAGAGAGAACAAAAAGAAGACTAGAGAGAGAGAGAGAGAGAGAGAGAGAGAGAGAGAGAGAGAGAGATAGAACTAGGCATAGTATCTACGAAGGTGCATAGAATTTATGGGTTCCTTGAGAGGCGTACCTTCCACATCTGCTATCCTATAAGCAATTGATCCATAGACCTCCACAATGATGTATGGTCCAAGCCAATTAGGATGGAACTTTCCTTTCTCTTCAGGTAAGGAATTCGTGTTGCGCTGATTCTCATAAAGGACTAAATACCCTACCGAGAAGGAATGTTGAATAACCTTATCATTACAGCTTCATTGCAAAGTTTTATGATATGCTTGAATATGCTCGAGGGAATTTATAGGCATTCATCGAGCATCTCATGTTGTTGAAGTCTTTGCTCTTTATAAGAATTGTCATCCACTATACCCCTAAGATAAACTCTCAAAAAAGGAATTTCTAACTCCAAAGGCATAATGGCATCAGCACCATAAACAATATTATAAGGGGTACAAACCGTAGCAACACCAAGACCATAAAGGTTAGTCATTTTCGAAGAAGAAGGAGGATTTTCAAAAAGTGAAGGATCAAAATCCTTTAGACCATAAACAAAGGAAGATGAAATTTGAGAAGCCGCCACAAAGTTATTACTCAATGGCCCAGACAAAGTAGATTGCTTTTTAGGTTCTTCTTCTTCTTTCTTCTTTTCAACCTTAGGTTCTCTAGGGGGAATTTTGTATTCCCCTATGAAAGTAGGATTGAAATCAAGGGATCCCCAATCATCTTTTGCAAGAATTTATTCAGGAGAGAAAGTATTCTCAATCGTAGAGTCAGGTTGAGAAGATTCTTCCTCAAGAAGCTTAGGTCCACTTGAGGAAGTATCAGGGATCGATCCAGATATAGGAGACAGGTTTGATGAACTAGTCACACTAATCAGAGTAGAATCTTTAGAGGAACTATCTAAGATAGTTGGGGAAGAATTGATTGAAGAGGATTTATAACTTGATGTTTGTAAACAAGCCTAAAATCTTGTGTCACCTAACAAGGTGTATGTTGTATTGTTGTGAATGAATTTGATTTGTCTATGTAATGTAGAGGGAACAACTTGTATCATATGAATCCAAGGTCTTCCTAGCAACAAGTTTTATGTCAACTCTCTAGACATGACATGGATAGGGGTAGGTAAAGTAACCAAACCTACCTTAATAGGCAAGGTGATGATACCTAATGAGGATTTAGCAACATTATCAAAGTCACGGATAGTGAGAGAATCGGTCTTAATAAGAGATGTATCAACATTGATCTTATGCAACAAGTTAATACTACAAACATTAAGGCCAAAACCATTGTCCACTAATGTTTGTCTTAATGCACTATCATTTATTATAACCACAATCATAAGTAATCATATTGTTTTTGAATTTCACTAGAAGGCATCTCATCTTGTGTAAACACAATCTGAGCCTTAATAGAGTGAATCAAAGAAGCCATATTATTGGATATCATTGTGGGTGGGACATTCAATGTTTTTGAAGGCATCTTGTAGCATTCCATGATGAGTCGAGGAAGTTTGAAGCAAATCCCAAAGTGATATCTTGGTAGGAGTAGCTTTAAGTTATTCGACAAGATCATATTCGTTACCAAGGGTTTGTGAAGTGTGAGGTTCTTGAGGAAGAATGAGTTGAGGATCAAGTAGAGGAGTCAGAACAACCAGAGGAGGATTAGGTTGCCTATTGTTTCTTGTGTTATAGGTATGGGAAACTGCATTATAACTCTCCTTAGTTAGCTTTCTAGCATAGCTATAAGGACTCTTAGTGGGATTCCTTCCTTGAACTGTAATGATAGGTTTGATTGGAGTGCTAAAGGAATCATGACCATATCCACCTTGAACCATGAAAATAGGTTGATTTGGAAGAGGTGAAGTAGGACAAGGACAAGAACCTTGGACAACAAAAAGTGGTTTTCTATGTTCACTCACATTGATCATATTGATTAACCTTTTAGATGCATTATTCTTTTTTGAAAGCTTAGGAAAAGGCACAAAGTCATCAAGGCATCATCCAATAAAGCATGGTCATAGTGATTGAAAGGCTTATCTTTGGACTCAAAATGAGACATAACATCATAGAGGGAATCATGGGAATCAACTATGTTTCTAGATCTAGTGGAGGAGTTGATAGGAATGTACCCGTGAGAGGAATCATTCAACTTATTTTTCTCATCACCACGAAATGGCATAGTAACAAGGCTGATTAACTTTTGGCAAAATGAGGGTTTAGAAGGCTTAGAGTTCAAAAAATCATATAGAGCTTCATCTAATTCATCCTTACTAAACTCATAATCAACAAAATTGAATACATCATCAAAAGAATGAACTTCTTGCAAATAGAAATCTAACATTTTGAAAAAAAGATTACATGAAACTTAAACACACAATGCAAGGAAAATGGAAGAAACCTATCTCTCTCTCTTTTTTTTTTTTTGAAAACAAATGAAATATACTAGATCTAGATCTTACAATGCAATGCAATGCAAATGAAATTGGATTCACGTCAGGTTCACCAAAGATGTGTAGGGGAAAAAGTGAGACTAAGTATGGAAACCCTAATCCCACTCTCATACACACTCATGCAATACGAAAGAACCTAGGGAGGTAACACATGTCAGCTACTTCTTATGAGAAAGAGAGAGCTATGGATTACCTCCTACGTTTTCTATTCCTTTGTTGTAAATAAGAGAGAGGAATGATACACGATGCAATCTAACCTAGAAAGCAAGTAAGAAAGAAAATCCTAATCTAAGAATGTAGATCAAATAACAATTGATACACTGCTGAAAAGTATAGATCAGAAGGAAAAATTAGAGCTACACCTATGTCTAAAATCTAAGCATAAATGTTTGGGACTAGCGTGCTACACCATTGTCCTGATTCTACAATTTTGGAGCTGCAACTGATAGGAGGGATTCTGAGATCTGCAAATTACTATTTTGTCAAATTCTGCTGATAGAGGGTAGGACCATGGTGCCACGCCACTATCCTAGGAAGGAACAGGGTGCCACACCCCTATCCTTGATAGATTTATGCACTTCTAAGACTTCTGGGTGGTGTTGATGCCTTTTCCAGATCTGAAATTGCCTTTGGATGCTTGTTTCTGCACCTGCAACTAAAAAGGGAAGGTTTGGTGTGGCTATATAGGGTTTTGCCTTAGTCAAACTCCCGTGTTGGTGATTTCCACCTCCATGAATAACTGATAATGTATTGAAAATATGTGTACAAGAACCTTGTGTATATGCAAGATCCTAAGAATGAAAGTAAACAACCTAGAGCAACCCTAAAGAGTAAACCCTAATTGCTTATAATTGACAAAGTAAATTCTCTAAATCCACAATGCAAAGTGATCTAAAGCATGAATATGAATAAAAATGAAGCTTATGCAAAGACATGAAAATAACATGAAACCATACCCAACCCCAAGGGAGAGGTACAAGCCAATCGTCAGCCGGTGATCTCCTATTGTTCTTCTACATCTTCAAAAGTCCCCAATTGATAAAATGATGCTTGATGGATTTTTGATGGATGGATGTTGAATGTTGTTGAAGACTTAAAATATCTACTCTTTCGCTGCAAACAAGGCTCAAATACTCCAAAAACCCATTCTTAGATTCTTAGAATAAGACCCTTTCAAATAAAGAAAGAAAGCTCTTAAGTATGAAACCTTAGATCTTAATTTCATGTTTAGGCTGACCTAGGATTTGAATTTCCCACTGATATTTTGGGGCTAAGAATTATTATATCATAGGATTGTGCTCCCAAAATTTTGGGGAAAAAGCAATGGACCATGTGCATTTCCACCACGGTTTGAACAACTTTTTACCAAATTTTTAGGGCCGTTAGATATGATGATATTAGAGCACATCCCAAAGTTACAGTTGATTTTGAGATGTTTTGATATGCGAAATCGGGCATAAATGGTCAAAATAAGACATAATTAAGGTTTATGATTAAATGATTTATTGGAGGAATAAAATGAAAAGGGGCACGCTTAGGGTAAAGGGCCGAACTTTATAATGTGTGAAATGATAAAATATGACTTTAGATTTAATTAAATTAATTAATTAAATGCTTAAAGGGAAATTAGAAATGCAAGATACAAGACACACTAAGGTGAGTGCTAACCTAAGATTCAAATTGTACCATCCTAGAAAGGGTGTACAATTTATGACACTATAGTCCTAATGATGATTTCCCATTGGCCAACATTGATATAATTGTAGACTTATCAGCAGGACATGAGATGCTTTCATTAATGGATGGATTCTCATGGTACAATCAAATAAAAATCGCCCCTGAATATCAAGAAAAGACAACATTCACCTGTGTATGAGATATCTACTATTGGAATGTTATGCCATTTGGGCTTAAGAATATGGGAGAAACTTATCAGAGAGCCATGACAACAATTTTCCATGATATGATGCATATATTTATGGAATATTATGTAGATGGCATACTTACAAAATCTCATAGAGAGAAAGAACATTTGAACATCTTGGGCAAGATCTTTGACAAGCTTGAATAATATCAGTTAAGATTGAATCCAAAGAAATGTGCATTTGGAGTAACCTATGGAAAAATTCTTGGGTACATTATATTAGCTCGTGGAATTGAAGTAGATCTAGAAAAGGTCAAATCTATCATGGAAATGGAGTCACCCAGGAACATAAGTCAATTGTGTTCTCTACAAGGGAGATTGCAATCAATCAGAATATTTGTCTCTCAAGATAGATGTCATCCATTCACTCATCTTTTACACAAGAATATTCCATTCAAATGGGATCAGAAGTGTGAAGAAGCTTTTATACAAATCAAAGAATATTTGATGAATCATCTAGCACTTGTATCACCAATCAAAGGGAAACCATTGTTTATTTACATCTCAATAACAAATGTATCAGTAGGAGCTCTCTTAGCACAACATGATGAAGAAGAGAAAGAAAGAGCAGTGTATTACATCAGAAGAACACTTGTAGGCTATGAATTGAACTATACATCAGTTGAGAAGACATGCCTAGCAGTTGTATTCGCAACTCAAAAATTGTGACATTATATGTTGACTCATTCTGTGAAACTGGTAGCAAAAATAGATCCACTAAAGTATTTGCTAGGAAAGTCAACTTTGATAGGGAGACTAGAAAAATGGGTTATGGTACTAAGTGAGTTTGATATAGAATATGTTGATCGAAAATCTATCAAAGGACGGGTCATTGTTGATCAATTGGATGAAGCACCCTTACAAGATAACACATCGTTGCACATCGAATTTCCTGATGCAGACATTCTGACAATAAGCACACAATTTTGGGAGCTGTACTTTGATGGCTCCTTTGCACAATATGGATTAGGTGGTGGAATTTTTTTCATCACACCTCAGAGACACACAATTATAAAATCATATAGACTATGGTTTTCATGCACAAACAATACTGTAGAATATGAAGCATTAGTTATTGAGCTCAAAATAGCTATTGAATGGAACATCAAGGAATTGCATGTTTATGGTGATTCACAACTTATAATAAACCAAATAAATGATGATTATGAAACTAAAGATGACAAGCTCATGCCCTACAAATAGTTGGTTGAATATTTTAAAGATCACTTTGAAGAAGTAACATTTACTCAGATCCCAAGAAATGAGAACAAAGCAGCAGATGCAATGGCTACAATAGCATCTCTTTTGCAGAATCAAGAAAATCAATAATGTTACAAATTCCTGGTGGAAGATATCTTGAAGCCTACCATTGAATCCCAAAATACCCACATGATTTTCCATATATATGGAACCAATCAATCCTTATACAACCAAATTTATCGAACCTAAAGGAGAATATCCTTCCTCCTGACCTATCCCACAATCAGAAAATAAATTTTATTTGTTTGTCATCCTGCTATGCTATCATTGTTGATATCTTATATAGACAAGGTCTAGATAGTACTCTATTGAGATATCTCAAACAAGAAGATTATGAGAAAGTTCTTAACAAAGTCCATGCAGGTATTTGTGGTACACACTCAAGTGGCTTAACATTGGCTAAGAAACAATGCTAGATCCATGAGAATCTCATCCATGCACCAACACAAGAACTGCATCCTATTGCAAGTTCATGGCCATTCTCCCAATGGGGTGTTGACTTGGTAGGTAAGATAAATACTTCATCTTCTAATGGACCACATCAATAAGGTTATACAACAATACCTAACCAAGGAGAAATAATAACATAGGACACAATGACAATTCAACCAGAATTGCAATGAAATTAAGCTTGACTGCAAACACCATTTACACAAGATCCTAATACAGACAATCTTTTCTTAAAATAGCCAAAAACATAAATCATTTGCAAATAAAGATTTTCCAGATAATAAGAATTTACAACTATTTTAATACAAAGAAATCAAACTTGTCATTTGTCCAATAAAGTTAAATAAATTCACATATGAATTAATCTCCTAATGTGTTTACAACATAAATATGGAATCTAAAATTATAACCTTTTCCTAAAATAACTAAATTCTAAATTAAATATTTATATAAACAAAAATCTTTGATTATCAATTTCTCACATTTATATTTTACCAAAAACCTCATTTTAAATCCAAAGCATAAAGAAATTACTTTAATTAAAGATAAGTTAAAGTAAAACAACTATATATATATATATATATATATATATATATATATATATATATATATATATATATATATATATATATATATATATATATATATACACACACACACACACACATATTTATTAAAACAATTATATTTTTATTTTATTTTATTTCTTTGAAAACAAAATTAAAAATATATAAAAATAAAATAAAAGTAAAATTTAATTTAATTTTCTTATTGGCTACCCTAAGGTAGCGGTGCTACCCTATGGCAGCTAACGCTACCAATGGTAGCACTGCTGCCCTATGGCAGCAGCCGCTACCTTTGGGTAGCGTTGCTGCCCTAAGGCAGCAACCGCTACCGTTAGGTAGTGCTGCGTGGGTAGAGGCAGTGCCTCCCCACAAAAATTTTAATTAATTTTTTTTTTATTTTATTTTAAATTTTTTTTTTTTCTAAAACATAAAAATGAATTCCAGATTCATCATAAATTTTTGACAAAATTGAGACAAAATAAATATCCCAATTCAATAAAATTCATTCCACAAAATTTTATTCTAATTATTATTTTTTAATTTTTTTTTTTTGATAACCCAATAAATTTAATTATCAATTAAATTTATTTCTAAAGTAATTCAACTAATTTCACAGAGACACCATTATTTAAAAGACTATCAGAACAAATCAACAAGAGGGATAAATTCTCAGGTAAATACCTCTTTTTCACAAATCTTGCAATTTCCATGCATCATAAAATCTTGACAAATTTTCCATAATAATTTTCCTAATTTTCTCAAAATTAAATTTTTCCCATAAACTAGAAATAATCATCAGGCATGAATTTTAAATCAAAACCTGAATTAACCAGAAGAGGGTTTTGGAATTGACAATAATTTACACACACACCAATCAGAGAAAAATAGAAATATTTTCTAATAACCCAAAATCAAAGAAGCCATCCAACCTGGTATAGCTTTCCTGGAAGAAATCTGTAGAAGAGCCCTAATCTTTCCAATAAGCTTCCAATAAATTTATTCACCTAAATTCCTGACCTGTTTCCTCTGTCCCTAAAATAAAGACCTATTCCCCTATTTAAACTAAAATTCTAGGTTCAATAGCTTTTTCTCAAAAAACCTAAATTTAGAATAAAAGTAATTTTCTTTTCTTTTCTAATTTTATAACAAAAGATAAGCTAACATGCTATAAATTAAAAATCATTATTCTTTCTTTTCTTTTCTCATGCAAATTAATTTATTTTCTAAATAAAGAATTAAAACAATACTTTAATTCTAATTAATTCTTTTACTCATTTATTTATTTATAATTCTAGGAAATAATAAGTACAATTAATTTAATTTATTTTTCCCCAAAAACTTTAATAAAAATATATTTCTAATATCATGCAGCTTGCAACTTAATTTAATAATTTCTTTTAATTAACTAAATTTATAATCTCAATGCATAAACAATTCAACTATGAGATAATACCATAAATTTAATTAATTAATTAAAACCACTAAACAAACAATAGAGCAAATCAAAGCAAAGACTCATAAGAAGATCAAATGACAAAAATACGAAGGCCGAACAAACTGACAGGACGACCAATTGATGACACTCATACGAGTGTAACTGAATAAAATAGGGTCAACTACTATCTCCTCCACTTCCATCGAAAAATATAAGGCACACTCAAACCTGTGAAGCCAGGTGGAGATGATACCTCGTGCCTACCCAGTACTTGTACCTGCAATATCTTGTATCACCGAACCACACATGCATATATACTATATAGAAGACACAACATACACACTCACGATGTTCCTTGTCTCATCGAAATGAGTGAAGGAAAATCATCCCCTTGCATCCAATACACTCGTAGACACACAACATATAATTCCTCATTGCATAAATAAAGTAAAGTGTCAGTACATAGCAATAATCCATAAAAATACCATACATTACAAGTACAGAAATACTGCAAATAAGTTATGCATCTCATATTTAGATAAAGCATGAAATAATGTCATATAAGTTTGAAAACCACATCATGGTAATGTATCCACTGAAAGTAAACAATAATAAAATATGAGTCTAATCAGTTCAAACGAGTAAGGGTACTACAATCCATTTCAAGAAGTTCTATGCTTGAGACATAAAGTCCTGAAAAAATCAGTAAAAAGAATATAAAGTCTTGAAAAAAAATCAGTAAAAAAAACATATAAAGTCCTAAAAAATTAGTAAAAAAGTATATAACAGTGAAAATAGAAGGAAAAAAATCAAAGATGGAAAAAAATGCAATAACTATATATAGTGAAAACCTGGTAAACAGTCGCTATCTATGAGTAAGTTATTCCATCTATGAGATCGCTTCACACACCTTTTCATCCTATCACCTCTATAATTTCCATCTATCCTAGCCTATCCATTTATCTTTTGCATCCATTGCTCTGAACCATTAGCAGGAAATATGCAGCTTAAAATTAGTTATCAATCTTTGACATACTTAGCATAGTCATTGTCTTAGATTTTATTAATCATATTTGCATTAAATCCCATCATGGTTTGGATCATCCTTTTATACATCCATAATAAATTTTTGTTTCTGCTGGGGGTAAAATCCCAATTTCCTTTTGCTAAAGTGATCTTTTAAACCTTTGAAAATCCAAAACATTTGGAAAACTAAAAAAAACCAAAACACGGTCTTCCAAAAAATCCGCAAAATGAAAAGGGTTTTCCCACCTTTGGAAATGAAGCCCGAATCCGAAAGTACAACTGTGCATTTGCAACCTACACACAAAAAAGAGAGGAAAATGGGTTAGGATTGGGGGTTTTCCTTTAGATCAAACCTCAGTATTGGAATTAACCAAGTAATGAAAGAAAGCACTTGCAAGTAGATATAAATGAAAGACTGAATTGTAAATCACCTCAAGGGAGGTTCTAATAGAAAGGTTGATATAAATGCTTGTGGGGAATTGTATGTTGGAAGCAATCTCCTCTTCAATGGTTGAATCCTTGACTTGAATGAAACACCTAGCCTTGAAGGGAGACTTGAGAATGCTCAATGATGGAAAAGAATGCTTGAATGCTTGAATCATCTCGAATTATTGATCACCTATGAAACTTAAATTTTTCCATCTTTGACCTATCCAACCTTATACAAATGAGAGGATGGATGCCCCTTAAATACATGTTGCTGAATTTGATTTTCATCACAAGCCGACATCGAGGTAGTTTCCCGCCCAATGCACAACCAACAATGCAACCCTAGGAAGGGTCCTACCCCCAAATAGGGTAGGGATAGGGGCTCCATTCCACTATCCAATGGGGGATAGTGGTGCCACACCCTTGTCCTACCCCTTTCTCTAGGGCAGAGTGCAGATGGGGTGATGCAGAGGCCAAGGAAGAAGCTAAACTGAGGGTTGAGCAGTCTCTGATCTCCAATCAAGCTAGAGGATTTGAAATTGCGTGCGTGAGAACCCTAATGCATTCAAATATTTTGAGGGTCACAATATTATGATACTACATTTAGCCCCCACTTTAGCAGGAGTATAAGCATATGCCAATACTATTCGTAAAGTACAAGGAAACAAGATTGAAAGACTTTTACCACATCAAGGAGGCAAGATGCACCAAGCCCCCAATGGACTTAGGATCTTACGACTTTGATTGACAAAGTAAAAAGGAAGAATGAGAAGGGGAGAACCATGACTGCAAGTAGAAAAGTTCCCTTTACTACGAGTCATGAAAGCAAGGATACCAAAGATTACAAAGAAAAACAAAGTTCACTAAGTAATTCTAAGTATCAAAGAAGGAAAATATGAGCAGAGTGTATGCCCCCATGTTAAAGCGATCACACATGCCTTATCAGGAGCGATTTCTTTAAGGTAGGATACACCCAAGAGAGAGAGAAGAAAGGAAGCATGTTATGGAAAGGATTTAGCCCCCAATCAAGGAATAAAACCAAGGATAATGAACACAAAACATGAAGTACAAGGTAGTTTCTATTGGAAAATGCACATTCCAATAAGAAATTGTAGGTGATTGAAGGTTTTTTCATTGATGGCAACCTTGCAATCATAAGAAACTGACAAGACAAAGATACTAGCACCGACACTGACAGACTCTACACTGGCATACAAAACACCGACAGTGAAAGGAAGGATACCGACACCTTGGCCGACTTCAATTTTGTTTAAAATGTATTTTGTAATTAATTGTAAAATCATTGTAAGCCGACATGGTGAGTTTTAATATGACTCATATATGTATGAGATCATTGTAGATCATTTTGAAATAGAAAATAGGCGAAAAAAAAAAGGAAGATAATAGTAGACCTAATATGTGAATTATTGGTTAAGGGTCTATGTATGTATCAGAGCTCAAACCGGTACTGAGCTTGGCATAGTAGATGCTGATCCGAAGTAGTACAAGACATTGGATTTTCATAATTGATTTTGTAAGTCAGCGTGACTTCATTTTGAGCAGTGAGCTCTAGGCACTTGGCCTTCCTACATGTGAAGGCCCTATTATAAAAGTAATATTCTCCTATTGGCCAGTAAGTGAATATTGTGGGTCACAAATCCCACTGAGGTTTTTCCCACTCTAGGTTTCCTCATTAAATCATTGTGTTATGGTGTGCTTCTCATATTTTTGTTATTGTTCTTAGTTACTGCATTATTTCTGGTTTACCAATATACAGTTTTAATATGCTTTTCATGTTTCAAGATAAGTAAATGTATATACTAGTTAGATACTTATTCACCCCCCCCTCTTAGTATCTTTGGGAATCCTAACAATTGGTATCAGAGCTTGGTCCTCTATTTTCAAAAGCCTAACAACTTGAGGAAGATCTTGTCATCAGTAGAGATGGAAAACTTGAGAAAGCAGTTGGAAACAGTTCTTATAGACTATGATATAGAAAAAGTAAAGAATATCAAACTAGAAGATGATCTGAAGGCTGCTCAAGATATTATTCAAGCACTTCAAGAAAATTTTACTATTGCAAGAAACAAGAGGAGAGAACTTTGTGAAAAGATGCAGAATGAGGAAAATGAAAAGGAAACTCTTAATGATTTGGTAAACAAGCTAAGAAAAGAAATCAGTACAACAAAGAATGAGATGCAGGATATGACTATGAGATTCTATAAAGAAATTGAAGACAGAAAGAAAAATGAAGAAGACTTGGTTAGAAGACTAAATGATGCTGGAAATGAAAACACAAGACTCAGTCATGAAAATGATATGTTGAAGATAGATCTAATGCACATACAAAATGATAGAACTGAACTCATGAGACAGAAAGGAATCTTGGAGAATGAACTGATTGCTACAAATCAACACAAGGAGAAATTCAAGAAAAGTTTAGAAGAACTTGGTGACATGTTGAAGAATCAGAAACCTAAAGGTGATACAAATGGCCTTGGCTTTGAAGTTGGTGAAAGCTTCGATACTACAAACAATCATGATCATAGCAAACCGGTAAGGAAACCTACCACTTACACATTTAATGGAAAATGCTTTAACTGTAACAAGTTTGGTCATAGAGCAAATTAGTGTAGATCTAGAAATTATCAGAACACTAATACACCCATTGGTCAATGTTCTAAATGCAATAAAGTTGGTCATAATTCAGAAAATTGTAGAATGAATGCAAGATGTTATGTTTGTGGAAGATTTGGACACTTATCTAATCAATGCAGAACACATACCGACATAGGATATGGAAAAGCTATTCAGAAAAACAATGTGACTTGTTATGCCTATAATAAAATTGGACATATTGCTAGATTCTGTATAAGTAAGACATCACTGGTAAACAATAAAGGTCTGAGTTTGAAAGGTAAAGAAAAAGCTGAAGAGGTAAAGCAAGAATTCTCAAAACAATGGATCAGAAAGTCAAATCAGAATGTTGCTGGGAATACTCCTCCACCGACAGAACAAAGTAACACTCCACCAGCAGGAGAATCTTCATCTAACCGAAGCAAATCTTTTGGGGGTTTAGCAACAAAATGAAAAACATGCTATTATTCCCTTGGTTGACAATAAGAAGTTGAAATTACTTCTATACTGGCAGATGAGTTAAGTTGTGACTTAAATGAAAAGCATTAAATATGGTAGTTGGAGAAAATACCATTATAAAACAAGTATTTTGGCTCTTTTTTCCATTCACCGAGCATTCAAATCTTCGAGAGCGTGAAACTTCCCGAGCGAAGGCATTCCAAGAAAAGAAGTGAAGCAATCCATCAAAGCATTCATCCTTAAGGCAAATTGAGGTATTTATAGCTATGGCATCTTCATCCACTCTTGAATTTATTGCAAACCCTACTGTTGTTGAGGTTATTAAGCTCCCTAGACCCATCTTTAAACTAGTTCCTGAAATTGCGAAGAAAGATGATAGCATAGGTGCATTTTCTCAAATCCCTAAGGGAGTAGTATAAGCTAAAGACCCTAGGATGTATATACATTGTCATATTGAGGAACTAGGTGATGATGAGATTAAGAATATGTATATGATTGTGATTTGTGATGAATCTGGAAATGTCAAGCCTAAACATAAGATAGTGGAAACCCTAGGTTTCACTTAAATCCTCAATGTCCTGGATTTTCCCAAGGATATCATAAGGATTGTGTTAAGAAGAGTACATGGTGAATTTTTCTGGTTGGACTGAATTCATAAAATCACAAAAGAAGCAATAAAAGTTGTAACAGAGTTACCCTCCACCGGTAACAGACCTGACAAAACAAAGAAGGTCTCAAATGACATAGTGATAAACCTAACTGGTGCAACATTTGATAAAAGATCTCTAAGGGTAAATGATGTAAAAGATATAAATGTCAAACTTATCAGTATGATCTTAGGTTATAAGGCTACACATGCAAATAGGTTAAATTTAGTTTCTAGCCTATGTATCAAGAGTGCCTATGATATGGTCAATGATAATGCAAGGATAGATATATGTGAGTGGCTTAAAGATGAGTTGATAGATAATTTGGGAAAGATTAAAAGAGATAAGAAAGGAACATTTAGATTTGGAAACTTACTTGTTTGTTTGATGTTGTACATAACCAAACAAGTACTCGGTATTGGTGCTAGAGACTTTGGCTTTGACATACCGATAGGAAAACAACTGTTAGATTTACTAAACAATATGGGAGATAATCGGGAGAAAAACCTAAATGAGTATTTTCAAGAATTGAAGGCTCGAATGAAAACTAGAGTAAGACTTTCACACGCTACTATGGATAAGTATCAGAAAGAAATCTATTTTGTGATCAAGAAAGATGAAATCTGGGTGGAGGCAGTTATCCCTAGAACTATTTGGGTAACTAAAATGGGCTATGAAATAGATGACAACATCATAGAAACTTATGCAAAAGCCCTCCTTGAAACTCCAAAGGAACCAGAAGAGAAAGTGTTTGGAAGTGCTGAAATAATAGAAAGTACTATTCAATCTAGAAAAAGGGTTAAGAAAGTCGAAGCAATTGTAAGAAAAGGAGCCCAGCAGGAAAAGGCAATTAAGGAAGATGTGTTAAAACAAACTGGTATAACTGAAAGTGAGTTGGAAGAACTTCAATCAGAAACTCATCTTTCACCGATTGAAACTTCTTCTGAGAGTGATATACTGGCAGAGTTTAAAAGGGTTGAAAGGAAAAGAAAACCCTCACCGGCACCATCTCCTACACCAAAAAGAACAAGACAGACGCAACAGACAGTAAGGCCTCCGATGAAGAAAATGACTCCTAAGAAGAAGAAGGTGAAACAGACTATTTCTCCTCTAGACAAACTTCTTAGCGAAATAACAAAGGATGGTAAGTTGAAAAACATCAACAAAATATACAACACACTATCAGGAGATGGAAAGGAAAGTATAGAGAACATTGTAATTTTACACTTAGATATATACAAGAAATTCTTAATGGAAATTGTTGATGAAATTCCAAATGATCTGTATAGGAGATTAGAAGCTAGAAGATTAGCCATTGTTGATCTGGATAAGAAAATTAAGATTGAAAAATTACTTGCAGTGCATCCAGTTAACTCACCTGGTGAAATAGACAAATTAATCAGTGAGGCTAACTGGACAATATTCTCCACTGCTCACTTACATGTAACACTAATGGCTGGTAGAGTAAATGAGGTATCTGAGGAAATAATAGATGGACTATTAAAGTATACCAAAAGGACAAAGATAAGGGGAAAGGTAAGGTAGGTGGACCACCAAGCCTAAAAATAACTGACAATATTTCCCCACCTCTTTCAGGTACTCCACCTGTAGACACTACTGACAGACAACCGGCCACAGAGAGTATGGAGACTCCGGTAGAGGATACAAATCCTGAATCTAAAATTTTGTATATGGTAAATGTAGACACACATGAAGTTAATGTTGTGGCTGACAGAGAAACCACTAAGGATAAGGAAAAAACTATGACTACTAGGTCACCGGCTACAGAGGTTGAGATAATTATAGAAAAACCTACACAGGTAGAGCAATCGGTAGAGGATACCACAAAGAAACCGGTAGATACAATAGAAAAACCATCTGAAGAACTGGCAAAAGAGAGTTCAGAGGTGCAAACTGAGACTACATCTAAGAAACTGGTGGTTGAAAGCTCAGAGAAACCCTCTGAAATATAGGTAGAGAAACCAAAACTGGTACAGGTTGAAGCTCAAGTTCAGACAAAAATAGTGCCACTGGCCCAAACTGAAAAGCCCAAACCCCTACTTATAGAAATGCAAACACAGGCTAACCTACCATAGGTCGAAACAAGCAAGGTAATTACCACAACCAGTAGCATGGCTATTGTAAAGACTGTTGGACAAACATTTGGTACATCTATGGCAAATTGAAGACCTACAAATATAATAGAGGTCCTATTAGATTCAATAAAGAAGATCACAGAATGCAATGCACAAGCCTATAAGGCTATTGATGATACAATACCAATTCTAAAATTGATTGCACCAAAGTGCACAGTTGATAATAAGGATTCTTTAGGACAACTAGACACATTGTCTAAGTTAATCACCGGTACCTTATTGACTATTGATCAAATAAATGAGGATACATTTAAGGAAAGAATGATAAAAGAAAAACAGAAATTATTTGAGGAAATTGTAAATAAGAATAAAGAGAAAATGGATACTCTTTTACTAGAACTTGGGGAAATAATTTTTGACTTCAAGAAACTGTACAAAGACACTTGTAAAACAAATATTTTGATAGAGGATCTTGACAAAGAGATCAACAAAGCATAAGATAAGATAAACAATATTTCTAACAATCTGATAGGTGCATCGGATTCATTTTTGGAGTTAGAGAAGAAGATTGCAGAGCAAGAAGAGAAAATCAAGAAACTAGAAAATGACAAATAGGGAATAAAGGATAAAGCAAAGGACTTGAAATGTAGACTTAGTCCAAGACTAGAATACCTTAATTCTTTGAGAAAAGAAATATTTGAGGCTCTGATTCCCAGACTAAAGACATCGAAAGAGAAAATGCACATACTCACCGGTACAGTGCAGAGAACTCAAGAGGCAATAAAAGACAACAAAACATTCAGTAACAGTATAAATTTAATTTTGACAGATATTTTTCAGATTGTAACCCACCGGTTACAAGAATACAGGTAGGACTCCACTGACACCGAATGACAACCTTTGTCATTGATGTCAAAAGGGGAGTAGTGTGATGAGAAAAATCCAGAAGTAGAGATCATTTTCTCAGGGGGAGCACACATCTAGTAAATCTTTTGGCACAGTTTTTGGAAAGACTTTTGGACTTCAATTTTGGATACATTCTTGAAATTTTTCTCATGAGTGTTGCCATCAATGCCAAAGGGGGAGATTGTTGGCAAATGTACACTCAAATAAGAAATTGTAGGTGATTGAAGGTTTTGTCATTGATGGCAACATTGAAATCATATGACACTGACAAGACAAAGATACCGGCACCGACACCGACAGACTCTACACCGGCATACAGAACACCGACAGTGAAAGGAAGGATACCGACACCTTGGCCGACTTCAATTTTGTTTAAAATGTATTTTGTAATTAATTGTAAAATCATTGTAAGCCAACATGGTGAGTTGTAATATGACTCATATATGTATGAGATCATTGTAGATCATTTTGAAATAGAAAATAGGCAAAAAAAAGGAAGATAATAGCATACCTAATATGCAAATTATTGGTTAAGGGTTTATGTATGTAGCAGAGCTCAAACCGGTACTAAACCTAGCATAGCAGATGCTAATCTGAAGAAGTACAAGACATTGGATTTTCATAATTCATTTTGTAAGTTAGTGTGACTTCATTTTGAGCAGTGAGCTCTAGGCACTTGGCCTTCCTGCATGTGCAGGCCCCTATTGTAAAAGTAATATTCTCTTATTGGCCAGTAAGTGAATATTGTGGGTCACAAATCCCACCAAGGTTTTTCCCACACCGGGTTTCCTCATTAAATCGTTGTGTTATGGTGTGCTTCTCATGTTTTTGTTATTGTTCTTAGTTACTGCATTATTTCTGGTTTATCGATACACAGTTTTAATATGCTTTTCATGTTTTAAGACAAGTAAATGTATATACCGGTTAGATACTGATTCACCCCCCCTCTCAGTATCTTTGGGAATCCTAAAATTTTCACTTTCCTTGAGGTCAGTATACTGTATAATAACTCATGTATATGATGTATGTATATGCATATAATAATCATCATTCCCCAAAGAACGACACTACCTTAGAAGAAAGGGAAGATAGGATGTCTTTTGAGTCAACATGAAAGAGACCAAAAAAAGATCTCAATGCTTTGCATCATCCCAAGTAGACACTAAGAGAAGAATAGAATAAAATGGATACACATAGAAGAATGGTCACAAAAGAGACAGAAAGGAGAGAGAAAGATCTGTAGTGCTAATATTGCTAATCTAGCAAGACATCCACCTCCCGATCTTGTTGATCACTATTTCAGGAAGGCGAGCAATATACCAAAGGAGCAACATTGAGCATAGAAAATGGAGCTATCACAAGATCCAAACAAGGACTATGCTCATGTTGTAAGTCACTTTGTTCATTTCTAGGAGCTAGGATTAGGGTTTGTAAAAACTTATTTGATAAATGCTTGTCCACATCAATATATTCATGCTCACTATCAGAAGCATTAGGAGTTTTATTTCCAATATGAATAACATTTTCACCCTTTTAATCAACAAATTTTAGAGAAAGAGGAGTAAGAACACGAATAGGAGTAAAACCATCACATGTTTTATGCAACCTATGATTTGGAGATGTAGGCTGAACATCTTGGTTAGGAGAAAAGGGAATCATGTCAATTGTCAGAGTCTGAGGAGATTGAATATTTTGATGGATGGCTTCATGAGCTCGAACACAATATCTTCGTTAGCATTCTCTCATACAACAATTCTGTCGAGTCTTAGTGGAAGGCTGAGAAGGAGGAAGAACACTTGAAAAAGTAGGAATGTTTCTCTCCTTGATAGTGGAAGGTTTAGGCTGAGGTCTTTTTGGTTGAACAAGAGGAGAAGAAAAACTCTTCTCTAAATAAGAGGAAGGAGGTGGAACTATGCCATAGAGAGGAATATTAGGTGTAGGAAGGAGACCAAGTCCATCATGAGGAGGAGGTATAGGTCTAACCTTAGGAAGAATATTGTTGTTCTCCTTAAGAGAAGGTAAAGTCACATCCATATGTATAGGTTGATGATCTTCCTTAGGAGGGAGATTAGTTCTATCTGAGAGGGAAAGAACCTCATCTTGAAGAATAATAGGAATGTCAAGTGTTTGAGATCAAGGTTGACTTAAGGATAATATCATATCGTTCTTCCATTTTTGATAAGATTGAAAAAGAGCATCACTCCTTAATGGAAGAGATTGAAATTGTTTAGGCCAAAAGAAATCAATAGGAACACCGAGGCTTCTTTTAGATGGACAAAATAAGCTATGGTTCATAGTTATGATTTCTCCATTGGGAGGAAATTTCAGACACTTGTAGATTGGAGAAGAAATAGCCTTCATGGAAGATAGCCAAGGATAGACCAAATTCATACAGAATTGCTCAGAAGAGGGTGTGATAACAAAATCAACATCCATGGCAAGGGATATCCTTAACCTTCGCAACTATGTATAAAGGTCCATCGGGTGCTCTAATGGTCTTGCTAGGGTCAAATGTAATACAAAGATCCTTAGGCGTATCTTGTGTTTCTACCATATTAACCAAGTTTGGAGCCATAGAGGTGAATTCTTCAGATTAGAGAGAATTAGGCACAATCTCAATAATGTTAGACATATGAGATGGCAAGGGATCAGTGAAATTTTTAATATTTTAATTAGGAGGAGCTACTGATTTATTCCCTTTATCATTCACACCTACCACAGATATAGTATTATTATCAATCAAGTCTTGAATCTTATTATTCAATGCAAAACATTTCTCAGTACCATGACCAAGTTGACGATGAAATTGGCAAAAAGAATTGTTATCAAAATAAGGGGATGCAAGTTTAGAAGGATCAATTTTTTTTATAAGAGGATGTTTGATAAAATTTATGTGCAACAACTGAGACATAATACTATGTAAAGATTCATTCAAAGGAGTAAATTGTCTTTCTCTTTGGAAAATTTTAGAAATAGAAGGCACACCTATTGTAGCATTCACATTGTTGTTGTTGATTGGATCATTGAACTTGATGAAGATTTTTGTTGGTTTTAACTTCACAAATAATTGTTGAACACTCTCCCCCTTATCACTCGGAGCCATAGGAGTGGATTGCTCCATTTGACTCACAACTAGTTGATAATTGTGGAGTGTTGCAGACAGCTACAGAAAGGAAGTAAAATCATATAAAAGAAGCTTTCCTTGATATCTTTTTGTAAATTAGAAATGAAAATTCTTTGAATATCATTATCAGGTACATGAAAAGAAATTTGAGCACACAAATGCTTATATCTACCAATGAAATCAGTCACTTTTTATTTAACACCTTGTTTACAATGCATTAAATCAGTCAAAGTGATTTTAGGACCAATATTGTTTTGAAATTGTTGGATGAAAGCATTTTCCAATTGTTGAAAGGGAGTGATAGAATAAGAAGGCAAAGAGCAACACCATTGTAAAGCCTTATCTTTTAGTGTTCTTGTAAACAATTTTTCAAGCAATCGTTGATCATAAGAAAAATCAGTACACAAGGTTTGAAATGTTTTAACATACATAAGAGGATCACCTTTTCCATTATAGAGTTCCAATTGAGGGATCTCAACATGTTTAGGTGGAACGACTTTAACAATATCAAGATAAAGTGGTCTCGCAAAATCAAAGGTGGGCACACTAAACTTGGATTGACCCATGGAAGTAATTTGTTATTGTAAGGAAGACATGGTTTGAGCAAGATTGTTAATTGTCATTTCAGTAGAAGAATTGATGTTAGACATAGGTGATTGAGAAGGCGGTGTGATGTTATTGAAAGAAGGCATGGACTAAGAATAAGGTGGTGGGACATTATGATAAGTACACATTGGTGATGATTGGGTAGGAAAAAGGACACTTAAAGGAGGAACAAATTCATTGAAGGAATTCCCCCCTTGTGTCACACTGATTGGTTGAGGAATAATAGAAACACTCATGTAAGACATAGCTAAAGATGGAGAATTAAATGAAGAAGAGGGATTTCCCCCATGACCAATGGTTGTAGGAATGAAATTTTGAGTTGAAGTAGCCATGATGTTGGAGGTAAAAGTAGGAATACTAGTCATAAGAGTAGTCAAAGGAATAGAAGGATTGATTTGTGTTGGAGGTTATGAATAACCTAGGGTTTCGGCACAACTCTTGATAGGCATGACATTAGAATCAACACTATGTGCAATGCCACAATATATCAATTCCATTCTTATCACTTTGAATCATACGTTTAAGGCCTTTAATTAATGGAAGAGCTTCACTATTAGGGTACTCTTAGGACATCCATTGTTAAAAGCTATCAAATTGATTGTCCAATGTGGAAAGTTGATCTATAGAAACCCTAGTTAAAGATTCTACTTCATCAATGGGGTGAATAGGCATGATCCTCATTAAAGAAGTCACCCAAATTAGGCTCCATCTCCTCGGTAATTAAACCTTGGGAAGCCTTAATTCTAATGCTTTGTCTAACAAGGATAGGATAGGTAGGACTAATAGTTGTTAAACTCATGCACTAAAGGGAAAATTTGAATTTTGAATTTTGGAACAAAGCTCACAAAATTGTTTAATGCAAAATTTAAGAAAATACTGATTAAACAATTTGAACTTTGTTGGAAGAAGAGGTTGACACAATTTCCAAAAATGAAAGTAAATTGGAATTTTAAAATTAAGGCCAAGGGAATACCACTTAATTTTAAAATCAGAATTTTTAAAATCAGGGCAGACTATAATTAACTTCTTAATTTAAAAAAATTTCTTGAAATTTGAAATGTTGAATTTGGGAGGTATTTCCAATTCTAGAGGGATTAAAAATCGACAAAATTAGCTAATCTTCTGGATTTAGACTATTAAATATAGTTATAAAAGTCTCCCAAAAGTTCGGGAAAAAAGTCGAGGACCATGGCGGGAACGCACATGGTTTGACCAACTTTTTTTGAAATTTTTAAGGGATGGATATTAAGATGATTTTATAGCTAATCCCAAAAAATTGATGAATTTTACAACCTCTAGATGGGTGAAATGAAGGTGCAAATGTGAGAATAGGACCCTATTAGGGTTTTGAAGAAAAAGAGGAATTGAATTGCAATTTTGAAAAAGGTCAAACCTAATGGATAGGGACACCTTGGAAAATATTTAGAAATATGAATTGGAATGAAATTGATTTGAAATTTGCACAAAATCCAATTTTTTTTGAAATATTAGGGTTTTATGACCCAACCACTTAATTTTAAAATTTGAATTTTAGGAAAAAGAGGGGAAATTAAAAATTTGAATTGTAGGAATGAAGAGAAATCTAAGAACAATCAAAAATCTGAAAAATCAAATGGAAATCCAATTTTTTCCCAAGTTCAAGACGATTTTTGAAAATTAGGGTTTTAACAAGTAACCTCTTAATTTTGAAAATTTTATTTGCAAATTGAACAAGACAATGAGGGAATTGAATTTGACAAACAAGACAATTTTCAGATCTAAGATTACCACAAGCAATTTTTACAAATTACAAGTTCAATTTTAAAATTAAAAACTAGGGTTTTGAATGATTTAACCACTAAGTTTGACGAAATTTGAAACTTGCAAATGAAAAATATGCAATTTTGTTCAAAGGAATGCATGCAAGATGTCAGGTTCACCAAAATGTAATGTGGTGAAAATGGTGAATGATAGATCAAGAGGAAAACTACCCTTTCCCTCAAAGAGAGATGAGAGTTTCACTATTGATTACTCTTCAAACACTTTTTACCATGTTACATTTGGAAGAGGAGAGGAAATTCTCTAGATTCAACCTTCAAGGATGAAGATTGAATTCTGAATGAAATGGGAATGATAAGTTGATGCCCTCTTCATTATTTGAAATAGAAATGAATTGATTGAATTATTTAGTGAAAAAGTGACAAAGAACTAATTATAACTTGAGATCAAATATGGGATGAAGCTGTGCACCTAGATTTGGCAGTAATATGTCGAGACAAAGTTGCCCTACGAATTTGAAGAAGTTGCCCAGACTGTGGTGGGAATGTACACGGTCCTCCAAAAAATTCTCGAAATGAAAAGGGTTTTTCTGCCCTTGCAAATGAAGCCCAAATTCAAAATTACAACTACACACCTGTAACCTACACACAAAAAAGAGAGGAAAATGGGTTGGGATTGGGGGTTTGGCTTTAGGTTAAACCCCAGTTTTGGAATTAACTAAGTAATGAAAGAAAGTACTTGCAAGTAGATGTAAATGAAAGACTGAATTGTAAATCACCTCAAGGGAGGTTGTAATAGAAATGTTGATAGAAATGCTTGTGTGGAATTGTATGTTGGAATCAAATTCCTTTTCAATGGTTGAATGCTTGACTTGAATGCAACACCTAGCCTTGAAGGGAGACTTGAGAATAGTCAATGCTGGAAAAGAATGGTTGAATGCCTGAGTTCTCTCGAATGCTTGATTGCTTGTGCAACTTGAATTTATCCTACTTCTACCTATCCAACCTTATGCAAGTGAGAGGATGAATTCCCCTTAAATACATGTTGCTGAATTTTATTTTCATCACAGGCCGACATCGGAGGAGTTTCCCGCCCAATGCACAACAAGCAATGCAACCCTAGGAAGGGTCCTACCCCAAAAAAGGGTAGGGACAGAGGCACCATGCCCCTATCCTAGGAGAGAAAGGGTTCCAAACCCTATCCAAGGGGGGATAGTGGCACCAAGCCCCTATCCTACCCATTTCTCCAAGGCAGAGAGGGGACAGGGTGATGTAGAGGCCAAGGAAGAAGTTGTTTCTGAGGGTTGAGCAGTCTTTGGTCTCTGATCAGGCTAGAGGATTCGAACTTGCATGCGTGAGGACCCTAATGCAGTCAAAAATTGCTAGGGTCACAATTTTATGACACTACAAATACTTATTCATCAAGTTGATTATATCAGTTAATGACCATGAGGACATATGTATGACATACAAAATTCAGTGTTTATATATTTATTTTTTTGCTAATCATGTACTCTATGCGACTCAAGGATGTCCATGACTAGAGTATATATGATGGGGCATGATTATTTTCTTTGTTTGTTATCTATGGTTTATCTCTTAATAATCTATATACTTGTCTAAGGATATGATCGACAAAAGATCAAGGAGGACATTTTGAGTCATGCATGAAAAGGGGATAATCCTTGTCTATTTTGCAAGAAATACTTAGGTCATCTTGATTCGTCATATCAAGTTGCTTGTATTAAATTTATATGTCAAAATCCATGTAATAAATACTCGGGTCAACTTGAATTATCATGTCGAGTTGCTTGTATTTTCTTACAAAATTTTAAAAGTTCAATGATGAAATCAAGCACTGTTATAAGATAGCATATGAAGAATAGAAGTATCATTTTAGTTAGATCATTTTAGATTAGATCATTATTTATCTACATTATAAGAATTTACTATCAATTGCATTATAAGCATTTCATTCCATTTAGAGATCAATGTTCATAAATAAAGATTGAGTATACTTGGACAAATAAAAACAATTTGCATTTGATCATTGTAGGTTCATTTATCTTTAGAAACATTTAAATTATTATCATTCATTTCATTTAGTTGCATTCAATCATTTTCATTAGTTTGCATTTCATTAAGTGCATTCCATTGACCATGTTTAGTATATCATTTTTATTTGCATTAGGTTCATTATCATTTTAGTTCATTTTTATCCATTAATGTCATTTAATTGCATCTTTGCTCTTAGATTCATTTATCATATCATTTTAAGAATTTCACAATATCATCTCATTTATATAAGAATATGCATCATCATATAGGAATATGCATATTATTTACGTTAGTATCATTTTAATTTACATCCATAATCATCATTTTCATTTAAAATCATCAAACTTAAAATTAAATACATTCCATGTAGATCATTTCATCATTTTTATCATCATATGCATATACATCAAAGAGTTAAGAAATCAACATTCATTCACACACGTCATCATTAGAAGCATTCTCATATAGATCATTGCATTTACATCATTTTAAGTAAATCATTATAGAATCATTTTCATTGTGTATCCATGATCATTAAAATAAAAAATCAAATGCATTTTCATTTCATCATCATTGCATCATATAGAACATCATCATCATGAAAATAAAGAAGAGTAGATCATCATAACATCATCCATCTATCCATCTAATCATTGCATATATAATCTATGTAATATAGATCATCATCATCAAAGTAGCATGCAAAATAAATCATATAATCAACATCATATAGAGTCCATGTTTGCATATCATCATAAAACAATAAAAAGTCCAAGTATACAATGATATCATCATAATCAATAAAGCATAAATGTCTCAATGATATATGATGAAATCAAGTCTAAGATCAAGGTTGTCTTGTACCACTACCACCTGACTATGTCCATCTTTGTGGTTGTGGGAAAGATGATCCACCAGATGGCTCTTCTCCTCAATCTTTATCTCTTTGAGGAGGTCCCATGACCCCACCACCATGGGTAGTCATCCTCACTGTAGTCTCATAACTACCTACTCTCTGGCTCTTTGAGACTAAATCCTCATATCATCGTCACCTGTGTATTGTCTCCTTCCCAGTCTGAACCAATGCCCTGATAGTATCAACTGAGAGAGTGCCAGATCCAACCTATTGAACATGATCAAGTAGGGCCTAAGTATCTTGTTGTCTCCTAACAACCCTATCTCGCTCAGTCATGAGTGTCTATATCTATTCCCTGAGCTGATCTATCTGTGCTTTGAGATCATATATGGTCTCCTCCTATGGCACATCCTGATGAGGAACATCATGTATGCCCTTAGCTCCACCTGTCTCTCCACCTTCTAGAGTCTCAACTCAAGTATCTCTCCTAATCCACCATTTGATGAGAGGTATATGATCCTTCGGGTCCTCCTCTCCCTCATCCCAACCACCCTGAACTGCGATAACCCCTAGATCTGGATGAATTTGACCAAAATCAATGCCTCTACCTCAGTCCCTATCCAATCCTATGCTCCTGCCTAATCTTGAAGAGGGTAATCCTCTCATTGCCCTCATCCATCCTTTGTCGGTATCCCAACCAATCTTCCTTGCATCCCTTTCCTCCTGGAGGTAGTACTCCTCCTACCCTCCCAACCCTACCTACATCTCTCCCTACCCTAGGAAGTGGTCTCCCAATCCTGCCAACCAGTCCAAAAGGTTCTCCTTAGATTCTCAATCAACTTCCCCTCCATTCATGTCTCCCACCTCCTCCATCTCCACCCTCATCCCCCTCATCCCCTCTAGCCTCTCGAGCATCTCTAAGCTCTCACCTTCGTCTCCATCTCCTAACAACATGATCGTCTAGATCATCCTTCTCATCTCCTGAGATGGGAGGAGGGTTTGTTGGATCAGTGATGCAAGGAAAATTATGTGAGAGAATGTACTAAGTATAATCTGTCATAATCCCAACATCCAAAATATGTGGTCTCAAATCATAAACAACTCTCAGAGCAGCAAAAAACTTTGCATGTGCTATCTCAAAAGATAAGGTAGGACCCCAATCTCGCCTATCCTTGTATTGTCATGTATACATGGAGATATCAGAAGGCATGTGTTGTGTAATCCCAAACTATCTCAAAATGCGGCCAAATAATTGTCCCTCAATAATATATGGGGTGCGACCAATCAAGTATCGACTCTGAAAAATTAGTGGTAAAATTTATGCTTCCATCCAAGGCTCACACTCAATTTATGGTCTCCAAATGGTGGTATCCATCAAATCTAGAACCCATCACCAATACTCTATCTTACCCAGCTTTGGCTGAGTAAGGATATCTACGTTATAAAATATACAAAAGGTTGTCCATCACCATGAACTCTGTGATGAATAGGTCGGGTAACAACAATGTTCTCCCAGCACCAGACTTGTAACAGTGAGCATCCAATAGACAGACTAGTGTTGTCATCATAAACAACCTTATAAAGATCATGATATAAATGGGCAAGCATACAAACACCCCAACCATAGCAAGTCCAATGTCGCGTCATTCTTTGTAGGATCTCACCCCATCCAATAACAAAACCACATGATCTCTTATATGGACAGATAAATATGCCAATCAACCCTACAAGAATCACTGGGAGAGTCTCGTAATACAGAATCATATCCTCTCATCGAATATCTCCTCTATCAATTCTCTCATCACCAAACATGGCTCTGCAAGCCTATGTCCCTCCAAGATCCTGATAGTCATACTGGACTAGCTCACCAGTAACGGGGATGTGCAAGATCTTGTAGAAATCCTCAAGCGTCTCACTAATATCACCAGTGGGAAGGTGAAAATTGTTGTGCTCACTATGCCATCTCTCAGCTAATGTGATCAAGAGACCCCTGTTATGTGTGATATCATGCATATATAGAAGATGGCATAATCCACATGCATCTATGTCTAATCTTAGCCTACGTCAACTCTGGAACTAGATGGCATTGTTGCCATTCTACACTCAGATGAGAATAGTTGATGTTGTTATTGATGGCAACCAACTGGTAATATGGTTCACATCATACTTCGGCAACTAACATCATCTACCGACACCGACAGACACAAGAAGATTATTCTCACCAGCACACCAACTGACATGGAAATTATATTGTTTTGTATTGTAAAAACTCATTTATGTATGAGATTTTATAGGTCATTTTGTAATTGATACAGGTATGTAAAAAGGTGTGATAGGTATGCAAAATATGTATAGGTGATTAATGCAAGAGGATTATGCATGAAATCAACCAATAAAGGTGCTAAATCATTTAAATGTGCTATCAATTCAGTCATATGCGTGAACTTATCACACAAAGCGTGAAACATTGCAAAAGTGATAACATTCAAATCAAAAGCACAAATGAAATACACAAATGTGGAAATCTAACAGATGCACTAACCTAAAAAGCATATGCTCTAAACAAAGTGCCGAAAAAAAAAAATTTAAAATAAAAATTATAGCCTAACACGTGCCAAAAATCATGAAAATTCATACGAAAAATTACATACAAGCTCAGGATAAGTTACTCACTGGTGGGCCACACTCAAGAGGTCTCTGAAAACGTCGAATGTGCTCCAAACGATGATTGTAGAACGGGATAACCATTTTACCATCTCAGCACATCAATTTCTTTTCACTCTAAAAGCTGACAAGAATGCAAATGAGGATAAAATTAACTTAGGTTAGTTTTAGATTTACCTTTTGGAGGGGTAATTAATGTTTTTGAGTGGGGCAATTTTATTTATTTTTTCCAAAAAATTAATTTAATTGAAGGATATTTTCAATCAATTATCGTGAGAGTAATCACTTATCCAAAAAAATTTTAATAGTTTCATGATCAATCTCCCGATGGGGCACACAATCAAGATTTTTATCTTCATCAGGTGCATTATCAAGACTTGATTTAATCTTTGAAACAATGTTGTCTTAACATCATTTCAAAGAGGGGAAAAATGTATACATATAAAAATGGCTATGAGCAATTAAATAAATATTTAATATTTATTTAGTAATTATTCTATTATTAAATAGTTGATGTCATGGAAATGGGGACAAGGCAACAACAAAGTTCAATGTTAATAAGTTAGTTTCAACCATAAAACTAAAACAAAGAACTAAAAACCATTCAAAAGATATCAAAAGAGATTTCAAAAAGCATGAAAGAAGTTTAACAAAACAAAAGAAAGGAGAAGAGCCTCCCTATGATGCTTCCATGATGCCTTTTGATGCTTCTCCCTTGTTTCTCCCCTCTCTAAGTCCCAAATGAGTGTAGCTCTCAGCTTTTAGCACTAGCCATGGATGTCATATGAAGATTCAAGATGGTTGGATGTGATAAACAAATGCTATGCAAGTGTAGATAGTGATGCTATGAAAAAACTCTATGCTAATACCAGTATAGCAACAATACTCTAATGCTTCCTTCTTTGCTTGAGGAGAAGGGTTCTATTTATAGAAGAAATGAGGAATTGAATGGTTAAGATTGAGCAATCTTAACAAGAGTTAGGATCGAAAGATATTCAATCCATGTGAGACTTTCAACCCAATCCCATGTTAACAAGTGTCACCATGAGGAGGCTTGAGAGGAGAGATAAGGAGTAGTAATGCTTGAGGGGACATGATGGTTACCTTAGGGGGTTGGGTTAGGGTTAGGTTAATGGATATTCTTTTTAGCCAAGGGATAAATGAATGCACAAGGGTTAAATGGTTACCTTAGTCAAAGAAATAAATGCTTTGAAGAGACCCATGAGTCAAAAGGATGGTTAAGTTAGACGAAAGTCTCTAACCAAAGGTAAAAAGTGAGTTAACCATAAATGGTTATGTAAGAGCCTTTAATGGTTTGGAAGACTTTAGAGGTTAACCATTTGAAGACATAAAGCCCTTAATGGTTATATAAGACTTTGGAGGTTTTTGAGAAGTGACTTCCTTTTATTTAGGAATGTGACAATGATTAGGATAGGATTAGGCTAATTAGAAGGAGTTACAAGAATCTAGAAGGGATTTAGGCATGCAAGTGGATTTTGTAGGAGAATGCAAGTGGGAGGAATTTTGAGATTTTCAATTGAAATAAAATCATTTATTTCAATTAAATGGTATAATTTGCATTTGAATCGATATTTAAATAAATATTAATTTATTTAAATGTGAATATGAATTTTGGATTGTATTTAAATAAATCTTAATTTATTTACATGAGAAAAAGGAAGATAAAGCATTAAATGTTTGAAGACTTTGAGGGAAACTATTAAAGGCTTAAGAAGACTCTAGAAAGAAGCCATTAAGTTTGAAGACTTTAAGGGAAACCATTAAAGGCTTAAGAAGACTCTAGAAGGAAGCCATTGAGTTTGAAGATTTTAAGGGAAACCATTAAAGGCTTGAGAAGAATCTAGAAGGAAGCCATTAAGTTTGAAGATTTTAAGGGAACCCATTAAAGGTTTCAAGTGGGTGAGGATAAATAGGATTTTAAATAAATAATTTATTTATTTAAAATAGTTGTGCAACTTGCATTTGTAGGAAAATACAAGTGGGTGGAGCATAAAGGTGATTTAAATAAATGTTAATTTATTTAAATGTGAGAGATGGGAATTTGGGGGATTTAAATAAATATTAATTTATTTAAATGTGAGAGAAGATTAAATTAAACAAATATGATTTATTTATTTAATTAATGGTCTAAATTTGGTTAAGTGAATTAAATCAAATAAATTGAATAATTTATTTAATTAATAGGAGAAGAGGGTTAAGATGAATTAATTAAATATTAATTTAATTAATTATTTATTGATGGTTAAATTATCAAATAAATACTAAATAGTCATTTAATTAAGTGGACAAATTTATGTGTCTACATTTGCCCCTCTTTGAGACAGTGCAGTTTTATCTTGTTGTTTCAAAGAAAGAAAAATAGGTGTGAAGAAATATGCCCCATAAATGTTAATTTAGTGGGTGGTATGCCCCCTCGAGAGATGGGCTGAATTTTTTTGAAAAATTGGGCGATCTCTCAAAAAAGAACGAGAAGTGGAGGGGAGGTCGAATAGAAGAAATTAGCAATAATGGTGAAAGAATGGAAGAAAACAGAGTGAATACGAAGAAATGGCAAGCCAGTGAGTACCCGTAGGTTATGCAGGAGATATGGTGAAAATGTGGTGTTGTGCTTTTGATTGATACTATACAATTGATCAAAATTGGTTGGGAAATTTGGTGCAATTAGTTTAATTGCCTCGGTTGAGTCAAAGCATGACAGTTGATGTGAGTTGTTTGCTTGGACAGGATAAAGTTTGAGTAAGTGAATCAAAGTGACCTGTTGGTGACTTAGACAATTGATGTAATTGCTTGATGAAGTCAAGGTATAGGAAGCAAAATACTCATTGAGACTTAAACAATTGATGTAATTGTCCATTTTGTTTGTGTTGGATTGATTGAGCAATTGATAGTATGTGTGTATTGTGGGTTGGGTGTGATGAATCATAGCAGCCTCGTTGATACTAGGTCATTATGATAAATGCTTGATGTAGTCTAGGATTACCATGATCAATTACCTGTTGAGACCCAAATATACTTGATCAAAGTATCTGTTGATAGTCGAGGTGTGTGGAAGTCAATGTACCTGTGCAGATAGAGTAACTTGCTTGATTGGGATGACTGGGGATGGGAAACACAACCCCTCTTGTTAGAGATGGATGGTGATGAACGTGGCTTGATTGGGTTGATGGGACATGATGAAGGGATTATGATGATGTTGATGATAAAGATAGGGAGGCTAGGGGGGTTTGATGTTAGATAGAAGAAATGGAGGACCTATGACCTATTCCTATGGAAGAAGAGAAAAATAGAGTATACACCCATTGTCATTACTATGTATGAATGATATGCAGCTATTATGAATGTATGGATGGATGGAATGCAACAAAATGCAATATATATAGATGAGATGGAATGACAATCCATAGTGCTTTAATTTCATCATTGAGCATGGTAGTATCAATCTTGGATGAGGCAGTAGGAACCAAGGACGAAGCATTGTACTTGCAAACAAGCAGCATAAATAAAGAATAAAGAATATGGACCCTCCATAATGGTTCATGCTCATATGGTCGAGGTATACACTGTAATCAGCAAGCCATAGTGATCTATGACTATATTTTGCATAAGATCATGTAGCTTAGTGAGCTTCCCACGTAGACACCATTAGTACATGCCCCAAAACTTCATTGGAATAATTCGCAGAAGACATACAAACAATGCGATACTTAGGAACCATCCTAGCCACTCTAATCACTTGTGGATATCTCGGAGTAGCGTAGGAACCTGATATAAATGAATAAATAACCTACAAATCAACCAAGTATTTTATATCTTAAACAAAATTTTCTTGTCAAAGAAAATGTCATCATGTCTTTGTTTTGGTAAGGAAGGATGCATCCTTGTTAAGACAGTTTGCGTGTCAATGTTGATTGTTTGGTTGATGTGATAAGTGGTCATTGTTTGATTATTTGACAATGTTTGTTTGGTATCTGCTTGGATGTGTATGTACAATGTGTTGCCATGTTTTTGATTGATTTTTGATGTTTTATCATGTTTTTGGATTTTGTGAGTGTTTTTGAATGTTTTTGGTATTTTTGATTGTTTTTTAATGTTTTTGATATTTTGTGAGATAGTTTTGAATGAAGAACTCAATGAATCATAAGTAATGTAGAATCCACTTCCATTAATAGGTTTAAGAGCATTGCCCCTAGTTTAGACATGACTATGAAAAAGCGGGATGCAAGACACATGAAGTATTATCCTTGATTGCAGATCAATAACAAGCCATGGTTTGAATGATGGATGAGTGGATGCAATAAATGTGATCGCAACAAGTCTGAAAGACAATGGAGCCATAGCCTTTACGAGTGGCACCTGTTTTCCAGGTTTTCACCGTCGCACTTATCCAAGGTGCCACTGGAGTGGTTGTTCACCGTTTGAAAGAATGATTTTTCTTTACTATTTTGATTTTTTTGTATTTTCTTTAGCACATTTATCTGAATGTTTTTGGTGTTTTTTTGATATGTATGGGAGCTTGATGCTCTGTACAATTTTATGTATAAAACCATTTGAGGTGCATGTTGTTGATTGGATCGGCTAGGAGTTCTCCTTCTGAAGTAGCCAACTGATATGCCTCAGACCCAAATACAATAGTGATAACATATGGACCCAGCCAGTTGGATTCAAACTTTCCCTGATGTTCTCTATTTGGTTGGTTACAAGGATTCTCTCTCAAAAAAAGATCACCTACCTCAAATGTGTGAGGTCTAACTCAATGATTGTAGCTACTGCTCATGCGTTTAAATGATTCAGTTTTAAAAGTTTCTAGCAAGTTATTTTCATCCACGTTTCCAAGGGACTTGGAAACTTTTCAAAGTCAGGAGTATGGTGCAGGAGCACCTAACACAAAAGCACAAAAGGAGTCTATAAGAGGATAAAGATCAATTCATAAGTATATTCAATTATATTTTCATTTGTAATGTCATTTTGAGTCAATATGAATCAATATGTAAGGCTAAAAGAGCCCATTGTAATGAGTTGTCCAAGTTGTCCTAATAAGGTCTTGAATTAGTCATTTGGTAAAATTTGTATTAAATATCCTTGGAGGGATAAAATGGTGAAAAAAATACATTATTATTCCATCCTAATATGTTTTGAAGGTTATTTTGAAGGTTTAAAGTCATTTGAGTCAAAAATTGTAAAAGTTGTAAAATGCAACTTTTCAAAAGTTGTAAAAAGACCAAAATGGGAAGTTGTATGGTCATAAGAGGAAGTTGGGTAGTTGTAACTTCCATGTGAAGATGAAAAGTATATAAAACCTCTATAATTGTCTTTCATAAGAGGATGTAAAAATTGGAGAAGGAATTGGAAAGCATTGGAAACATTTTGGTATCATATTTTCATTGTTTTCAATCTCTTGTTTTGTGATCTTGGAAGTTTTTCCTCTTGTTTCCAGGCCTGGTACGACCATGTATAGCCTGGAAACAAGTGTATTTCCATAATTATAGTGTATTATATTGAATAATGTTTCCATTTCTTTTGGTTTGAGCTTATTTCATTCAGTTTTGAGAAAGTTATGAATGTTTTGGTGAAAACCATTTGGAACTACCCAAAACCCTGATTCACGGTGACCAGTTTTGGCACAATCATCATAACTTTGGAGTTCACCATTGGATCTTTCTATAATTTGGAGGAAATTTTTATAACTAGAATTTATAGAATCTAACTGGAGAGATTGTTTGGATGATTAAAATTTTAAGAGTTATTAATGATTGTTCATGACTGTAATTTCATGACCTGAATAGAGTAAATTTCATAGTTTGGACAAATTCTTGGTTTTCATTTGCAAGAAATGAATAGATGAAGGGTTTAAATGATTTATTTTTAATGCATGATATATGGATCTACAATCATTATGGATTGATATATATGGAGAAGATTTGATATTGGTTATTTGATTGATGTTTTCATGATTCTCTGCATCAATATGCACCTTGTCGTTTCTCATCAAGTAGTTCCAAGTCTTGAAGATGAGAGACTCGGTATGCTTCATCATCTATCAGATTATGCAAGGAAACCCATAGAGATGGTATCTTGACCTCAATAGGAAGGATGGCTTCTGCATCATAGACCAATGAGTAGGGAGTTGCGCCTGTAGGTGTTCGAATGCTAGTTCAATATGCCCATAGTGTTGGATTCAATTGAACGTGCCAATCACGACTGACATCATTGACTGTCTTCTTGAGGATTCTTAATATTTTCTTGTTTGATGCTTCGGCTTGACCATTGCCTTGCGGGTAATAGGGAGTGGAAAAGCGATGTTGGATATGAAACTTCTCACAGAGCTCATGGACATCCTGATTTTTGAAAGGAACCCCATTATTTGTGATGATGGACATGGGTACACCATACCGATAGATGATTTAATTTAGAATGAATGAAGTGATTTATTTGCCAGTGACTTGGGTAAGCGGAACAACTTCGATTCATTTTGTGAAATATTCAGTGGTGTTAATAATGAATTTGTGGTCGTTGGATGAAGATGGATGAATTTTACCCACAAGGTCAAGTCCCCATTGACAAAAAGGCCATGGTGTTGTGATTGGTTGCAATTCCAATGTTGGTGCATGTATTAGGTCTCCATCAACTTGGCACTTCTTGCATTTTCTAACAAAGTAGTAGGCGTATTTTTCCATGGATGGCCAATAGTATCCAGCATGCATGATATTCTTTGCTAGTGAAGGACCACTTGCATGAGTTCCACAAATTCCTTCATGTACCTCTTCCAAGGCCTTTGTTATCTCATCCTATTCCATACATCAAAGGAGAGTACCATCAAGACTGCGTCGGTATAGGGTTTCAGCAATGATGGTATATCGAGCGGTTTGGTGAATGAAGGTTTTACGTTGGTTATTCGATTGGTTAGGAGGAAGTGTGTGATCGTGGAGGTAGCTGTAGAAATCACCATACCATGGGGAATCAAAACCAAAAAGGTGACATATCATCTCAGACTCGGGTATATCATAAGTGGGAATTCAAAGTTGTTCTACCAAGAACTCGTAGCATGTTGAATTTTGTGGAAGATCTAGGAGAGATGCGATAGTAGCCATAGCATCAGCAGCTCGATTCTGATATCGAGGTATCTGCTCAAAGGTGATAGTAGTAAATGATGCCTTTAAATTGTCCACCATTTGCTCATACGACATCAATTTATCATCCTTGGTTTGATATTCATCGGTGACTTGTTAGATGACCAGTTGGGAGTCGCCATATACTTGTAGGTCTTTTAGTTTCCATTGTATGGCTAGTCTAAGACCTGTGATCAAAGCCTCATACTCAGCTATGTTGTTTATGCATGGAAAAGTTAGCATGTAAGACTTTGGGATACTATCACTTTGAGGTGTGATAAACAGAATGCCTGCCCTTGAGCCATGCCTAGTATATAAACCATCAAAGTATAGTTTCCATGGTTGCACTATTGTGATCATGAATATCTCTTCATCTGGAAAATTAGAAATAAGAGGATGATTGCCTGTGAGGGGTGGATCAACTAACTGATCTGCAATAACTTGACCCTTGATAGCCTTGCGGTCCACATACTCGATGTCAAAATCACTTAGAATCATCACCCATTTGGCCAAGCCGCCTATCAATGTTGCTTTGCTGAGTAAATACTTTAATGGATCGATCTTGGCAATGAGTTGTAATTTATGTGTTAATAGATATTGCCTCAGTTTAGTGGCTGCCAATATTACTACTAGGAAAGCTCTCTCAATAGGTGTGTAATTGAGTACATAGCCTACCAGTGTGAGAGAGATGTAGTAAACAACACACTCTTTCCCTTTTGCATTATGTTGAGCCAGTAGCACTCCCAATGCTATATTAGTTGCTGATATATAGAGTAATAGAGATTTATTTGAATTTGGTGGGATCAACAATGGTGTATTCATGAGATAATCTTTAAGCATATGGAATGCTTGCTGGCATCTAGCATCCCATTGAAAGCGGATGTTCTTGTGTAGTAGGTGTGTAAAGGGGTGACACTTATCTGCCAGTTGTGCAATGAATCTTTGAATTGATTATAGGCACCCCTTTAATGTCCTTAGTTGACTGATGTTCTTCGGTGGTGGCATGTCCATGATTGCTTTAACCTTTGCTTGAGACAATGTATCCTAGAAGTTTCCCTGAGGTTACTCCAAAGACACATTTCTTTGGGTTGAGTCGAACATGATATTGTTCTAGTTTGTCAAAGATTTTCTCTAATACTTCTAGATGACCTTCTCTTGTGAGTGATTTTGCCAGTAAGTCATCAACATAATCTTCCGTTATGGTATACATCATATCATGAAAAATAGTAGTCATTACTCTTTGATAGGTTGCTCCTGCATTCTTTAGACCAAAAGGCATTACATTCCAGTAATATTTTCCCCAAGGACATGTGAAGGTCATCTTATGTTGATCCTCTGGTGCGATCTTTAGCTGATTGTACCCAGAAAAATCATCCATGAGTGAAAGAATGGCATGTCTTGTTGTTCGGTCCACTATTATGTCGATGTTTGGTAGGGGGAAGTTATCTTTAGGACATGCCTTGTTCATATCTCTGAAGTCAGTACAGATATGGATGCCCCCATTTGGTTTGCCGAAAGGCACAATATTGGAGATCCAATCTGCATAATCAATTGGTCTAATGAAACCAACATTTAGGAGTTTCTTAAGTTCTGCTTTGACTAGTACCGCAATCTCGGGATGCATCTTGCAAAGCTTCTATTTGATAGGCTTAGCTCCTTTTGCTATGGTGAGGTGATACATGACTAAATTAGGATCAAGACCAGGCATATCTGCATATGACCATTTAAAGTTGACCTGACACTTTTTGAAGAATTTGACAAATTTAAGTTGTTCCTCTAGAGTTAAAAGAGATGCTAGATGTATGTGGTGAGGGGTTTCAAGAGTCCCCACGTTGTATTCTTTTTTGTCCTCAATAAGGATTATTGATCGTTTATGTTGTGTACTAGAGGGGAGAATGTCAAACCTTTCATCCTTAAACGCCTCAGAGAGGTTTTCACCATTGGATACACTCTTTCTTTTTACTTTTGCAGGATCAAACAGTGCCACGGTATGGTTTTCACTAGAAGATCCATGTTTTATTGTTATATTTTTTCAGCTGAAAGGTTTGGCATCCACCCCAAAGTATGTTGCACTATTAAGTTCAATGGCAAATCCAACTTTGTGATCCCTACTTGGTATGTTATCCCGTAGTTCCAAAAAGTCAATGATCAGCTCATCATTTTGGAAATGGTCAAGGCAAGGGGATTAGGTTGGTTCCATTCGATGAGTTCAGGATGGATAATGAGCATTACCTCATCGATCAGGTTTAGTTCAGAAGATGTTTCAGTGAGGGTTAAGACATTGTGGTGAAGGTTGTTGATGGTTCTCTCCCTGTCAGAATTGGATGTGATGTAGGGTCTGTGGAAGATGTTTCTAGTTCAAGAACCCAAGAGGTTTTAATCTATGCTTCTTCGTAAATAGGGATTTCTTTGTGAGGTGGAGGGCGTGATGCATCTTCCTCATCTAAAGTATTGAGATGTACTGAATCAAATTCCCACTCATGTGAGTCGGTCTCTGAGTTTCTTTTTAGTATTTGGTTGCTATAACATACCAGGATATCCTTTGAGTTAAACACTACAAGTGTGATCGATTGATGTACCTGGATAGAAAGAATGATTGGTGTTGTAGGTAGGATTATTGTGATTAGTGAATCCGATACAGGGAGTATCAGTGACTGTAGGTATTTTGGATATGTTGATATGGTTTTGTCATTTATGTCAAAACCTATTAACACTTATCAACTCTGGAGAATTGACAATGTTCACCTGCAAGAAAGTGACTTATGTATAGTCACCGATAGGATATATTGTTCACCGACACTTACATGGAAAATACTTGGTTATGTCAAAAACATTGTTTGGAAACTTTGTCTTGGAGATTTGTTCATTAGTATATTCGTGTTTGCATATTTGCTATTACCAGCAAATAGGTCCAAGATAAACACTGATAGGTTTATCTATTCCAGATTAGCACAACACACTATGGAGATGATTTTGTTGTTATTGTAAATGCATTAAGCCGACATGTTGAATCAGATATTGCATCGGTTATTGTTTTACTTGTAAATTTTTTTATTGTAATATCTTTTGTAGAGATGACCTACTCAATTGGTCTTAGGCTTTGGTATATATGTAAAATCTCATTTGTGAGATCAATATATGCGAAGGTGAAAAGGGTTGTAATTTGGTATATACGAGAATAAGAAGAGCTATACATGCAGACATAATTTGAAGGTTGAAGAAAGGTTTTGTGAAGGCATATCAGAACTAAACTAGTACTAAATCTAACATATGATGATCCTATTTTGAGCAGTACATCATTATTGGATTTAACCATCCAATTGTAGTCAGTGTGACTCCCATTTGTGTTTGAGTAGTGAGCTCTAGGTGCTTGACCTTTTTGCATGTGCAGACCCCATTTGTATATACATACTATTTGCAGTAGTATCATCTGATTGTGGGTAAGGTTTCCCACCGTGGTTTTTCCCCTTATAGGGTTTCCACGTACAAATATTGGTGTTATGTGTTGTGGATGTTATTGTCTTTTTGTTTCATGCATTAATCTTTATCGGTACTGCAATTAACTGATAAATTGTCTACCGACATTAAGTTTGGTTTACCGATATTAAGCATTAAGGTTGGTTAAGTAGTTTATGGTTTTAATTTATTTGACAACTTATTCATCCCCCCCCCCCTCTCAGTTGTCTTCGAGACCTAACAATTGGTATCAGCGCCTAGTCCTCTTTTTGTGGAAGTTTAATAGCTTGAGGAGATCCAATGTCTTCTAACTACTTCAGGAAGGACAATCCTAAACTTGATGGAACCAACTATGGAATATGGAAGATTAGGATGGAGACACATCTGAATTGCATTGGAAAGGGCATCTGGGAAGTTACAAAGAATGGCTATACTGCTCCTACTCTTGATCAGCCTAATCCACCCACCTTAGGAAAAGATGAGGAGAATGATTGCAAAGTAAGAGAAGCACTTTTGAGCATATTATCAGATCAGAAAATCATGGGTTTATCAGACAGATCCACTGCTAAAGCTATTTGGGACCATTTGGAAACATTGAATGAAGGAGATTCCACAGTCAAAATTACAAAACTTGAAAGCTTCTGGGTTGGGTATGAAAATCTTAAAATGGAAGAAGATGAAAGGATTTCTACTTTTATGGAAAGAGTTAATGAAATTGTTTTGGGTATTAAATGTTGTGGAGGAACCTTAAGTGAAGATGAAATTGTTTCAAAAGTTTTAAGAGGATTGCCATCGGTATACAAAATGAAAGTTATTGCTATAAATGAGTTAAGAACAATGCCTAATACATCAGTAACTAGGGACACATTGATTGGAAAACTTTTAGCTTTTGAAATTGAGGAATTTGGTCTTGTTGCTACTATAAATATAGATTTAGCTTTTAAGGCATCAACATCATCTACATCATCATTTGACAAGTTTGATTGGAAAGCCTTTTATTCAAGAGAACTTGAAGAAAGCAGGAGATAAAATGAAGAACTTGAAGAACTTGAAGCACTATTTGCAAGGAAAATGACTAAAGGTCCAGCTGGAAGTAAGTATGAAGGTAAAGCACCCTTTAAATGTTTTAACTATAATAGGATTGGTCACATGGCTTCAAGATGCCCTGATAGACATGCAAGATTGAGAGAAGAATCTAGAAGAACATACAAGCCTAACCCTAAATATCAGAGATATAGATTTAAGAAGAATAAAGACAAGTCTTGTTATCTTACTGATGAAGGAGTCACTGATGATTTTGATGAGGATTCGATAGACAATGGATGGGTTTTTGTTGCTAGAACAGAAGATCAACTGGCACCTACTGTTCAACCGGTAGAGCAGGCCCTGACAGCTAAAATTGAAGTTAAGGATGAATGGATCATTGATTCTGGATGTTCACATCATATCACTGGTGATAAAGGTAAATTCTTGACTTTTCAAGAATATAATGGAGGTCTGGTAAGATTTGGAGATGATAAAGCTTGTTTGATCAAAGGAAAAGGTACCATATCTCTTGATGGTAAGCATAATACCGACAATGTTTACTATGTTGAAGGTTTAAAGCATAATCTTTTGAGTGTTGGTCAATTAGTTGAAAAAGGATTTCAGTTACAATTCAAGAATGGGAAATGCAAAATTATGAACATAACTGGTTTGGAAATTGCAACCGGTAATCAAACTAGAGGTAATATCTTTCATTTGAATAACAATGAAAAGACATGCTTGATTGCACATATTGATGAAAGTTGGCTATGGCATAAGAGACTCTGTCATGTAAATTTTGATTGCATTGTAAAAATCAGTACTACTAAAGCAGTTAGAGATTTACCTAAGATTGTTAAACCTCACAATCCGGTATGTAAGGAATGTCAATTTGGAAAGCAGGTTAGAGCATCTTTTAAAAGTATTCTAGAAAAATCCAATAATGCTCTTGACTTAATTCATAGTGATTTATGTGGTCTAGCTAGAACTAAAAGCTTACAAGGTGATAGATATTTCATGCTAATCATTAATGACTATTCTAGAATGTGTTGGGTTACTTTTCTCAGAGAAAAATTAGAAGCACTTGGTAAATTCAAGCTATTCAAGGTAATGGTAGAAAATGAAATCGGTAAGAAAATCAAATGTCTGAGATTAGATCAAGGAGGTGAATTCACATATAAGGAATTTTATACATTATGTGAAGTAAATGGAATCAAAAGATAGTTATCAGCACCCCAAACACCACAATAGAATGGAGTTGTAGAAAGGAAAAATAGAACTATCTTGGATGCAGCTAGAAGTATGTTATCAGAAGAAAATCTACCACATGTGTATTGGAGAGAAGCAGTAAGCACAACAATCTACACATTCAACAAAGTTCACATCAAAGGTGAAACTGGTAAGACCCCTCATGAACTATGGTTTTGTATTACTCCTACTCTTAAATATTTCAGAATATTTGGAAGTAAATGCTATATTAGAAGAGATGAGTATATTGGAAAATTTGATCCTAGAAGTGATGAAGGAATATTTCTTGGTTATTCATCTAAGAGAAAGGCATATAGATGTTTTAACAAGAGATTGCAGAAAATTGTTGAGAGTAAAAATGTGAAAATTGATGAACAGTTTAGAGGAACTTCAAGGTACATAGACTCTGAACCGGCAACAAAGATACTGACAAATGAGCCTACATTAAACACAATGGTACAAAATGAAGATCTAGTTACACTGGTATCATTTGAAAAATTCCAATGTAACTGAAGAACTGCAGCAAACTAAGACACCCCGGTATGTAAGATTGAACCGCTCTGAAGATCAGATAATTGGGAACAAATATCAATGAGTTATGACAAGAGGAAAACTAGCAAATGAAGAGGTATGTCTTATTTCTCAAATTGAACTAGCATCAATTAATGAGGCATGTGAAGATAAACACTGGATTAAAGCTATGGAAAAAGAATTAGAACAAATTGAAAAGAAGAACACATGGACATTAGTTCCCCGGCCTAAAGACAAAAATGTAATTGGAACAAAATGGGTATTCAGAAACAAACTTAATGAAGATGGTAAAGTAATCAGAAATAAAGCAAGACTAGTGTGTAAGAGATATTCACATAAAGAAGGAATTGATTATAATGAAACCTTTGCACTAGTAGCAAGAATTGAGGTAGTCAGATTATTCTTGGCTTTTGTAGCACATAAGAACTACAAAGTATATCAAATGGATATTAAATGTGCATTTCTGAATGGAGATCTTGAAGAAGAAGTTTACATAGAGCAACCTGATGGATTTTCTTTGATAGATAACAAAGATATGGTTTGCATGTTAAGGAAAGCTTTGTATGGGTTGAAGCAAGCTCCAAGAGCTTGGTATGCTAGATTGGATAAATATCTTTTGAAGATTCATTTTTCTAAAGGTAATGTTGACAACAATTTATACTATAAAGTGACTAATGATGACATCTTGGTTATAGAAGTTTTTGTTGATGATATAATCTTTGGAGGAGAAGATGGATTATGTAAAGACTTTTCTATTGAAATGCAACAAGAATTTGAAATGTCTATGATTGGAGAGATAAAATTATTTTTAGGATTGCAGATCTCACAGACTAATAAAGGTATATTCTTGAGTCAATCCAAGTACTTGAAGGAGTTACTAAAGAAATTTGGGATGGAAAACTCTAAATTGGTAAGCACATCTATGACTACAAATGACAAATTATCACTAAGGGATGAATCTACACATGCTAATCCGACTAGGTACAAATCTATGATAGGAGGTTTATTGTATTTGACACAAACAAGACCTGATATTATGAATGTAGTATGTATTGTTTCAAGATTTCAGAGTAATCCTAGAAAAAATCATGAATCAATAGTAAAAAGGATCTTCCGGTACTTACAAGACACTACAAATCTTGGCTTATAGTATCCTAGAGATGAAAACTTTGAATTATGTACATACACAAATGCTAATTGGGAAGGCGATATAGATGATAGAAAAAGTACCACCGGTAGAGCATTTTTTCTTGGAAGCAGATTAATTTCTTGGTTGAGTAAGAAACAAAGTTGCTCATCTTTATCAACAATAGAATCAGAATATGTTGCAGCAACAACTAACTATACATAGGTATTATGGCTTAAGCAAATGTTGAAGGACATAAAGGTAAAATGCAAGGAACCTATAACTGTCTATTGTGATAACACATCAGAGATTGATATATAAAAGAATCCGGTACTACATTCTAAAACCAAACATGTTTCTATCAAATTGAATTTTCTGAAAGAGAATGTTGAAGCAAAAGAAGTAAAACTGGTTTATGTGAATACTAAAGAGTAGATTGCAGATATTTTCACTAAGACTTTGCCTAAGGAGACTTTTGAATATCTCAGAGATCAGCTTGGGGTCATACCCCCACCGATAGAAACTTAGATAGTTGATGTTTGTCATCAACTGACAGAACTAACAGAGAAATCTTTTTGATGAGGTGAGCTACTTATCAGGGGGAGTAGTTGGTATACTGAATAAGTTGGTATTTTGTATTTGAACCTAGTTTTTGTATTGCTTTGGCATTTGATGTGAAAGGGGGAGAGATTGATATGGAAAAACACACGTTACTCCTAGGGGGAGAGACTTTATCCTTTGGGGAGAGATTGATTAGTCTCTGTATCTGAATTTTTTATTTTTGGTTATGATCTCTTTTGGGAGATTGTTGGTTTTTGGTATTTGGCATTTCTATTTTTGCACTTTGATGGTTTTTCCATCTTGTGTTGCCATTAATGCCAAAGGGGGAGATTGTTGGTATTTTGGATATGTTGATATGGTTTTGTCATTGATGTCAACACCTGTTAACACTTATCAACTCTGGAGAATTGGTAATGTTCACCGACAAACAAGTGACTTATGCATAGTCATCGGTATCTATTTCACCACCAGGATATATTGTTCATTGACACTTACATGGAAAACACTTGGTTATGTCAAAGACAATGTTTGGACACTTTTTCTTGGAGATTTTTTCATCGGTATATTTGTGTTTGTATATTTGTTGTTACTGGCAAATAGGTCCAGGATAAACACCGACATGTTTATCTATTCCAGATCAGCACGACACGCTATGGAGATGATTTTGTTGTTATTGTAAATGCATTAAGACAACATGTTGAATCGAACATTGCATCAGTTATTGTTTTACTTGTAAATTGTTTTATTGTAATATCTTTTGTAGAGCCGACCTACTCAATTGGTCTTAGGCTTTGGTATATATGTCAAATCTCATTTGTGAGATCAATATATGCGAAGGTGAAAAGGGTTGTAATTCAGTATATGCGAGAATAAGAGAGCTATACACGCAGACATCATTTGAAGGTTGAAGGAAGGTTTTGTGAAGGTATATTAGAACTAAATTGGTACTGAATCCAGCATATGAAGATGCAATTTTGAGCAGTACATCAGTATTGGATTTAACCATCCAATTGTAGTCAGTGTGACTCCTATTTGTGTTTGAGCAGTGAGCCTAGGTGCTTGGCCTTTCTGCATGTGCAGACCCCATTTGTATACACATACTATCTACAGTAGTATCATCTGATTGTGGGTAAGGTTTCCCACCGTGGTTTTTCCCCTTATAGGGTTTCCACGTACAAATATTGGTGTTATGTGTTGTGGATGTTATTGTCTTTCTGTTTCATGCATTAATCTTTACCGATATTGCAATTAACTAATAAACTATCTATTGACATTAAGTTTGGTTTACCAGTATTAAGCATTAAGGTTGGTTAAGTAGTTTTTGGTTTGAATTTATTTGAGAACTGATTCACCCCCCCCCTTTCAGTTGTCTCTGGGACCTAACATTGACTCTACTGCTTTTACTGGATATGCCAGTGTTGTCGATATTGTTGGGAATTCTAATATAGTTGCTGCTGCTAATGGTGCTATTGATGTTATGACTGTTACTGATGGGGTCACTGGTTTGATGGGTGGGATGATTGGTGTTGTGGATGGTTTAGCTGGGATTTTTAGCCTCAATGGTGCAGTTGCTATGGTGTGTTGTGTTGCTGATATAATCAAAGGTGACCTCTTTATGGTTGTAGTAGGCTGATATAGAGGTTTGCTAGGTTTCCCTTTAAATCTAAGCTTAGGTAGGATCTCCTTTTGAAAGCCTAATCCTATGTTATCTTTGGGCTTTGATTCTGGTTATATCGGCTCATGTTGTCCTTGCTTGTAAGTGCTCAAAGCACTTTGACCATCATAACCCATTCTTTTCATAATGAGAAGGACTTTTCCATATTGATCTATGGGAAGCTTAGCTTGTGGGATTACTGTGGTGATAGGATCTTTATAGATCCATTCTGCCAATTCCTCATATCTGGTCTCTTATTCTTGACTCTTTCCAAGGATAAAAGGTGTCAAAGTGCATGTTGGCTTGACTAGTGGTGTTTGAAGTAATCATTGAGGTTTACCATGAGTTCTCGGAGAAGTGGGTAGTTGCCCAACACAAAAGAGTTGGCTGAGATTGTACTCCCCAGGTCTTTCCTCTGCCATTTTTATTTTTAGCTTCTCTTGCTTGGGTATAGTGGTGTTTGAACTAGAAAGAGAGGCTGGACTTACATATGATGTGGATGGGATGGCTTCTTTGTTGTTGGGAATGGTAATCTCTGGTTGATGATTTATATTATGACAATATGCAAAGGGATTTGCATCTCCCAAGATTGTAATTTCTACACCATTATGAGGGAACTTGATACACTGATGGTAGGTGGATGGAATGGCTTACATGGTGTGTATCTAAGGTCTTCCTAACAACAAATTATATAATAGAGGAAGGTCCAAAACTTGGCATATGATATGCTTCACCACTGGGCCCATTCAGATCGGTAGCACAACTGCTCCTTTGGATGAACGCTCTACATCATCATAGGCTTTGATTGTTATCTTTTTATGGGGATCCACTGACTCAATTGCATATCCCAATGTTGTGACCATTCGTAGTAAACAAATATTCAGGCCTACTCCATTGTCAATCAAGACTTGCTTGATCCTATGTTGGTTGATAAACCCTTCAATATGGAGTGAGGTGTTATGAGGTTGTTGGAAGGATGTATTGTAACTTTCAGAGAAAGTGAGACAAGTTGATGATCTTAGCTTCCCAACCATAGCTTGGAACTGATCTGTATTTAGATTTTTAGGGACTGATGCCTCTTGGAGAGCTTGATCCAAGATTATTTTATGAAATGGGGATAGACGTAATAGCTCTAAGATAGGTATCAGTGCAGACGTCTTATCTAATTGTTCCACAAGGTTATACTGCTTTAGGATAGATGTGGTGCCTTGTGGAGCTGGTTTTATTGTGATCTTGCGATGACGTGTAACAACATTGCAGGTGGAGCTAAGATTTTTTATGGTAATATTTGTAATTTGTTCACTGACATCTCATAAGTGATTCACTGTGTAATTATAGGCAGCACACATATAATCCGTGGTATCTATATTTCACCATAAGGTGGAAGGACCCCTTTGATCTTGTGATGGAAGTGGATTTTTAAACATGAGATGATCATTGTTTGTTGTTTTTGGGTCGTGTCCTTCTATTTCAATCTCACCTCGATCAATAAGATCCTAAATAAAATCTTTCAATTTGTGACAATTGCTTGTCTTATGCCCTTTCCCTTGATGTAAATTACAATGTTCAGTATCCCTCCACCATGAAGGTTTGACCTGAGGTTCATAATTTGATGTCTTTGGTAAGGTCACCATATTTTGAGAAACCAATTGAGATAACACTGTTTCAATAAGTTCCCCTAAGGGAGTGTATGTTCGTTTTGGTTTAAAATTTTGTTGGCGTTGTCTGGGTTCCTCTTGAGGTACATTGCATCCTTGATTTGGTGGGGGAGCAACTGTGTTGTTCTTAGGTGGGGGGTTTTACCCACAAAGTAGACCATAGGTTGTGCACTTTTGATATTCCTTGCATCCACAACCCCACCATTGACGGTGTTTTTGTTTTTGTTCCAGAAATTAGGCTTGTCACTATTGAAGCGTGTGCGAGGGCCATCCTTTGGCTCATTTTATATCTTGATAAGCCCTTTTTTGATGAGAGCCCACTCACATTTTAAACCTTTTGTGATCATGCCATTGAAGGATTTTGTGTCTTTCATGTCTAAGTGAAATTCCATTTCTTCGTTTAAGTTGGAAATACATATTTCCATGAGTTCTTGTTTAGGTAACTAAAGAGAATGTCTACTAGACATTTGATGCCATCATTGTAGGAAAACTAAAAATAGCTCTCCTGGTTTTTGCTTAGTGTTACATAGATCAGCCATGGTGATATCATGTTCAATGTTGTGTGAGTAATGTGCCAAAAATTTCTGGACTAGTTCTTTGAATGTCCTAATGCCACCTGGTAGTCGAGAAAACCATGATGTGGTTGTTCCTCCCAAACTTTGGGGAAAGAGTCGCATTAGGTATGTGTCCTCGTATGCTACTTCTAGGCAAGCTGAATGGAATTCTCTAACATGATCACGAGGGTCTCCTTTTCCTCGATACTTTTCAAACTTAGGTGTTTCAAACCCTCGTGGAAAAGGTGGCATATATAGATTCCTATCAAAGGGATAGGAACAAATATCATTAATGGAAAACTGGTTAGTTTTCACACCATTATGAAGCTGTTGGGTGAGATTCTCAACTTGTTGCCACAACATGTCAATGTCATTTGGAGGAGGAGGAGGTAGGGGATTTCCTTGATGAAGGTTGTATCTGATGTGATCTTGACCTCTTTCATCCTCATTATGACTTTGGCATTCTGATGCTTGCCTTAGTTGTGCAATGTCAAAATCAGAGGGTAGTTTGGCTCCCTCTTGAGCAAGTCTTAAAAAGTGAGCATCAACATTGCTCCTGAGTATTTCGTCAAAAAGTTGATTAAAGAGAGGGTTGTGTTGTGCCCTTTCTATTGCTGTAGGAGTAGGAGTACTTGGATTTTCAGCATTTGGGTTTCCTCCAAGGGCTTCTTGGAATTCATTGATATTTTCCTCCTCTTCTTCCTCAATTTCCATTTGTCTAGATCTTGATCTGGTTTGAGCCATTTTGTTTACAAGTTGTTATTGAAGTTTGGTGAAAATGATGATGAGTTGTTGATGAAATGAGAGATTAATGTTTGGTGGAGTGTTTTGCATATGGATCTCTAGCACTAAAGGTAGATGTGACCAAAGCCCTTTCTTGAATTACTTGTTGTGTTTGATTGACAATGTTTGATGTGATAAGGTTTAGAGAGATTTGAGATGTGTTACAGACCCAACTACCTAGTAATGAGAGGATTCACTCATAGACTATTTTTAACTTGCATAGAAATGTCTCTTAGGATGAGTTTATCCTAGATGTAGAGACACTCTAAAAATTGAGGTATTGTGTTTGCTTCAAGCAATGTCGAAATAGAACTTAGGACAAAAACCTCTTGATGTTTTGAGAGTTGGAATGGATTTGATGAGGTGTGAATGTGATAATGGATGAAATGTTAACTTCAATAAAAACTTTGTGTTACAAAAGGAACAAACTCTTCATCTTCTTGTTTAGGGGTTGGTGGTTCTTCCCTAGCTGAGTTATATATGATACAAATGTCTGGAAAGAAGGCAAGGTTGATCTTGCCTCCCTTATTCTTGTGATAACTCAAAGCTCTATATTGAGTAAAAGCTCTGCGGTTTAATGACTCATAATCAAAATCATTTGATTTCCCTTGAAGATAGAGACACATGTGACGTAAGAAGGTTCTATGAGAGACAAAGATTTGTCTATTAAGATAGAAGAATTTCCTTCTTTTGATGAAAGCCTTTGAGCTCAATGGTATTTTCTTCAAGTTGATATGTTGATGCAGATTCTTCCTTCTCAAAATGTGAAGAATAGTCATATAGTTTGATACTTTTGTTGTTGCACTTTGTTTTGGATCTTTGTTGGTATTTTTGAAAATGTGTTGAAAATTTTGTGTTGGATGAATACTTGTTTTGGAATTGGATTTTTTATTTTTCTTTGACAAGAAAACAAAGAAAGCACACAAACACAAGAATGTTGCCTCAAAAGATACAAATAAGTGTGGGTCTAAATCAACCCAATCTTTGTACTTTTATGAACCTTTCTTTACAAATGTTTTGAGTATGTTTTTCCAAAAAACTCCTGAAGTCGGCTTAGTTTAACACTGGTCTTGACACAAAATGAAGACACTTCAAACACTTTTTATCCCTAAGGTCAAATGGCCAGTTACGATAATTTCATCTCACATCTTGACATTTCTTCAACTTTGGTACTGCATACCTTATGAATCCCATCATGGCAGGTAAGGATGTGATATACCAAGTCTTGCATGAGAATAACAAAGAGATGATCCCTATGATGGGGGAGTCACCACTTTTATCAGGCTACAAGTAACCTTTCAAAAAGCTATGTTTCTACTCAAGGAAATATGTATGGTGAGTATCTTGGGAGCAAAACCTTTTATTCTCTTGCACCGAACTTCTCACAAATATACTCAATCAATAGAATGGGTGGGCTACTACATAAGGTGATGAATAATGATGAGCAATAAGTACCAAACTGGTACTGAGAGAAGGGGTGAATCAATACAAACAAAAACTTTCCCTCAACCAGTTCGACTGCAAAGACTGCACTTAATTGGTAAATAGTAACACCAGTCTAAATCAGGGCACTACCGGTAAAACACAGTGAGAATGTGAAGGACATAAACCAGTAACTCTTAGCTCTCTATATAGTCTAATATATCATTTCCACTTCACCCTTAAGCTTAGGCAAGCAATACATCAGAAATACTTAAAATCATTGAATCAACTTGCATTACCATTTTGATATAAAACACTACCCCATCACATGAAAGGCATCACACATGACACACTGATTTTTTTCAAGTGGAAAACCAACTGGGAAAAACCACGGTGGGAATGAATACCCACAAGCTATTCTTTGAACTCTTTTAAAGTCCACTCTATTAGGAGCCTAGTTCGGTTAAAGACTTTTACAATAGGTTCTTCTAGGAACCGATCCTGCTAGGGATCACCCATTTAAGGGATGGCTAAATACCCAATTAAAGGTTAAAACCCTGTTAGAGGTTACCTCGCAAGAGGATTTTAAGAACTCATTGAATTGAGTCACCTTGTTAAAGGATATACAAAAAATCCTATTAAAGCTACCCAATTAAGGGATTTTCCAACTACTAAAATGGTTAGAAGTCAATAGGTAATACACTGATCTGATAACAACACACAATGCCAAGGCAGATCCACTTTAGCTCCTTTGCTTCTGCAATCACACTCTGTAGGTATCAACACACTTCTCTGGTCTGGGAAGAATCAAGTATGTCTTCACTTGGATACACACATAACATTTGCCAACCAACTTCAAAATGAAAAACATCAACAACCTTATAGGAAACAGATAGGTCGGTAGCATAAACTCTAAACCCTAAACATTTAGGTTTAAAAATTCAGTCAGTTCAATCTTGACCGTTAATCACACTGCATTGAATATACCAGTCTTGAACAGATCTCAAGATGTTCTCCATCGTTCATTCTTTGCCACTTCAGGAAGCTGATAACCCATCATGCACTCTCCATCATTTATAGAGACTTCTCACATTCCCAAGGTAGATAGGATCGATCTTCTTCATGCAAGATCCTCAAGGAAATCCTTCACGTGCACAAGGCTGACATGGCAACACAATCTGATCTTCATTACAATGTTAACACATCACAAGATGTCATTGGTTGAATCACACAGGTAATGCATCAATTGGAAACCTTGAAGCTAAGACTACCAATTGGTAGTCATGCCAAATGAAACCTCAATACAAAACTTCCATATACCGATTCTCATTCCAACATACTGGTTCACCTTGAACAAACATACTGCTTCATTTTTTGACATATACCAGTTTACATCATCATACTAGTTCATACTTTAACATATTGACATTAATGATAACATACAATATCATCATGTCATCATGCTCTGCACATATACCAACAATCTCCCCCTTTGACATTGATGGCAATATACAAAGATATCTATCTGCTTCACATCTTCTTCTCCCAAATACTACAGATATCTTCTCCGCTTCACATCTTCTCCCCCTTTGACAGCAATGCCAAAGTGGAGGCACAAACAGCTATGTCCCACTATGTTGCTCCCCCTAAGGAGTAGCATCCTTCAACACACCAATCCTAAGAAAGATTTATCAATGCAATACCTGACTGATGTGGAGCACACACCTTTAGTTCACCTCTTGATGGGGAAGCACCCCTAATTCACCTCTCAAATAGGTAAAGGTAGCCTTTGGTAGAGGCTTGGTGAATATGTCTACTAACCGCTCCTTACTGGAAACATGTTCCAATACAACCTCTTTGTTCTGAACCTTTTCCCTCAAGAAATGATACTTGAGCTCGAAGTGCTTAGTTCTAGCATTGAAAACCGGATTCTTAGAAATATTAATTGTACTTGTGTTGTCACATAATATACTCATTGGTTCAGATACAGGAACTTTGAAACCACTTAATACATGCTTCATCCAAATTGTCTGGGTGTAGTTCATAAATGCTACAACATTTTCTGCTTCTGTTGTAGATTGAGAGATACAACTCTGCTTGTTACTCATCCATGAGACTAGTCTACCACCAAGAAAGAATGCACCACCAGTTGTGCTCTTTCAGTCATCTGCATTACCAACCCACTCAGCATCTGTAAACACTCTGAGGTTGAAATCATTACTATATGGATACCATAATTCATAGTCAATAGTTCCCTTTAGATATCTAAGAATCCACTTGACTGCTACCAAGTGGGATTCTCTTGGACTTTTCTGTAACCGTGCAGTAATACTTACTGCATGTGCAATGTCCGATCTGCTATGTACTATATAGTGCAACTTACCAATCATTGATCGGTATTCCTTCTCATTCACCAACATTGAGTCATCCTCTTTTGATAATTTACAACTAGTCACCATCGGTGTACCAACCAGTTTGTTGTCTTCCATGCCAAAGCTCCTCAACACCTCTTTGACCTACTTGGACTGAGTGATAAAGATTCCATCTTTCATTTGTTGAATCTATAGTCCAATGAAGAACTTAATCTCCCCTATAAGTGACATCTCAAATTCCTTCTTCATCTCATCTGCAAAATCATGACTAATCTTGTCATCTCCACCAAAAATTATGTCATCAACAAATACTTCATAGATAAGAATCTGATCTCCTTCCGACTTCAAATAGATATTGCTATCTTCACTTGTTCTTTCAAATCTAATCTTCACAAGATGGGAGTGCAAGCATTCATACCATTCTCTAGGTGTCTGCTTCAATCCATACAAGGCTTTATGTAGCCTACACACCATGTCATTGTCTTCTGATAGGGAAAACCCATCTGGTTGCTCTATATACACCTCCTCTTCAAGTATTCCATTTAGGAATGCAGATTTTACATCCATTTAGCCTACACACCATGTCACTATCTTCTAATAGGGAAAACACATCTAGTTGCTCTATATACACCTCCTCTTCAAGTATTCCATTTAGAAATGCAGATTTTACATCCATTTGATATACTTTGAATCCCTTGAAAGCTGCATATGCAAGAAGCATACGAAGTCCTTCCAATCTAGCTATTGGAGCAAAGGTTTCTCCATAGTCTTCTCCTTCTTCTTGAGCATATCCTTTACACACCAGCCTAGCTTTGTTTCTTACCACTGTGCCATCTTCATTCAGCTTATTTCTGAAAACCCATTTGCTGCTTATGACATTTCTATGCTTAGGTCTGGGTACCAAAGACCATGTACCATTATTTTCTATCTGGTCAAGTTCTTCTTCCATTGCCTTGATCCATTCTTCATGTTTATGTGCCTCTTTAAATGTTTTAGGATCAAATTCAGAGATCATGCAAGAATTTTCTCTGACCTTTCTTCTTGTAAGAATTCCTACATCCTACATCCTTGTCTCCTATGATATTCTTTCAATCATGATTCAACTTTACATACCTAGGAATGATCTTAGTTGTTTCCTCTTGCTTTTCTTCTTCATCCCGATCTTCATCAGCATCAGCATCTACCAGTGTAGGAGCACTATTGTTGTTACTAGGTTGTTTTGCAACCGATTCCCAGAAGGTTACTACTGGTTCATCTCCTACTTGCTCACTATCGGTTTCCTCAGGTTTCTCAAAGGTTTTATCAACTCTAACATTGATAGTTTCAACAATTCTCTGAGTCCTATTGTTGAAACATTTGAGAGCTTTTCTCTTTGTGGAATACCCTAGGAATATTCCCTCATTTTTGCATCAAACTTGCTCTGATGTTCACTCCTCTTGATATAAAATTTGCTACCAAGCACTCTAAATTAGCTTACCACTGGCGTCTTACTAGTCTAATACTCATAAGGAGTTTTATCCTTACCTTTCTTGATGAGTACCTAGTTCATTGTGTAGACTGCAGTACTCATCGCTTCTCTCCAGAAAGTGTGAGCAACCTTCCCTTGCATCAACATAATTCTAGTTGCTTCAACTATAGTCTAGTTGTTCCTCTCTACTAGGCCATTCTGTTGTGGATTCTAGGGGGTAGATAGTTGCCTCTTGATGTCGTTCTCTTCACAGTACTTGTTGAATTCATCGGAAGTGAATTCTCCTCCTTGATCAGTTCTTAGGCACTTAATCCTCTTACCACTTTCTTTTTCAGCCAATGCTCTGAAGGCTTTGAATTTTCCAAAAGCTTCAGACTTGTCTTTCAAGAATGTGACCCACATCATTCTTGAGCAATCATGAGTAAGAATCATAAAATACCTATCTCCCTGCACACTCCTATTTTCCATAGGACCACACAAATCAGTATGCACAAGATCAAGTAAATTGTCTGCAGTGAAAGATTTACCTTTGAAGGTTGAGGAAGACATTTTCCCCAGTTGACACTCTCTGCACAAAGGCAATCCTCTAACTGCCTTGATCTTACTGGCCTTCACAATATTGTCAAAGTTTACATGGCAGAGTCTCCTATGCCATATCCAGCTATCATCAAACTTAGCCATTATACATGTACTGATATTTGCATTTAGCTGAAATAAGTTACCTCTAGTTTGCATACCGGTGGCCATCAGTTCAACACTCTTTCCTTTTATTTTTCACACTCCATCTCTGAATTCCAGAGTGAGTCCATTATCATTCAGCTGGGAAACACTCAAAAGGTTGTGTCTGAGACCTTCTACCCAATACACATTATCAACACTACCTTTTCCATTAAGAGAGATGGACCCTCTACCTTTTACCATACATGGTGCATCATTACCAAATCGGACCACACCACCATCATACTCTTCCAGAGACAAAAAATTACTCCGATCACTAGTCATGTGGTGAGAACAACCACTACCAATAATCCACTCATTGGAATTATCAAAGTGGGAGAGAAGAACCTTCTTGTCTGACACATCTTTCTTAACTGCTACAAACACAATATCTTCACTTTCTTCATCTTCTGATTCCTCATCAATGACACCTTCATCAACTACTACAAAATAGTTTCTCCTATTTCCTCCTTTGAACTTCTTGAACTTTTCTGGTTTATCCTTATTATCACCATTAGGACAGTTTGCAACAATGTGTCCTATCCTATTGCAAGAGAAGCATTTCAAAGGAAGCTTACCTCTGTATTTACCAGTTCCCTTAGGAAGTCTGTTGGCAAGAAGAGCTTCAAATTCCATCATGATCTCCTCATCATCCATTTCTCTACTTTGTCTTGGTTCACAACTAGTACTTGCTTCTTTTCCCTTTCTAGATGGTGCAGCAGATATTGTAAAGGCTGATCCAGTCTTCTGAATACTACCATCATAATTATTTAACTCATATGTGGTCAACTTTGCAATGATGGAGTCTAGGGATACCTTTGTCTTGTCTATAGACCTCAACCCCTGAATAGAAGCAACCCTTATTGCATAGACTGGTAACAAGGATCTCAAGAATTTGCTAACAACAATGGAATCATTACTTTTACCTCCTGCACTCTTGATGTCTCCAACAATAGTTTTGATTCTTATTCCATATTGTTGAATGGTCTCTCCTTCAACCATCCACATGTCTTCAAACTTTCCCCTTAGGCTCTCTTCCTTATCTTGTTTCACATGCTCATCACCACCATAGATATTCTCCAAATCATCCCATACTTCTTTGGGATTGTCTTTATCCTGACCATCAATAAAATTAATGTCAGATAAACTACTGATTAGGGCTTCCATGACTTGCCCATTCTCCTGAATCTCTCTTCTTTGATCATCAGCGAGAGTACCGGTAGGAATAACATAAGCATTCTCAACATAGCTCCAGTGTTGAGCTCCCATGCTTCTAATGTAGATCTTCATTCTATCCTTCCATATCTTAAAGTTATCTCTATTGAACTTTGGACCATCCGTCTTCATCATTAGAATAGGATCTTTTCCTCAAGCGGTTAAACTTACAACACAGAGGACCTGGAGGATGCTCTGATACCAATTGATGAATAATGATGAATAGTAAGTACCAAACCGATACTAAGAGGGGGGGTGAATCAATACAGACAAAATTTTTCCCTCAACTAGTTTAATTGCAAAGATTGCACTTAACTGGTAAATATTAACACCGGTCTAAATCAGGGCACTACTGGTAAAACACAGTGAGAATGTAAAAGACATAAACTAATAACTCTTAGCTCTCTATATAGTCTAATATCTCATTTCCACTTCACCCTTAAGCTCAGGCAATCAATACATCAAAAATACTTAAAATCATTGAATCAACTTTCATTACCACTTTGATATAAAACACTAAACCATCACATGAAAGACATCACACATGACACACTTATTTTTTTCACGTGGAAACCCAACTAGGAAAAACCATGGTGGGGATGAATACCCACAAGCTGTTCTTTGAACTCTTTTAAAGTCTGCTCTATTAGGAGCCTAGTCCGGTTAAAGAATTTTACAATAGGTTCTACTAGGGATCACCTGGTTAAGGGATGGCTAAATACTCAGTTAAAGGTTAAAAACCTGTTAGAGGTTACCTCGCAAGAGGATTTCAAGAACTCATTGAATTGAGTCACCCTGTTAAAGGATTTACACAAAAGCTTGTTAAAGCTACCCAGTTAAGGGATTTTCCAACTGCTGAAATGGTTAAAAGTCAACAGGTAATACACTAATCTGATAACAACACATAATGCCAAGGTAGATCCACTTTAGCTCCTTTGCTTCTGCAATCACACTCTGTGGGTATCAACACACTTATCTGGTCTGGCAAGAATCAAGTATCTCTTCACTTGGATACACACATAACATTTGCCAACCAACTTCAAAATGAAAAACATCAACGACCTTATAGGAAATAGATAGGTCAGTAGCATAAACCCTAAACCCTAAACATTTAGGTTTAACAATTTAGTTGGTTCAATCCTGACCGTTAATCATACTGCATTGAATACAACAGTCTTGAACAGATCTCAAGATTTTCTCCATCATTCATTCTTTGCCACTTTAGGAAGTTGATAACCCATCACGCACTCTCCATTGTTTACAGAGACTTCGCACATTCCCAAGGTAGATAGGATCGATCTTCTTCATGCAAGATCCTCAAGGAAATCCTTCATGCGCACAAGGCTGACATGGAAACATGATCTGATCTTCATTACAATGCTAACATGTCACAAGATGTGATCGGTTGAATCACACAGATAATGCATCAACCAGAAACCCTAAAGCTGAAACTACCAACTGGTAGTCATGCCAAATGAAACCCCGATACAAAACTTCCATATACCATTTATCATTCCAACATACTGGTTCACCTTGAACAAACATACCACCTCAATTTTTCACATATACCAGTTTATATCATCATACTGGTTCATACTTCAACATATTGACATCAATGACAACATACAATATCATCATGTCATCATGCTCTACACATATGCCAACATAAGGTGTTTAGTAATTTTTGTTGTCTTTGGACATAAGTTTATTCTGCAATGACTTACTTAAGAGCCCTGTAACTTGTGGTGGGGCTCATTTGTCCTTTCGGCAAGTTACACTGTTGGAATAGCTATACCCAAGGCTATAGCTTTCGCTCACACCTGATTTTTATAGCGGCTCGAAGGATTTACCGCACAAGGTCATTCCCAAGAGTGATGTGTCTCTTGGCAGGCCTCTCTTAAAAAGATAAACTTTGAGTATTACTAACACTTTTCTCTTGCACCTAGGACCATGAAAGCCAAGGGAGAGGATAGCGTGTGTTAGAAGTAGGACTACTTGACAAACTTTTTGCACAAGTGTGCCAAACACAAAAGACACTTGTTCTTTTTAACTGATAATTGCAATGGTGATCTAACTATTTGGAGATGTTTCTCCAATAGCTATGGTGTTCTTTTTATCCTTCAAAGGCAATATGTTAAGTAAACTAGGAAAAATGAAATCCTGGTCAACTTAATAAACAACACATTTGCTTGAAGTAAATCGCTATGCAAAACAAAGAAAGTTTATTGTACATTTTAGCCCATATTGCAAGATGTGAATGTTTGTTTTAGCCAAGATTGCAAAAATGATAGTTCATTTTAATCCAAGATAGCAATGTTTATGTTCATTTTTAGACCAAAATAGCAAAATGAAGACAATGTGAATGACTATCCTAGGATTGATCAATTTTTCCAATTAGAACATGTTAAGGAAAAATTTGCAAATTTGACACTTTCAACACCTACAACAATATGTTAGAAAGACACTCCTTATGTCCTGCACAAGATGCAAACCCAAAATTAAATTAATTATTAACACAAATCACACTAACAAACAAATTAGATCTAAATTAATAAAACTAATTTAAATCTAATCGAAAACTAAATTAAAAACTAATTTAAAATCTAAATTAGAACTAAATGAAAGACTAATTTAGAAAAATCTTAATTTAAAGACTACTTAAAAAAAAATCTAATTTTAAATAAAAACTATTTTAAGAAACTTAAAAAAAAATCTATTCTAAAAGACTAATTAAAATAAAATTAAAAAATTAAACAACTAATTTAAAAGTCTATTCTAAAAGAGAAACCATTTAATAAAAAAAATATTCTAAACAACTAACTAAAAAGGCTTATTCAAAAAAAAAAAGAAAGAAAGATAATTTAAAAGCAAAATTCTATTCTTTCATGCCGAGACCACCAAATGATGCTCTGCAAAAAGGATTAGAAAATCTGTTTGATGGCAACACACACAAGAGCACAAGAAACAAACGTTAGTGTTAGCAACAAAAGATTATCCTAAACAGGCATATCAAGAGAGATATTAAGCATGAAATAGAAATCATACAAACATAGAATAGATAAACTATACTCCTCCAAATGCTAATCAATATGCTCATAGTTGCTCCTCTCTTGTTCCTCTCCTCTCCAAGTTTCACATGAGTGTAGCTCTCAGCTTTTAGCACTAGCCATGGATGCCATATAGAGATTCAAGATGGTTGGATGTGATAAACAAATGCTATGCAAGTGTAGATAGTGATGATATGAAAAATCTCTATGCTAATACCATTATAGCAACAATACTCTAATGCTTCCTTCTTTGCTTAAGGAGAAGGGTTCTATTTATAGAAGAAATGGGGAAATGAATGGTTAAGATTGAGCAATCTTAACAAGAGGTAGGATTGAAAGATATTCAATCCATGTGAGACTTTCAACCCAATCCCATGTTAACAAGTGTCACCATGAGGAAGCTTGAGAGGAGAGATAAGGAGCATTGATGCTTGAGGGGACATGATGGTTACCTTAGGGGGTTGGGTTAGGGTTAGGTTAATGGATATTCTTTTTAGCCAAGGGATAAATGAATGTGCAAGGGTTAAATGGTTACCTTAGTCAAAGAAATAAATGCTTTGAAGAGACCCATGAGTCAAAAGGATGGTTAAGTTAGAGGAAAGTCTCTAACCAAAGGTAAAAGGTGAGTTAACCATAAATTGCTATGTAAGAGTCTTTAATGGTTTGGAAGTCTTTAGAGGTTAACCATTTGAAGACATAAAGCCTTAATGGTTATTGAAGACTTTGGAGGTTTTTGAGAAGTGACTTCCTTTTATTTAGGAATGTGACAATGATTAGGATAGGATTAGGCTAATTAGAAGGAGTTACAAGAATCTAGAAGGGATTTAGGCATGCAAGTGGATTTTGTAGGAGAATGCAAGTGGGAGAAATTTTGGGATTTTCGATTGAAATAAAATCATTTATTTCAATTAAATGGTGTAATTTGCATTTGGATAGATATTTAAATAAATATTAATTTATTTAAATGTGAATATGAATTTTGGATTGTATTTAAATAAATCTTAATTTATTTACATGAGAAAAAGGAAGATAAAGCATTAAATGTTTGAAGACTTTGAGGGAAACCATTAAAGGCTTAAGAAGACTCTAGAAAGAAGCCATTAAGTTTGAAGACTTTAAGGGAAACCATTAAAGGCTTAAGAAGACTCTAGAAGGAAGCCATTGAGTTTGAAGACTTTAAGGGAAACCATTAAAGGTTTGAGAAGAATCTAGAAGGAAGCCATTAAGTTTGAAGATTTTAAGGGAAACCATTAAAGGTTTCAAGTGGGTGAGGATAAATAAGATTTTAAATAAATAAGTTATTAATTAAAAATAGTTGTGCAACTTGCATTTGTAGGAAAATACAAGTGGGTGGAGGATAAAGGTGATTTAAATAAATGTTAATTTAATTAAATGTGAGAGATGAGATTTTGGGAGATTTAAATAAATATTAATTTATTTAAATGTGAGAGAAGATTAAATTAAACAAATATGATTTATTTATTTAATTAATGGTCTGAATTTGGTTAAGTGAATTAAATCAATAAATTGAATAATTTATTTAATTAATAGGAGAAGAGGGTTAAGATGAATTAATTAAATATTAATTTAATTAATTATTGATTGATGGTTAAATTATCAAATAAATACTAAATATTCATATAATTAAGTGGACAAATTTATGTGTCTACAATAGTTAATTTAAAAATATTAATTTATTTAATTCATTTAATGTCCTTCTATTAATTAATTTAATTGAAACATTATATTAATTAAATTCATTATATCCTTTTCTTCTAATCAATTAATTAAATATCTAATTATTTAATTATTCCTCTATCTACTATCCTATAGTCTTATTAATTAAATAATTTCTTAATTATTTAATCCCTTTTCCAACTCATCTTTCCATCCCCACTTCATCTCCACTTTGCCAACCCATCTATCATGTGGCTAAATTAATTCAAGAAAAATAAATTAAATAAAATCATTTATTAGCCACTTATCTCCAACTTCCAAAATAAATGAAATATTGTGTACGTACACATATTTCCCAACCTTCTTCTATATTCTCTCCAACATCCCTATATCTTAGGAGGACTTGAGTCCACTTTTTTGGCATTTGCATGAAGATTGTATTAATTATATGTTATGTTGTCATTGATGTCAATTGAACCGGTAATGATATTGTTGTAATATTGTTACTGTAACCAATAGGATGAATTTGTGAGGAGAACCGGTAACCAATGTAATGGTGTAAATCTTATCTATTGTTGTAACCGGTAAACCCTACCTATTGTTTTTGATAAACCCTAACTGATTAAGTTTGGTGAATTGGTTATATTGGTTTATGATCTGATGATGAGCAGTAGTCATGATTACACACATGATTATTGTATGAAGACAATTCCAAGATATTTTGGTGAGTTGTTGTAATGGTTTTTGTCTAGGGAATGAGCAAATGTATTGCATCTAATGCAAAGCATGTGATGAGTTACTAAGTTCGATGAAGCGATGATCAAGGAGTGATCAAGGTTTTCTTGATTGATGAGCAGTGATTGTTATGTAATCCAACGGTCATACTTGAACTGAATTTGCTTGTAATCTTGATGAGAGTTAAGTTTTTGTTGTGTTACCAACTTGATTGATTTGTATTTAAGTTTTATGAAGTTGTTTAGTTTTGAGTGAGTTGGCAAAGAGATAGACACAGTTCAGTTGAGTGTGTGGTTGCCTAACTAGATGATATATCTGCAGTTTGAGTAAAAGCATATAGGAGCATGAAATGGATCTGATCAAGAAAGTGTAGTGCTATTCAAACAGATCAACAAAATCCTATTATTTTCTAACAATTACAGCAGAATTGAAATCCCTTAATTGGGTAAGCTCTAACAAGCTTGGTGCTATTCAAATCCTCTAACAAGGTGGTCCATTAGATTGGATTTTCAAATACTCTACCGAGGTTACTCCTTACAAGGTATTGCTTCTAACAAGGCATTTGTAGTCAATCCCTTAATCGGGTAATTCCTAACATGATCAGTTCTTAACAGGACTTTTTGTAAATCTTTAACAGGCTAGGCTCCTAACATGGTGGACTTCAGAAGAGTTCAGATATTATCTTGTGAGTCTCATCTCAGTGTGGTTTTTACCTATTTGGGTTTCCACATCAAAAATATTTGTGTTAAGTTGTGAATGTTTATGTGGTTATATTTTCATGGTTGATTTACTTAACTACTTAACTATTTCTGATAAGTCATGATAACCAGAAGTATTGAAGATATGAAGAAGTTGTTTATTGTTAATTTGTTGTAACAGACAACAAGTTTATTTTATGAGCTTTTATCTTGACAGAGTTATTATTCTAACTATTTCTGATAAGTCATCATAAACGGAAGTATTGAAGATATGAAGAAGTTGTTTACTATTAATTTGTTGTAACAGACAACCGGTTTATCTTATGAGATTTTATCTTGACAGAGTTATTATTCTAAGTTTATTATCAGTTTTTCTATCTACTGATCCACCCCCCCCCATCTCAGTAGTTGACCAGATACTTATTTTTTCATCATACCACCAATTGGTATCAGAGCCGCTTGAGGTAAAGATCTACTGATCATGATGAAGAAGGAAGGTCTGAAGTTTAGTAGAGAGAACTATAGGATATGGAGTGATAGAATAAAAATTTATATCAAGAATTTGGGAAGTCAGTATTAGGAACATGTTGATACTAAGTATGTTGCACCTACTAGGATGTTGACTGATGATCAGAAGAAAGAACAACAAGAAAATCATCAAGCATTAGAGGCTATTATTAGTTCTTTGTCTGATGTAGAGTATGTAGATGTTCATGGTCTTGAAACTGAATATGAGGTATGGAAAAAACTAGAAGAGATTTATAGCGGTGATGAACATGATAAGATTGCTAAAGAGGAGAGTCTAAGAGGAAAGTTTGATGACATGCAGATGACTGAAGGTGAGATTATCTAGTAGTATGGTCAAAGAATAAAAGAGATAGTCGATGAAATTAAGAGTGGAGGAGGTAAAGTCGAATATTCCACAGTGATCAGTAAGGTACTGAGAACCCTACTACTAGTCTACGTTATCAGAGTTGTAGCTATCCAGGAGCTGAAGTCCATTGACAAAACTAAGGCAACTCTTAACTCCATCATTGGCAAGCTTACTATTTTTGAATTAAATGGTTATGATGGTAGTGTACAGAAATCTGAGTCTGCAGTTAGAGCTTATGTTTCTAGCCCATCTATGAGGAAAAGTAGAGATGCCAGTCACAGTTATGAATCCAAATCTAGCAGAGAAGTTGATGATGAAGACAATTTAGTTGAGCTTGAAGCATTGTTGGCCAAGCGGTTGCCTAGAGGTACAAGTAAATATAGAGGCCAATTACCTTTGAAATGTTTTGCATGCAACAAGATTAGACGCATTGGTGCTAATTATCCTAATGGTGATAATGAGCACAAACGAAAGAAATTCAAGAAGTACAAGGGTAAAGGCAAAAGAGATTGTCTTATTGCTATTGATGGTGGTATCACTGATGAGGAATTTGATGGTGATGCTAATGAAGAAATTGTGTTTGTAGCCATTAAAGAAGAGATTTCAGACTAGAAGGCATTACTATCTAGGATGGATAACTTTGATGATTGGATCATTGATAGTGGTTGTTCACATCACATGACTGGTGATCAAAGAAAATTTCTTTCTCTGAAGGAATTTGATGGTGGAGTTGTAATATTTGGTAATGACTCACCCTGCATGGTTAAAGGTAAGAGAACTATTTATCTTAATGGAAAGAGTATTGTAGATGATGTCTATTGGTTGAAGGTCTAAAGCACAATCATTTGAGTGTGACACAACTCAATGATAGAGGATACCCATTGGAATTTAAAAATGGTATGTACAAGATCTATGACAATAAAGGTGAACTGATCGCAACCAGGAAGCAAACTAATGGTAACTTGTTTCATCTTAATCCTAAAGTCAACAACTGTTTCATTGCAAAGATAGATGATAGTTGTCTTTCGCATAGGAGATTTTGTCATATAAAATTTGATAACATTGTTAAAGTGAGCAAGTCCAAGATAGTGAGAGGTTTTCCTCAGTTAGACAAACCGGTTAATGCTTTGTGCAAATAATGTCAATTGGGAAAGATGACATCCTCACCTTTCAAGAGAAAATCTTTTTTAGTGGAACATTTGTTAGATTCAGTTCATACATATCTTTGTGGACCAATAAGAACAAAAAGTATTCAAGGTGACAGATATTTCATGATCTTCACTGATGATTACTCAAGGATGGTGTTAGTCACATTCTTGAAGGATAAGAGTGAAGCTTTTGGTAAGTTCAAGGCATTTAGGGCCTTAGCTGAGAAAGAGAGTGGTAAGAAGATAAAGTGTCCGAGGACAGATCAAGGTGATGAATTTACTTCTAAGGAATTCACTAGGTATTGTGAAGGAAATGGTATCAAGCGGCAACTTTCTGCACCAAGGACACCACAATAGAATTGTATCACAGAGAGAAAGAACCGGTCAAATGTTGAAGCTGCTAGGATGATGTTGATACAAGGAGGTGTAGCGAAAACTTTCTAGAGAGAAGCTGTCATCACAACTGTCTATACTATGAGTCAGATTCTGGTAAAGAGAGGTAAGGACAAGACTCCTTATGAATATTGGTATGGTATATCACCTAATGTTAGTTATTGTAGAATATTTGGAAGCAAATTTTTTATTAAGAGAGGTGATTATATTAGCAAATTTGAGGCTAAAAGTGATGAAGTTATATTTCTTGGCTATTCCACCAAGAGTAAGGCCTACAAGTGTTTTAACAACAGAACATAGAGAATTGTTGAGAGTGTTGATGTTTGAGTGGATGAATTTCTTGAATTCTTAGAGGAAACTAGTTCAAAGAAAAAGGATGAAGATCCTTGCATTTTGATTTTGGAAGCAGAAACTATGAAATCTGAAACCAACAAAGAAAATATTGATGTACTAGTCCAATCGGAATAGATAAATTTAGAAGAAGATGATGATAATGAAGAAGCTGAACCTAAAGATAATGATCATGCCATTCCAAGATATGTGAGACTGAATCACAATCCTAAACAGATTATTGGGGATAAGGATGCTAGAGTACTAACCAGAAGAAGGATCAGAGAAAATGCTTTCATGATCTCCACTATTGAACCAAGAACTTCTAATGAAGCATTTGGTGATGATCATTGGGTTAACTATGGAGGAAGAATTAGATCAAATTGAGAAGAACAACATATGGACCTTGGTACCTCGACCGGTAAATAAAAATGTGATAGGAACTAAGTGGGTTTTTAGGAACAAATTGAATGAAGATGGTGTTGTGGTTCACAATAAAGATAGATTGGTTTGCAAAGGTTATGCACAAGAAGAAGGAGAAGACTATGGTGAGACTTTTGCACTAGTGGAAAGACTGGAAGGTGTCAAAACTTTACTTGCATTTGTTGCACACAACAAATTCAAGGTATACCAGATGGATGTTAAGTCAATGTTTTTAAATGGGATACTTGAAGAAGAAGTATGCATTGAGCAACCTGATGGTTATTCTCTGACTGATAAGGAAGACATGGTATGAAGATTGCATACATATTTATATGGATTAAAGTAGGCACACAGGGCATGGTATGAAATGCTTCATACACATCTGATGAAGATAGGGTTTCTAAGAACCAGTGATGATAGTAACATATATCTCAAATGTGAAGGAGATAAAATACTAGTTAGCAAAGTATTTGTTGATGATATCATATTTGGAGGTAATGATGACATGAGCAATAGTTTTGCAAATGAAATGAAAAATGAATTTGAAATGTCTTTAGTGGGGGAAATAAAAAAATTCATAGGCTTGCAAATACAACAAATGAAGAATGATATTTTAATCACACAGTCTAAGTATGTGAAAGAGGTCTTGAAGATATTTGGCATGAGTGATTGTAAACGAGTTGGCACACCTATGGTTATAGGTTTTAAGTTGTCTAAGGAATATGAGTCCAAATCTATTGATGAGAAGGAATACAGGTCAATGATTGGAAAATTGCACTATGTTGTTCACATCAGACCGAACATAGCTCATGCAGTTGGCATAGTTGCTAGATTTCAGAAGAATCCTAAGGAAACACATCTGATAGAAACCAAAAGAATGTTTAGATACTTGAAAGGCATTGTTGATTATGGGTTATGGTATCCATATGGAGTAAATTTTGACTTGAAGGTGTACATAGATGCAGATTGGGCACGAAATGTTGATGACCAGAAAAGCACAACTGGTGGAGCATGTTTTCTTGGAGGAAGGCTTGTTTCATGGAGTAGTAAGAAGCAGAGTTGTACTTCACAATGTACTGCTGAAGTTGAGTATGTTACAACTTACATGAATTGTACATAGGCTATATGGATGAGACACATTTTGGAAGGTTTTAAGATGAAGATTTTAGAACCTTTAAAGATTTTATGTGATAAGACAAGTGCCATAAATATTTCCAAGAACCCTATTTTGCATGCACAAACCAAGCATATTGAATTAAAGTATCATTTCTTGAGGGAAAAAGTTCAGTGTAAAGATGTTATCTTGGAGCATGTTTCTACCAAGGAGCAACTTGCAGATATTTTTACTAAACCTCTGCCTAAAACTACTTTTGAATGTCTTAGATGTCAGTTAGGGGTTGTCCCTCTTCATGAAGTCAATTAAGTATGATGTAGATTACATCAGTCCTGGAGCTACTTGCAAAATTTTACAGGAGGATTGGTGTAGAAGTGGATGTATTCCACAGGGGGAGCATCCAGTTGCAGATTGTTGATGATACACAGTGAAATTTGATATTGCATGTTTAACTTTCAATTTGGCATTGCTGTCAAAGGGGGAAAAGAATTATGTGATTATGGGTAGGAGAACTAGCGACAAGCTGAAGACACAGTGAGCATGGTGAATACTTGGTAATGTAAACCAAGATTCATATTCACAATCACATAGCAATCAATGGTATTAATCTTTGTATTGCCATCAATACCAAAGGGGGAGATTGTTGGCATTTGTATGAAGATTGTATTAATGATATGTTATGTTGTCATTGATGTCAATTGAACTGGTAATGATATTGTTGATATTATTGTAATATTGTTACTGTAACCGGTAGGATGAATTTGTAAGGAGAACCAGTAACTGGTGTAAATCTTATCTATTGTTGTAACTTGTAAACTGTACCTTTTGTTTTTGATAAACCCTAACCAATTAAGTTTGGTGAATTGGTTATATTGGTTTATGATCTGATGATGAGCGGTAATAATGATGACACACATGATTATTATATGAAGACAGTTCCAAGAGATTTTGGCGAGTTGTTGTAATGGTTTCTGTCTAGGGGATGAGAAAATGTATTGCATCTAATGCAAAGCGTGTGATGAGTTACTAAGTATGATGAAGCGGTGATCAAGGAGCGATCAAGGTTTTCTTGATTGATGAGCAGTGATTGCTATGTAATCCAACGGTCATACTTGAACCGAATTTTTTTGTAATCTCAATGAGATTTAGGTTTTTGTTGTGTTACCGACTTGATTGATTTGTATTTAAGGTCAATGAAGTTGTTTAATTTTGAGTGAGTTGGCAAAGAGATAGACACATTTTAGTTGAGTGTGTGGTTGCCTAACTGGATGATGTATTTGCAATTTGAGTAAAGGTAGATAGGAGCATGAAATGGATCTGATCAAGTAAGTGTAGTGCTATTCAGACAGATCAAAAAACTCCTATTGTTTTCTAACAATTACAAAAAAATTGAAATCCCCTAACCAGGTAAGCTCTAACAAGCTTGGTGCTACTCAAATCCTCTAACAAGGTGGTCCATTAGATTGGATTTTCAAATCCTCTACCAAGGTTATCCTTATAGGGTATTGCTTCTAACAAGGCATTTGTAGTCAATCCCTTAATTGGGTGATTCCTAACATGATCAGTTCTTAACAAGACTTTTTGTAAAGCTTTAATAGGCTAGGCTCCTAAGAGGGTGAACTTCAGAAGAGTTTAGATATTATCTTGTGAGTCTCATCTCAACATGGTTTTTACCTATTTGGGTTTCCACGTCAAAAATATTTGTGTCAAGTGGTGAATTTTTTATGTGGTTATGTTTTCATGGTTGATTTACTTAACTACTTAACTATTTCTGATAAGTCATGATAACTGGAAGTATTGAAGATATGAAGAAGTTGTTTATTGTTAATTTGTTGTAACATACAACCAGTTTATCTTATGAGTTTTTATCTTGATAGAGTTATTATTCTAATTTTACTTTGAGAGATTGATTGGTAAAGTTTATTATCAGTTTTTCTATCTACTGATTCACCCCCCCCCCTCTCAGTAGTTGACCGGATACTTATTCTTTCATCATATCATCACACTTATCCTCTCATTATTACATATTCTCCAACTATTTTATGTCCTCTCAAGTATTCAACTTAGTCAAGGTGAGATGAGTGACACTCGTCTTCTCCTTCCCCCTTTCTCTCAACCTTCAACCTCTTGCTTATAGCCATCCAATTTGCAAGATTCAATCATGATCATTGATCTCTGCCACCTAAGCTCATGCACTCAAAATCTATAAAAAGAGGTCTCCTAAGCCATTTTGAAACTAATAGCTAATATTATAGTCATTCTATGAGTTTTGATCTTACATCCGTGAGTTTGAGTTTGAAGCAATTAGCAATTTTAGAATTTTTATCATAGCTTAATATCTTGTTAGCTGAAATCATTTGCATATGCATATCATAGTATTAGTTAACTGTCAGTCCAATCTTCATATGCCATCTTGGAAGCTACTAGTGCTTGTCTAAGAGCGAATCATCTACAACCACAAATAGTGGAGTTAGGAAACAATGAGACATAAATCGTGAAGGTATAATCTCCTTTATTTACTTTTATTTCATGTTGTTTCATTGGTTGAAGTTAAATATTTCTCGCAACTTTCTTTTATATTATATGATGGATTAACAAGTTTCAGGTTAATTCTCTGGAGTTCAAATTTAGCCTCAACAAAGACTAATTTCTTGCTCACTTGAATTTGATAGATGTAATTGAGATATTGAATTCCTTTTATACATGCTAGTCGAAAAAAAATTAATTTTTTGACACAAGCTGACATAGGATCTAGGTTCCCACTCAAATTGAGTTATCGTTATGAGGCCCCAAAATGGGCCCTTTTTGAGAGGACCATGGCACTGGGCACACTGGTCCTAGACATGAGGGTCCTAGGATTAAGGGGAGAGAAATGCAAATAGTGAAAATTTGAGTTTGATACATGGTGTGAGCATAATCAAATCTCCAATCAAGCATTAGAGGATGAATGCCAAAGTGAGGGCCCAAGTGAGGACAAAATTGTAAGAGAGTACAATTTAGGACACTACATTTAACCCCCATTTTAGTGGGAGTATGAGACTAATAATACTCAAGGTAAAGTATACAAGTTTACATTGAAAAACTTTCATCAAGACATCAAAGAGACAAGACACACTAAGCCCCCAAGGGATTTTAGGATCTTAGTACTTCAATATCAAGACAAAAGGGACATCAAAAGAAAGATGAAGGAGAATTATGACTACTAGCCTAGTAAGGTTCGTTTACTATGAGTCATGAAAAAATAAAAATACCAAATTACTATGTGAAAGGATCAATTTGAAAAGTAACTCAAGTATCAAAACATGTGATAGTGTTTGCATAAAGTGAAACATTGATCGGAGTGTATGCCCCCACGTAAAAGAGATTGCATACACCTAATTAGGAGCAATTTCTTTAAGGTAGAATGCATCCAAAACACAAGCATGTTATCACAATGAGATGCCCTCAAGAAAGGACAAATCAAAAGATAATGGTCATAAAACATAAAACACATAAGGAATCCACTGGCTCTGGGGTCAATATGATCTTATGCTAAATAATGTATATCATAAAATGCTTGTATTGAATTGACCTCAACCCCCAAAGGTAGTTGAACTACAAGCACAATGGAAGAAGGGAACATGTGTCTTTTGAGTCAACATGGAAGAGAACAAAAGAGATCTCAATGCTTTGCATCATCCCCAAGTAGACAACACAAGGGATAACAGATAGAAGAATTGAGATATAGATAGAAGAATGCGACAACTAATTTGACCTCTTTATTACATTGCACCAATGGAGTCACAAGGTTCATACAAAGAGTTCACCTAAAATAACAAAAAAACACATCATTGGGGAAACACGTTACGAACAAGAAAGAGAGAAGAGAGAATCTATGACACGAATGAAGCTAATTAAGGAAATCATTTGCCTCTCAAGCTTGTTCCAAGCAAGGACCATGCCCTAATGATTAGTCACCTTGTTTATCACTAGGAGCTAGGATTAATGCTTTTGAAAATTAATTAGATAAATCATTGTCAATATCATCAAGCTCATACATATCATCAAAATCATTATCATCAACATTGTTATCAAGAACATCATTTTCATCCATTTCTTCATCAAAATTAATAAAAATATGATCTCTAATATGAATAGAATATGAACCATCATATTTCTTAAGCATTTTTAATCTTGGTTATTTAGGTTAAACTTCCTCCCTAGGGTTAGGCAAAGGCTGGACAAATGGGACTAAGTCAACATTTGGTGTCTTTGGGGAGGAAATTGGTTGACAAGCAAGTTCATGAGCCTTAGCACACTGTCTCTATCAGTGTTCTCTCACACAATTTTTTTTTTTTAGTTTTAGCAAAGGGTTGTGAAGGTTTAGGGTCAATGGGCATAAGATTCTTCTCTTCCTTTAAAGGAGGAGGAATGAGAGAAGTTATACTAGGTTGAAAAATAGGAGATGCCAGGCGCTTCCCTTTGTAAGATGTAGGAAGTGGGACTGCAACATATATAGAAGGAATAAAAGGTGTAAGAAGGATACTAGGTCCATCATGAGGAGGAGGAATAGGTCTAGGATCTCTAGGCTTCCTCAAAGATAAGATTATCTCTTTCTTTCACTTTTTATAAGATATAAAAAGAACATCACTTTGAGACTTAAAAGGCTTAAATTGTTTAGGCCAAAAGTAATCAAGGTTTGCATCTCCATGCCTCATCGTGGGTTGATACATGATATGATTAATTATTATGATAGTGCCATTATGATGAAATTTTAGACATTTATGAATAGTAGAAGGGATCTCTTTCATGAAAGATAGCCAAGGATGTCCCAACTTCACATGAAATTGATCCGATGTAGGAATTATAGCAAAAATTACATCTAGGCTATTAGTACCAACCTCAATGGGAAGAGTAATAGAACCAATAGTAGGGTAAGAGAAACCATCATACACCTTGACCACTACATCAGATTTATCATATGTTACTTGATGCAAATGTTAAGTATAAATATATTCTCGAATGATCACATTCACCATACACATTAGATCAATGAGCACCCCTCATGAGAGTTTGTCTTTTATCTTCACAGTGATATATAGTGGGCCATCAAGTGAATCAATAGTCTCACTAGGATCAAAGGTAATGCATAGGTCCTTAGGAGGTGTATTTTTGTCAATAATATTCACAACATTATTGGACTCAACACCAAGTTCATTGGGAGAATATTTAAGAGGCTTAAACTCAACCACATTAGTAGAATGGGAAGGCAAAGGATTAGTAAAGATTTGGAGGTTTTGATTAGGAGGAGGTATGGATTTGTTTCCTTTTTCATTCACACTAGATACAAATATGGTATTATTATTAATAAAGTCTTGAATCCTACTCCTTAAGGTATAACACTTCTTAGTATCATGACCAGGCTGACCATAAAATTGGCAAAAGGCTTTAGAATCATGATAGGGTGGGAAAGTTTTGGAGGTATCAATTGGCTTGATGGGAGTAAGTTTCAAAAAATATTTTTATTTATCGATTGTGTCATTATGCTATGCAAAGGCAAAGAGGAATAAATTCTTTTCTAAAGTATTTGGATAAAGGGGCCACACCTGATGTCATGGCTACCACTTGCGTATTGATGTTTTTGTTGATATTGATGTATCCCTTGTTTGGTTTAAACTTCACAAAATATTGTTGAGTCCTCATTCTTATCAACTGGATCCATTGAAGGAGATTATTCAAATTGACTCACTTGAAGCTGATAATTATGAAGCACTGCGCATAACTACGTAAAGGAAGTAAAATTAGAAAAGAGAAGCTTATCCCTAATGTATTTTTGTAAATTAGCAATAAAAATTACTTGAACATCTTGATCAAGCATAGGATAAGAAATTTGAGAATACAAATGTTTATATCTACTAATAAAATGAATCACTTTTTCTTTAACACCTTACTTACGATGAATCAAATCAGTCAAAGTAATCTTCGGACCAATATTATTGTGAAATTATTGAATGAAAGCATTAGCTAATTGTTGAAATGATGTAATAGAATAAGGAGGGAATGAACAATACTATTGCAAATCTTTATCCCTAAAGGTTCGAGTAAACAATTTAGCCATAAGTCTTTGATCATGAGCAAAGTCACTACACAAAGTTTGAAATGTTTTCACATGAGTCAAGGGATCATTTTTTCCATTGTAAAGCTCCAATTGAGGGACTTCCTTATGATTAGGAGGGACAACATAGATAATGCCATTAGATAATGGGATTACTACATCAAATGTGGGCACATTAAACTTGGATTGGGTAATGGAAGCTAATTGCTGTTGTAGGGATGTAACAGTTTGGGCTAAGTTATTGATGGTTGCTTCAGTGGATGGATTGAAATTGGACATATTAGATTATGATGGAGGAGTAACATTGTTGTATGTAGGTGGAGGTTGAGAGTAAGGGGGTGGAACACTACAATATGTGGGCATGGGAGATGATTGGGTCACAAATGGAAGACTCACAAAATGAGGTATAAAATAAATTTGATTAACAAGGTTGCCCCCTTGACTAACATGTGTTGGATTAACATTTTGTGTCGAGGTAGTCATGATAGAAGATGTAAATGTAGGCACACTAGGCAAGGATGTAGGCATAGGAATGGAATGATTGACTTTACTAGTGGTTTGAGTGTATGAACAAGGAATTCAACACAAATTTTGATAGGCATGATATTAGTGTCAACAATATGAGAAAGGCCACACAACAAATCAATACCAATTTTATCACTTCGCAACATTCTTTTTAATCCTACAATCAATGGGATTTCCTCACTTTCCGGGAATTTTTTACTCATCCATTATTGAAGATTTTCAAATTCACTATCAATCTTCTCCAATTGGTCAATTGTAACCCTAGTTAGTGATTCATCCTCATCATGATAATTATGAAAAGAATGGGGATATTTGACATCATTTGTTGGGTTGGAGGAACCACCAACATTCTCATGAAATAAGTTATCCATATTAGGCTCCATATCCTTAGTAATTAAAAACTGGGAAGCCTTAATTATAAAACTTATTCTCATGGGAATATTGTAGGTAGTACTAATGGTAACAAAATCATGCTCAAAGGAGGGAAATTTAAAATTTGAATTGAAAATTGTGATTAAACAATGCAAAATTTGGCAAAAAGTGATTAATTAACCAATTAATTAAGCAATATAATTTTTCAATTTGAGATATAAATGCCTCTAAATCATAGCATAGCATGTCATAAAGATCAGATTTGAAAATAGATTTGAAAAATTATGCAACCCACAAGTAAATTTTAGAATTATAAACTAGGGTTTTGTGAATTTAACCTCTAAATCTATCTAATTCAATTGAAAATGAGATCCATGAGTGAAAAATTGAATTTTACATTGCACAAACAATCAGATCCAAAATAATTAACCAAAATTAGGCAACCCACAAGTTCAATTTTAGAATTAAAAATTAGGGTTTTTGTGAATTTAACCTCTAAATTTGTGTAATTCAATTGAAAATTGAACATGTAAATGTAAATGTAAATTTGAAAATACATAAACACTCAAATTGAAGAACATAAATAAAAAATTAAGGTGCAAGATGTTAGGTTCACCAAAATGTATTGGTGAAAAATTAGGGTTTCACCATTAAATGAAGTAAAACCACTAATTTTTGCTTACTTACCACCACATTAGGGAAAGATGGAATTTGATAGATCTAGATTCAGATCAAATTCTAGGGGTTTTATATGCAACTTTTCTTTCCCTTTAAATTGAATTGAATTAATTAAAGATGTTGAAATTAGGGTAAATGTGTGGATATTGAAGAAATTATGTATAAATATTGAGCTATAATCATCACACAGATCTAGAAACCTAGATCTGAGCAATAGACAGACGTTCAAATTTGTGCCCAGAAGTTTGACCTAAATTTTTGGGACCATGGTGGTGGTCACCTTGGTCCTATGAACTTTTCGTCGTCCAAAAGGGAACGTGTTCATCTTTGAGCTAATCTTATTGTTCCTCCGAAACATAGCTCTATACCTATTCTTGCACACAATAGAAAGGGGAAAATGGTTGGGAATAGAGGTTTGCCTTAGGTCAAACCTTGATTTTGGAATTAACCATGAAATATAATTCAAATCTAAATGAAGTATTGTAATGGAAATGCTTTCCTTTTGAGGGAAAGGCTGAAAATATCTGAAACAGTAATGATATACCTTTTAATGAAGTTTTGTTTTTCTTCACAAGGAATTAGGGTTTTGTGTAGATAGTCTTCATAAAACATAGAACATGAATTTCATCTCCAATGCTTGAAAGAAGACTGATTGTTTTCTCACTTGAATTTGTTATATGTAATTGAGATGTTGAATTCATTCGTTAGGTTTAAAATGAGAGGGGTAGACCTCCTTTTATACACGCTAGTAAAAAAAAAATCTTTTTGACACAAGCCAACATGGGATCTAGGTTCCCCTTGAAATTGAGTTGCCGTTATGAGGCCCCAAAATGGCCCTTTTGAGAGGACTATGGTGCTAGGTGCCCTGGTCCTGGACACTAGAGTCCTAAGATTAAGGGGAGAGAAATATAAATAGTGAAAATTTGAGTTTGATACATGGTGTGAGTAGAAATAGACCTTCAATCGGGCCTTACAGGATGAATGCCAAAGTGACGGCCCAAGTGAGGACAAAATTGTAAGGGAGTACAATATAGGATGTTACAATTCTATATTTGTAATGCAGATTTCAGAGCTTTCATCCTAGGCTTTGTAATTCATCATGTTAAAAATAATACTCAAATTATGAAGGAAAATGGGAACTCTATGCAAGTCATAAAGTGATGGTGGATAGATGAATTTCTACAAAATATTTGATAGAGGATAATTGTGAAAACAATGGAGGATGGAGAAAATTGTGAAATCAAGCACTTGATAAGGAAAAAATAAATTTACAATGAATCCTTGAATCATATAAAAATGTCAAAATCATAATGTGTCGTGTGGCCTACATAAGAAATAGAATTATGATTTTTGAAGTGCATATAGGGAATATCCCACATCAATGAGGATAAGAGGATTTGAGCACATTAAGATAAGGCACACATTAGGATATAAGGGGAGGTCTCGCATGAGGATTTGGTGAAAGAGCCAAGGTAAGTAACAACCTTAAGTTACAAGGTATGTGAGAATAGTCCCACATTCATGGGGAGGATGGGCCTGGTTAGATTTATAATTAAGAATGCTCAAATATCAAAGTAGAGAAAGGTCATGGGCCTGTAGCAGATTGTCAAGGTCAGTGATGACTTGTTATCAAGTAGGAACCCCTCATTTTGAGGGAAAATATGAGAAAAGTTTGGGTGAAAAGCAAATAAAGAAAAATTAGAACGTACAAAATCCCATCAACACATAAAACATCAAATAGACTAAAATGTCAATAGAAAGGAAAAATTAATGAGACTCCGTAAATAGAAAAGTTGGGGAATCAACATATAAAATAATTTACCTAACAAAAGATAATGCCCAAAATATAGACAAAACTTGTGTGAAATTAAGTTCAATGAAAATCAAGTAGAAGGATAATCCTCATAAGGTTTGAAATGATGAATTCCTTGGCTAGGAAAAAGGTCGAATCTTGAAGCCAGGACAACTATTGAGTTTTGTATAGTACTATATTGCGGTCCAATTATGATACAATTTAAGGGATGTGAACTCCTTGGTTGTGGACAAATACTGAGTTCTTGATATATATCATTAAGCTGAGATACTTCAATATGTTTAAAACAGTATAAAACCTTTAGGCTTTCGATGAGACAAAATTATTTAGGACACACAAATAACCAAATTCATTGACATTGGCATGAGTTGATTCTCCTTAGTAGGATGAAAAACTAAAGTCCATGATCAATATGAAACCCAAAAGTCCTTCCAAAAGTAAATGATCAGATCGAAAAAAAGGTTAAGAGAAAATAAAGACCAATCCATAACAACATTCAAAACTCAAGATTCATAGTCATACGAAATGCACAAATTTTTAGACCCAAGAACATGTATTGAGTGCAAGATCTAATAAAACAACTTAAGAATGGTCAAAATGACTCTAGAATTCATAGATGGATAATGGGATGTTTTCTTTGCATAAAATTTGCAAATGATTATGGTCAAAAGGACATACCTATATGTTGTAAATATAATTTCCCTCATATGAAAAATGGGTTTTATGCTAGAGTAATATTGATTATAACCAATCTATGGATATGTAATGAGTTCATACTCATGGTGACTATGTGCATATGATTAGTATAATCAAAGATTTGTGATTTGGTTGTTATGAAATCTTAAGGAACTTTTATTATAAGGATTTAATAAACAATAATAACCCTTGAATAATCTAAACATTCATGATAGTGATTAAAGGTAGCTTGTAGTTGTAGGTGTAATGCTTCCTAAGAAAAGCTAGAGGCAAGTGATCGTATTAAGAAGAGCTAAGATTGAACATACCTCTAAAATTGCGAAAGAAAAACATGGACACAATTAGATAGTCGATTAAAGATCTATAAGGACAAAAAATGTTTTATATACATATGATGCAACCAAATGAAGCTAACCCATGCAAACTATAATGTGGTGAAAATTAAAAATTATGGTTTAAGATAATAAAACCACTAAATAACCCAATTAACATGCATACATTGAAAGAGGATTGAATCCAATATATCTAGGCTCAATCTTAATAGGAAAAATCTCTAAGATTCTGATTGGGTTCAATTGGGTTAGGGTTCAAACCTCTTTCTTAAGTTGAATTCTATTGATTGTGAAATTTGGGCAAAACAATGAAGTATTGAAGCAATCTGATGCAAACAGTAAGCTATAGATATCCCACTGAGCCACAAACTTAGATATGGGCAAAATAAGATGTGTTGGACCTATTCCCAAAAGTTCGGCCTGATTTTTTGGGACCAGGTAGCACAAATTTTCCTCGGTCCTTTGAATTTTCCATCGTCAAAAGTCCACTTGTTCGTCACTATCGACTTTGCCAGATTTCTTGAGTATAGCTCTGCACATGTTTCCTGCACATAGAAAGAAAAGGAAATGTGTTGATAATAAGAGTTTTCCTTAGGTTAAACTTCGATTTTGGAATTAACCGTGAAATTGAATTGATAAATGTAATGTAAGACTGAAGTAAAGTACTTTCCTTTTGAGGGAAAGTATGGATCTTAAACGTAATGCTAAAAGCCATAATATTTACCTTGATGAAGTTTTGTTTATCTTCACACAAAGAAATTAGGGTTTTATGTAGGATGTCTTCATAAAATATGGATCATGAATGTCATCTTCAATGCTTGATCTTGACTTCACTTTTTTTCTAATGCTTGATTTTTTGCTCACTTGAATTTTCTAGAGTGTAGAATGGTAAATTGATCGATTAGGTTTTAAAATGAGAGGGGTAGACCTCCTTTAATACTTGTCTACCCGAAAATCAAATTATTTTTTCAGAGTAGGCCGACATGGGATCTAGGTACCTGCTCAAATTATGTGACCATTATGAGGCCCCAAGATGGGCCTTAATTAAGAGGACCATGGCATTGGGCACCATGGTCTTGGAAATCAAGGCTCCAAATTTGGGGGGAGACTATGAAGATAGTGAAAAATTAGGTTTGACAGGTGGTGTGAGCAGAACTAGCACTTCAATCAGGCCTCAAAAGCCAACTTGCGTCAAAATGAGAAAAAAATCATAGACAAGTATAATTTAAGACACTACACAAAAAAAAAGAATTCTAGGTACCAAAACAATCAAGTAATTAACCAGAATGATAAAACATAAAATATTGAATTAACTATACCTAGAGAAAAATCTACAAAAAGTGCATTGATAAACTGAAAGTGCCCCCAAAAAAAACCTTTCCAATGCCACAAGAATCATGAAAAATATGAACTCGAGAAACCAACATGTACTTTAAACTTCAATAGGCTACAAAATGTGCTAACAACAAAATCTTAAAAAGCCAAGATCGCTATTGGAAAGTAGAAAGAACCACCTTTTTGGCGATATCGTGTTCTTGAAAAAAAGCCTCCATTCACCCAAATTATGCTCGTTTGAAAAAATCATGTATATTGAGCCCAAAGGAGGTCAAAAAGGGCCTCGCTTACCACCTAGGGGCTAGGTGTTGGTCACCCATATGACTATGCACTGCTCAATAGAAAAAATAATTCCACCACCAACAGGCTACAATGGCTCAACCTTGACGACCGTGGCGATTGTAAGTGCTGGGTGGGTGGCAGGTTTCCCACATTACCCCCAATAGCGATAGATTGACGATTGCCAACAAATGGTGGTTCTAGTAATAAAACAAGGAGCTAGTAAGTGCATAGGCATATAAACCAAAACCATTGGCAAGAGAGGGAATGCATAAACCATGAGTGTAGTAAAACCATGCTGGTTAACCAAACCGAATATCGACATAGAAAACAACCACTGTAAATAAAACTAAACAAGGTAAAATAAAAACATGCATTTGAAATAGAATCGTACCAAAGACCCAGCCAAGTTTGTACCTTACATAGATTTTGCGGGGCAATACATATAGGAGGGAAGCGACTAATCTTTACATAAAATGGCATTTCGTACGATTTTCAAAATGTGCAAAACACAATAGATTTGCATGAAATTTTTAGTATGAAATCTTTATGATCTTCATCCCCATTGCTGTAAAAACGCAAAAAAATGCACAAAAAATCGTCGTGTTTTGCACATTTGGGGATTTCAAAAAAAAAAATCAGTGTCATTTTATGTGGAGATTAGCCTGTTCCCAAAGGAGTAAGAGGAATATTCCATATGCACCAGAATAGGCAATGATTGTACCAGAAAAGATACAAATTTGTGTAGAAATTGTGAAATGTGCCAAAGTTGCTAGAGACTATTTTGAACATGTAGGGAGAGAAAAAAAAATTTCTACCAATGCCTATCCATACTGTACAAACCATATGATCAAGTGTGGATTCATACAACCATCATTATGATGAAAAAAATTGAAACCCTTGGAAAAAAGTCTCTAATTTTGATGATTTGATAGTCAACTTAGGGTTTTTCAGTCTTCTAAGCATAATGGTGGGATTAGATTTGATCCAAAATTTGATCCAAAATACCCCAGAATATTAGCTACCTTTGAATTTTGCAACTAAAACACTTATCATTAAACCCTTACAATTTTTATAAATAAAAATAAAAGTTGATGAAATAAAAGCCAATTTTGACTTTCTCAATCACCTTGTATTCAACCGTGATGTCAACGAAACCCAAAAATGTACCTAACAAGAGATTCAAGTCATGTGATCACTCTCTAATTTGGAATGATGTTTTTAGTGCTGGAGAGATTTGATGTCGTGTAGGGGTAGATAGGTGACTCCTCAACACCCACAAGATCCTTGCAAGAACAAAATACCTTCCACAAAAGAGAATGACAAGATAACTTGCATAACAATGCATAGATTAAAAATGGTTGAATATGAATATAAATGTATAAGCACCTTGAATATATCTAAGAAATGTGATGAGGTAGATGTACACAAGATGTGGACATGTGTCTTAATCCTATGCGATGAAACAACTACCCTTAATACAAATATTAAATGCATGTGCAAATATTAAATGAACTATGTGTCAAAAAGTAAATAATGAGACATGGCCCAGTCATACAAAATCTTCTAGAATTTCACCTAGGATATAAGGATAACTAACTTAGAATAATGCCACCTAACTTAAATGCAAGCTAGCACCTAAGTAAACTTAACATGTGAATAGGTTCCCACTAATAAGTAGATAGTAAATAAGATCATTCACACTAACAGAAGTGAAAGTGGATTGGTTGAGTGTATGTAATGAACTAGGCTAAAGAGTGCCAAATTGAAAAAGTTTAACAAAATGTGTAAAATATAGAACAAAAAGATAAGAGAAAGAGGCAAATAAAAAAATGAGATATAGAGAAGAACTTGATGCTAAAATATGCAGCTAACTAAAATGGACTAAAATTCTAGGTGCTAGTGTCCCAAAGGTTGTTCTAACATGAGCTGATTTCAGAAACAAGTTCAGTAGGGATTTGGGTTCCTATCCTCAAAAATTGGGGAAAAATGTTTAGACACTATCACCTACCTTTCATTTCCTATTATTTTTTGTTGTTTGAAGTTGAGAATATCTTTTATGATCTGTAACTCTATACATTTTTACCACTATCACGATTAAAATCATTTGGATATGCACCTACACACATGAAAGATTGGTAAATGTTGTGTTGTATAGGGAATTTCTTTAGTCAAATCTCATTTTTGTCTTCCCACCTCCACAAAAACAATGATGATGATGTTAACAATTGCATGCTTCCTTAAGAGAAAAGGAAAAAAAAATGACAAAAATGTTAATGATTACCTTAGGCACAAAACCCTTGAATCTCATGTAAGATGATGTAGACTTGCTCTCATGAAGTCCTACAAGATGTTAGTGCAACATGATAACCACGTATGATGTTTGATAAAAGATCTCAGTATGCTTAATGATCTAATCTTTAGATTTATTTTCTTGATAGGCCATGATTGCTTCATAGATAGACTTGAATTATTAGATTGAGCATTAGAGTGCTTAGAAAGAATAGACAGGCTTTCAAATGAAAAATAGAGATACATTTATATGTTTCTTGCACTTTTTCATAAAAACTAAGTGAGAGAGACTTGAAACAACAAAATTACAACCAATAAGAATATGAAGATGACATATAAATGTTTGAATTTGGGCCCAAATTGGGAGGACACTAGTGCTAGGGGCTAGTGTTCTACCTTATTTTCTACTGCTAGGTGCTAGTGTCCTATCTAATTTGATAGTTCAAAGGGCTAGGCACTATAGGATGTGACCAAATTTTCTAATCATGGCCTACGACATGCACATTTTCTTATGATCAATGACATGTTCCAAAATGGGAGCTAAACATAGTGCGAAATTATGAGGGGAAACAATTTAAGATGTTACAAATATGAAATTTCTTGTGAACTTGGATGCTCTTTCATCAACATTGTTAACACTATCACTCCTACTACTTTTAAGGTCATCTTGGCATATAATTACTTACTTTGGTAATCTTCACCAACCCAACCTATCTTCTTTACCCTATCAATCTAGGTACAAGAAGTAGTTACTAGAAATGAATGATTCACTACTCTTGCCAACTAATAATAAAATATTGACATTACATCTCCTTTTTACAATGAATGGTGTTTCATTCTTCCTCTTACAAGTGCATGCAAATAGAAATGACCACATAAAACATTACTCGCTAGAAGAGTGCACAAATGTGCAAAAATAGCTCCAACTTACATTAACACATGTGCCTCCAACATGTAAAATCTTCAAACCTAACTATTGCAGCTACACTACACTACCATGTGCATGTAAGCTTTTGTGCAAATCACTTATTCCTCTAATTCATTTCTAGTTACATGACTTGCTCATACTCCCAAATACTTTGGCATAACTTCGTTTTGGATAATTTTCCAACTTTTATGCAAAAATATATTACGCTTGTACATCAAAAATCATTACATTAAATACAACTCAACTATAATGAACACAAAACCAATAACAAAAGTATCAAATTACACTTTTGATCATTATAACTCTAAATTTATTTGATTAAATATAAAAAATTATTTTGCTACTAAGAGACCTAATGGTATGCAAAGGCCATCGAGTGGAAGTACATTATATTTTCATTGCTTTCCAAATGGGTAGTTGGTATATTTGGAAACTTTTATTGCATCGTTCATGAATAACAATAACTCTTACTTTCCTTACACTTAAGATCTTATTATCAATGGTCATCATAGCATAAGGATAAAGTGATATTCTAGAAAAATGGATAATTTTATTAAATATTTACAGCAATGAGACTTCATAGAGAAGAAAATCAAAGTTACTATTGTTCTAACGAAAATTGAGGTGAATGAATATGATGATGGAAGAAATCTAACAATAAATAAAAGGTAAGATTAGCTAGAAGGTCATAAGGAGCATGATTGAAGGAAACATGAGACCTCTAATGGTCCCTCTACTGATGGAGATAGCGTGCCAATGCAGCTAATTCCAGCCAATTGCTTGGGACGCCATAACCACCCTTTCATCTTTTAGGCTTCAGTCCTCTTTATTAATCAGGGCAATGGGACTACAATGCTTCATCACAAGCCATCACTACCCAAGGATAGGATCTTCTTCTACTCAATTGCAAGTACCTTATAATTAAGGTAAATGATAAATCAGACTTTTATCTATTCTCATGGAAGAATTTATCCATCTGACTTACTAGTTTTGTTTCTATGTTTTCATTGAATCAAAAAGATTTCCAATAGAAAGAAAGCTAGTAAAAATTAAAAACTAAAGTTGGTCTTTAAAGGTTTATATTTTTCTTATATATATATACATGGGTATCTGTCCTTGAAATCCATAAAGTAGTTCAGAGTAAAGAAGGGCAAGTAGAACTTGAGGTATTTGTCCTTCAAACCATAGAACTGCAAAGAAGAGTTAAAGATTTAGTGTATTAGATGTTTTCTAATCTAATATTAGCACAAGGTTGTGAGATTGATATTTTTATTTGTGAATGCAGGATAGAAAACAGCTTGAAAATGGCTCTGGGCTTCCCTAGTGCAATGTGTATCATGTTCTTTGTTGCAATGGGGTTGTGCAGTGCAATGAAAATGAGCACTGATGAGGATGTGTATGTGGATGTTGATGTTGGGGTTACATTGGCAACATCACCATCTTCAACTGCAAAATCTCCAGCTGGTGCTCCTACTCCTTCCCCCTCACCATCACCATTACTGTCACTAGCACCATCACCTGCAAAGCCAAAGCCAAAACACAAAGCCAAGAAGTCACCTGCACCTTCCCCTTCTCCTACCCCTTCTACCTCTCCCTCTCCTTCTCCATCAGATTCATCCACTCTGATTAAACCCAACTCCGTAAGCATGCTTATCATTTCTTTTTGGATTTTTTATTTTTTCTGAGTCAGTCTTAAATCATACACATTAAGCAACATATTAAGTCTAGAGAATGTTAGTCAATTCTGTATGTTTAACACTTTTAAGTCTATAAATCAAAGCTTAGAATGTGATTTAAACCGTCCGTAATAAGAAAATCAGAATACAATTTTTAAAATCTAAGATAAATTACACCTTTTGTTTGGGTTTCTTCATGGTTTATCTTCCATTTTATGATTACATATGCCTTTGTGATGATGATGATACTTGTTTGTGTTTGATTTGTTGCCTTGGTTGCAGAGCGAGGGAATGAAGAGCTTCATAGTGGGCTTCTGGAGCAACTTGGTTGGAACTGCATTTTTCCTGTTTTTCTTGGCCATGGCGTAGATCTGCATTTGGAGAGTGTACTTCATTAGTTTCTTTTATGTATTATTATTGTTGAAGAGTGGTCATGGCGAGTTATTATTATTCATAATAACAGTTTCCATTGTACGTTTGAGTGTTGTATAATCCAAAATTTTCTGTACGTTTGAATAATAAAAAGTTTGGAGGGGCCATTTTCATTTTATTCTCACTTCACTGTACTTGTGACAGAAACTCATTGGTATTAAAAATACAAAAGGAAACATACATTTTACTATTTTATTGAGAAATAATTAATAAATTATTTCTAGTGGCCAGCAGTTTACACTCGACAGATTAACAAACCCTGAACATCTAAATGAAAAGAATTTTTCCAAAAAAGTTGAAAGGTGTTCTGTAATGGTTTAAACTGTGATTTTACGCTTAAGCAAAGATGATTGTCTAGAAAAGTTATGCATTATAAACAAACTTTTGAATAATGTATGTTCTTTTAATAAAAAATAACTTTACAAAAATAACATCTCATGTTGGATCCATCATTAGGATGAAATGATTTAATATTTCATTTCTATATTAATAATGAAAATTGTATATCCATGATCTTTCTCCTCTTCTTTTGATGTTCACTATGGAATGTCAATGTAAGGTGTAGATTCATTCTATTAGGTTTGAAGTGTATTCAAATTATTTGAATTCTTTTTATATTCTTGGGTCATTTCAAGTAGTTTATTTTTTATGTAACATTTGATTAGTGTCTAAATTGACATATTTTTGCCTGAATGTTGACAAATAATCTTATTTTTAGTATTTGCATATATTTATATTATAAATTTGAAGATGTTTCTATGCTTTGTAGTATCCGATCTTTCCTTCTTGATATTATCACATCTTTTCATACTACTAGATAAAGATGTCTTTTTATGGAGGTTTTCTTCCATTGTGTACATGATTTTTCCTCTTTGATAGAGGTGAACAATGTTTTTCCTTCCTCTTATATACATATGCTCCACTTACTCATGAGTTTCATTTTGCTTCTACTTTTTCTATGGTTAACTATGTTGGTGCATTTATCTTCTTGCATTTACTTTATTATACTTACATTAGTATGTACCTATGATGAGTTTACTTATATAAGTATATCTACTTGCATAGGTCCTATGTCCCTTACACATAGGTATGCATCTACTAGAAGGTAGTATGGATTTATAATTATGGTTGTATTTACTAGTTTGATGGAATTGTAATACACATATTTACAAACTTTTGTATCCTAGATTGGATGTATATTCAAATCACTTGGTGGCATATATCATATGTACCCACCACTAGCTCTTATATAAGAAAAGGAATATCAAGCACTTATTTTGTACACCTATATCTTGTACTTCTCTTGTATATTTGAATCATTCTTATTCTAATACAATAGTCAAGTATTGCATCTTCACTCTTTGGTTATCATGTGTTGCTTGGATTTTGTAGCTTGTTTTTGTCATCTTGGTCATAGGTGTGCATGTGTATATGTACAAATCTTTCAGGGTATTAGATTATTCTATACCAAATATGACTTGATAAAAGAGAATTTTGTACCAAATTTGGTATGGTATCAAAGAGTATTGGTAACTCAAGATTTGCATGTCTACATTAAGGATTAAGAGCTTTATGCATGACATGTTTTGCAAGCTTGTTGTTGGACATTGCTATTGTTAGGATATGTTGTCATTGATGTCAACATACTCCTATGATTTTCTCTGGTGTTTGCAGATTGGGGAGATCTTATGATCCAATTTTGCAGTTTTGGTTTGTTGATCACTGTTTTGCAAAGTTCAATATTTCCTCCGGTATATTCTGGTGTAATCAGATCTTCTGCTGAGATTTTGGGATATTGTTTGGGATGGTCTTTTGTATCTTCATTTAAGATGGATCATGATTTGGTGCTCCGCAAGTTATTTTTCTTCATGACAGTTGTTGATTGGCTGTATTCTTGAGTTTCAGATGTTGACAGATGAAGATTTGATAAGTGGTGTTGGTGCAGCTGTTCTTGATGATTCTAATGTGCTTTTTGATGTTTCCTAATTGTGTTCTATTTTTTTTATGATCTACATTGATCGTTGTCAATTTTTTGGTGCTTTTCATGAATTGGTGATGATCTTCATGTTATGCGGTATTTCTGGTGGTGTAGCAGTTGATCTTGGCATGATTTCTGGTGGAGTTAAGCATTTGGGAATTTGAATTAGGTCCATGTTATGTCATGTAAATCATCAAATTGGTCCAGTGGTTGATCTTTGTATCGTGTGATGTAATTATGTAATTGTGAGTTGAGGGTTTAGCCGACCTTGTTGTCAAGGTTGATGATTTGTATATATAGGTGATATTGTCATGTAATTTCGGTGTAGAGGTTGTGTCTGCATTATCAGATAGTAGTGTATGTGCAATCAAGTGATTCATCTTTCAGTATTGTAATTGAGGTGAGATTGGTGTTGTTGAGCAAACAACTATACTTAACCAGAATTGTAATTAGGCATTTGGAGATGCTATTCTTTCAGTTCATTTCTTCTGGGTTGTTGTCTGAATCTTGTTGTAAGTCAGTGAGACTTCCTTGAGGGTTGTAGCCTTCTGGGTCATTATCTTTTGAGCAATGAGCTCTAGGCAGTGTGCTTGAATGCATGTGCATTCCCCATTGTAACATTTTCACATACTACTGCTGAGTATCATCTTACTATGGGTAGGTTCCCACCATGTTTTTTCCCTTAACCGAGTTTTCCACATCAAAAATCTTGGTGTTGTGTGGGTAGGTTCCCACCATGTTTTTTCCCTTAACCGAGTTTTCCACATCAAAAATCTTGGTGTTGTGTGTTGTGCTTTCAAATTGATTATCTTTATCATTGTTGTTGTTTATCATATATGTTTTGTGGTTAAGTTAGTTGATCCGGTGAAGACTGATTCACCCCCCCTCCCCCCTCTCAGACTTCCTCCATTGTTTCTGCCAACAATTGGTATCAGAGATAGATCCTTTGAAAGAAGCTTAATCGCTTGAGGAGATCCGAAATGGAAATTGCAGGTGTTATCTTTAAGAAGGACAGTCTGAGATTTGATGGAAGTAACTATGCTATATGAAAGAACCAGATGAAAGTGCACTTTAAATATCTTGGAGAAGATTACTAGAAGATTACAAAGAATGCCTATTCTGCTCCTCTAAATGGACCGGTTACTATTGATGAGATCAAGGAAGGTGAACATAATATTAGAGAAAATGAAGCATTGCTTAGTGCCCTAACTGATTCTAAAATGACAAATATAATGGGACTTCAGACCACACGTGAGATCTGGGAGAAGCTTGAAACCATGTAAGAAGGTGATAAACAAGTGAAAGTTGCTAAGTTACAGATTTTGAAAGGAAAGTATGAGATGTTGAATATGGGAGATGATGAGAACATACACTCTTTCATGGCTGAGGTGAATGATCTGGTCCTAGGTATTAAACGTGCTGGTGGAACCCTTGAAGAAGATGAAATTGTTGCTAAGGTGTTGAGATCTTTGCCTCCTACTTATAAACATAAGGTTGCTTCTATTGATGAGATCCAGAGTGTGACTATAGTGACAAGAGATATGTTGGTTGGAAATATTGCAGAATTTGAGCTAAGCGAATTTGGAGAATCACATGGAAAGTTTGAGACAACATTTAGAGAATTAGCATATGTATCTAGAAAGAAGAAGTATGATTTTGATGAGTGCAGATTGTCTAGATATTAAAGAGAGAGAAGAGAGATGGAAGAGCAATAAAAAGAGTTGGATGAGCTTGAAGCATTGATTGCCTAGAGATTGCCTAAAGGAGCTGATAAGTATGATGGAAAATTGCCTCTGAAATGTTTCTCTTGCAATAAGATAGGAAATTTTGCTTCTAGATGCCCGGAGAGAATGGCTAATTATGATAGACATGATAAGTTTGATAAGCATGTTAGGAATGATAGATATGAGAAGCATGATAAGTATGATAAGTCTTACAAGTCTAATCGAAAGTATAGGAATCAGAAGAACTATTACTATGTTGTTGATGAAGGTGTTACAGATGAAGAATCAAAAGGAGATGAAGTTGTATTTCTTTCCATTAAGGAAGATGGAACTGTACCTGTTGATTCCACTAGTTATACTCTTGAGGAGAAAGCTTTAGCTGCTAAAGTGAAGAAGTTGAGGAAATACAACTTCAAAGATCCCAGAAAATAGCTGCAAACACTGTCGAAGAGTAACTGCTGATCTGAAGAACCTCCACTGAAATAGAACATGACTAGGTAAAGAAGACTGTAATTTGCATGAGTGCCCTCAAATGACACTACTCGAATCAGATGGTAAACAAAAGCAAACAGTTGAACTCGAAGATACAGATGGCATGAGACACCAAAGCCTGAAGAGCTAATCAATTGAACCAAGGAAGCATTAGAACCAACAAGACAAACCTCCCCATAATGCTGAAAAGGGAGAGGGACATGTACACTAAATAATGCTGAAAAGGGAGAGGGACATGTACTCATGAAGAAGTTGAGGAAATACAACTTCAGAGATCCCAAGAACACCTGCATGCAAATACCTGTCACAAGAGAAGAATGGAAGCACATAAAGCAAAAAATCATAAATGCTCTGAAGAAGAAAATTATCATTCAGAAAGGGAATTGATTGAATGAACAAGTACAATACAATCCTTATAAAAGGATAATAGAAACCCTAAAGATATGCAACCCTAAAGAAACCCCCAATATTTATTATTAAATACCTACAATATTTATTATTAAATACCTACAATATTTATTAAATGCCTAAGTTTAGCTTAAGCGTAGAGTTTAATAGACTAATAATTAAATAAATAATTATTAGCTAATACAAGATAACTCTAACACCCCCCTATAAGATGAACTTACGGAGTAGCTAAAATCATTAAAAACAATTAGAGTAGTTTGGGCCAAAACAAATCTCACCGTTGGCTTTCGAAGGGCGTTTCCATTGATTTTGATATATAATTTGACCTATTTCGGTGACAAGTGCATCTGGGCCATGATTTTTTCATTGGCACATTTTACGAGGCACAAAAATCCGTACGGCTGTACCTGCAAATACCTCAAAAAAATTTCGTCAAAAAAAAAAAAATTAATAAAAAATAGATAATTTAAAAAAAAAAAATTTACCCTTTTTTATGCCCAAAAAGAGGGGTTTTTTTTCTTTTGGCCATATCTTGGGCATATGGAGTCATTTTTTCAAAAACGAATAGGCGTCGGAAAGCTGGTTCCAAGCTGGACCTCGTCATATTGGTAATTTTTTCCAATTTTTCTATTTGACTATATTTTTTTTCCAGTCAAAGTGGGGTCTCTTTTTTGCACTTTGGGAGCCATAAAATGAGCATCTAAACTTCGTTTTTCGAAAACTTTATATCGTTGGAAAACTTATTCTGTGCACTTTCCAGCCATTTAAGTTTTACTTCCAGATTCTACTCCATGCATATTTTATTCAGTTTTTTGTTTTTCAGCACTCTGGTGGATATCTTGGTTGTTTCAGGTCCTGGGATCTCTTCTCTAGGTAGGATGTCTCTATTTTGGTTCTCGTTTCTATTTCGAGTCTTCTTATCATTGTAGCTTGTATTTATGCAAACTCACTGAGATAAAGTGCCATCATGCATTGTTTATATGGAATCTTGCACCTCTTGTGTCTTATTGTACATGCACTACTTATAAAGTGCCAAGAGGGGGTTGATGTTTGCCTTGTTTGCCATCTACCTTTGTCCATTGAGTGTTCCTTCCATGACACTCACCTCATGTTGTGTGTCTAGTGAGTGTTCCTTCCATGACACTATATACTGTCTCTGCACCTTTGATGTTCCTGGTTCTTTGTCATGCAGTTCTTGTTGGCCGTTCTATTCAGTGTACATGTCCCTCTCCCTTTTCAGCATTATGGGGAGGTTTGTCTTATTGGTTCTAATGCTTCCTTGGTTCGATTGATCAGCTCTTCAGGCTTTGGTGTCTCATGCCATCTGTATCTTCGAGCTCAACTGTTTGCCTTTGTTTTCCATCTAATTTGATTAGTGTCATTTGAGGGCACTCATGCAGATTACAGTCTTCTTTACCTGGTCATGTTCTATTTCAGTATAGGTTCTTCAGATCAGCAGTTACTCTTCGACAGTGTTTGCAGCTATTTTCTAGGATCTCTGAAGTTGTATTTCCTCAACTTCTTCACTTTAGCAGCTAAAAATTTCTCCTCAAGAGTATAACTAGTGGAATCAATAGGTACAGTTCCATCTTCCTTAATGGAAAGAAATGCAACTTCATCTCCTTCTGATTCTTCATCTGTAACACCTTCATCAACAACATAGTAATAGTTCTTCTGATTCCTATACTTTCGATTAGACTTGTAAGACTTATCATACTTGTCATGCTTCTCATATCTATCATTCCTATCATGCTTATCAAACTTATCATGCCTGTCATAATTAGCCATTCCCTCCGGGCATCTAGAAGCAAAATGTCCTATCTTATTGCAAGAGAAACATTTCAGAGGCAATTTTCCATCATACTTATCTTATCAAACTTATCATACTTGTCATTTATATCAGAAATCAAGAACACCTGAACTCTCAAAATAAACAAACCCTTCTGCATCTTCTATCTATTCTAAAAGATCACATAATAAAAACAATCAACAAGCAGGTGTAGGTGCAGAGTTTTTTTTGGTTCTCATGGCAGATCCTTCAGTTGAGTTGTTGACTTCACACAAATATCACACCTAGAAGCCTTGCATCATGAGGATTCTTAGGGCACGAGGTCTGGCTCAGAATCACCTTTTCAACGCCTATTCGTTCGCCAAAATCTGACTCCGGATGCACAATCTAGGCCCAAAAAACCAATCCCCTCTCAAAAAGACTAGAGAGGAGGCACTGGTGGTGGTTCGGGCGGAGGAGGGGCTTGGGTCAGGCGGAGGTGGAGTGGCCCGGGCAGAGCGGAGCACTGGCCGAGCGGAGGAGGAGATCAAGCCGGGCGGAGGTGGTCCGCTGCTGAGCGGAGCGGAGGTGGTGTGGCTGGGAGCGACAGTGGCGTGGGCCTGGAGAGGCGGCGGAGCTGGACCGGAGGCCAACAGGGGCTGCCGGAGCCGACGGGGGCTGCCGGAGCCGGCAGGATGGTCGCCGGAGTCTGCAGCCAGCGGGGCTAAGGTGTCTGGAGGGTCGGCAGGGCCTGTGGAGCCGGCCTGACTGACTTGCAGGCGTCGTATTGGCGCCCTAAAAAATTTAAAACAAACTTTTCGCCTTCCTTGCGCTGTGTTTTTTTGAATTTTTTTTTGCTATTTTTTAAAAAAATAAAATAAAAAATCCGGCCTGCATGCTGTAAAAAGGCAATTTTTTTTTTTTTGAAATTTTTTTTCTCGATTTGCATGCCAAGGTCGTAAGGCCTGGTGGGGAAAAAAATCACCCAGATGCTCAGGAGTCAAAAATGGACAAATTTTATATGACTATAGGGGTTTATGGGCCTTCTGAGCATGATGGTGAGGTCTGTTTAGGCCTAAAGTGCTCAGAAAAAAACTTTAACCCTAAGCACACAAAAAATGCCCGAAACCCCAGATCTGATTCAAATGCAAAATTCTCAAAAAATAGGAATAGGTAGTTGCAGATCTGAGCTCTGATACCATACAGGAGTTGAGAAATACAACCCCATAGTAGCCTGAAGATCTTCTGCAAGCTGAATAACCTGTTACAAGGAGAAGCAATGAAGCAATGATCTGAAGAACACACAAAACACAGGAAAACTATTCTCAAAAGATTAGAGCTCCAATTCACCAAAAAAATATTGTGTAAAGATAATACAATGAAAAGAAAAAAAATAACCTCTAATAGGTTAAGAAACCCTAAAAAAGGAAAACCCTAAGCTTGCACATAATAATTAATAAAATAATTAATTAATATGCACCTAATGTTAGCTTAAGTGTAAAAAAATAATTGGGAACTTAAAGAATTAAACAAATAATATTTAATTAATCAAGTAAAGACCCAATTACTCTAGCATACAGGAGTTGAGAAATACAACCCCATAGTAGCCTGAAGATCTTCTGCAAGTCGAATAACTTGTTACAAGGAGAAGCAATGAAGCAATAATATGAAGAACACACAAAAACACAGGAAAACTATTCTCAAAACATGAGAGCTCCAACTCATTCAAACCTTCAACAAGATTTTTATTTTTCAAGGTCCTTAGACCCTTTTCTCTAATGTGGCCAAGTCTCTGGTGCCATAACATAGTCTTCTCTGTAGGTAACTTTGCTTCAGACGAAAGAGCACCCTTAGGTACCCAAAAACCATTACCATCTGCTGAAGGTGAAACCTTCAAATCTTCCAGTGAAGTATCCACAGATTTACTTTTTACAGAAGTGCTATTACACTCAACAGTGTATGCTTCAAGCTTATACAAAGTGCCAAACCTGACACCTCTAGCAACTACCATAGCACCCTTAATCATCTTACATCCTGCTTCAGAAAAGACTACCTGCACACCTACATCTATCAGTTTGCTCATAGATAACAGGTTTCGTTTTAATCCAGGGATATGCAGCACACCATTAATCCTTTTTATTCTACCATCAGAAAACCTAATTCTAACTTTACCTCGACCAATAATGTCTAGATGTGAATCATCACCCAAGTACACCTTACCTCCATTAAATCCTTCATATTCAGAAAACCAATCTTTATTGGAAGTCATATGAAAAGATGCACCTGAGTCAATTAGCCAGGCATCATTACCTGCATGAGTCGCCAAAGCCACAATAAATGCATCGCCATCTTCCTTGTCGGACTCAGAATCAGAATCGAACTTTTTCTTTTTCTTCTTCTTTTCTTCTTTGCAGTCCTTACAGATGTGACCCGGTTTACCGCAATTCCAGCAAATGACTTTGGACTTTCCAGGAGATTTCGATCTCCCTTTGGATTTGGACTTGCCGCGCTTCTCATTCTTCTTGCCTTTCTCCTTAGGTCTTCCACGAATGGTTAGGGCTTCCTTTGAACTGATGGATACCTTCCTTCGCATCTCTTTACCGAGTAGGGCACCCACCACGTCTTCAGATTTCAAAACAATAGAAGTACTACCGATAGCCATAACAAGAGAATCCCACGAATCAGGCAAAGAGCAAAGCAAGATCTGACATTTTTCCTCCTCGTCCATCTTAACACCGACAGATACTAATTGAGCCACAATCATATTGAATGCTTCTAGGTGGTCTGCAATTCGTCCACCCTCTTCCATCTTCAAGGAATACAATTTCTTTCTTAAGAAAATTTGATTTAATAAAGATTTCACTTGATACATCTCACCAAGCTTAGTCCATAGCTTCTTTGCAGAGTTCTCTTCATGGACATTGATTAGAACAGAGTCTGCCAGGCACAGTCTGATTAGACCCTTGGCTTTTCGGTCCATAACATCATACTGAGCTGCCGCAGTAGGATCTGAGGGCCTTTGGACATTTGCATCAACAGCATCCCAAAGATCTCGATCTATTAGCAGATCTTCCATCTTCAGCTTCCACATCTCAAAATTACTTCCATTAAATTTCTCCACCTCTATTCTCCCTGAGGAACTCGCCATCTGAATATTCCTGCAACAAGATCAAAAAGTGTCTTATGCACAAGCTCCCACTCAAATCTAGATTAGTTCAAAAAACCCAACTGCCCACAATTGAAACCAAAGGTGATCAGGCTCTGATACCACTTGTAAGGAAGTAAAGTAGCGGAAACAACTTCCTACACTAACCTTGAGAGGAGGGTAATGCAAAACTTTTTCAGATTGTTACAACAGTTACAGAAAATAGAAATAGATATAATAGCAATCATACCACAACACAATGGTTTACGTGGGGAAAACCCTTTCGGGAGAAAAAACCCCACCCTCCAAAAGCAGCTCAATATTTTATTCAGCAATCAAAACAGATTACAACATACTTGCAGAGCAAGCTCTTCGCAGGAGTACCACTAATCAGAGATTCAGAGGCAACTCAATAGCCATAAGACTCTTACACACAACCTCTATCTCACACACCTCATAAATAGGAGATACAATACAAGAAACCGTCAAACGGTATTACAAAACCATGGGCTAAAACCACCCAATAAGGTGTAGCCGACCTTATCTCCCTTCTAGATGCCCTATGACATGTTAAAGCACACATCAACACGTGTCGCTCCCTTTTACAGCTCATTTATGTATTCGATACAAATTATTTTTTTCCTATTTCAGGAGTACAAACTTCCGGAGGCCATAACTTGAGAACCGGGTGTCCGATTGATGAACCGTTTGAAGCGCCGGAAAGCTCGCGAAGTGCTCTATCACCTCGTAACCTGCTTCGCCGGTTACGGCCACTTTTCAGGGCGTTTCGGAGCCTCTAAAGTCCCCAAAATTAAGTTTAAATATTTTATTGCACCCCTCCAAGACGAAAACTTTAATATCTTCAAAACTAGCTGTGACCTTGCGACGCAACTTTACCGGAATGCTTATCTAGCCAACCAGAAGCTTCAAGGAGAGTTTCGCACCATTTCGTGCTCAAATGAAAACTTACTATAAATAGTAACCTCGCATAAATGCAAGGTTGAGACACCATTTTTCCCAACAAATCTCCCACTTGTCGAACACCTTGCATGAGCGGAAGGGAATGTCAACACAATGAATCAATTGCTAGGGGCCATAAGGCCCACAGACTCTGAACAGCATCTGAACTTCTCTGTGCTCACAGCCTTAGTAAAGCATCTGCAACATTCATCAAAGTTTCCACCTTAACCAGCTTCACCCTACCATCTTCGACCATATCTCTAACAAAATGATACTGAACATCAATATGTTTGGTCCGGGCATGAAATGTCGGGTTCTTAGCTAGGCTAATTGCACTCTGACTGTCACAGTAAATTGTCACTGTACCTTGTTTTATTCCAATATCCGAACACAGTCTCTTAAGCCAAATGGCCTCTTTACAAACATGAGTAGTTGTCATATACTCTGCTTCAGTAGTGGATAAAGCAACCACAGCCTGTCGCTTACTCATCCAACTAATTACACCACCAAACAAAGTAAACACATAAGCACTGGTGGATCTTCTGCTATCAATATCACCTGCCCAATCTGAATCCACATAACCATGGATATCAAGGGAAGTCATGTCTCCAACTGAATTACCATGATAACACAAAGAATACTCTGAAGTACCCTTCAAATATCTGAAGACTCTTTTGACTGCATCCCAATGAACTCTACCAGGATTAGACATATATCTAGAAAGTACTCCCACTGCTTGGGCAATGTCTGGTCTAGTACAGACCATAGCATACATCAAGCTTCCAACTACACTCTGGTAAGGCACTCTGCTCATGTCTTCCATCTCCAATGGGGATGTAGGACAATCTGAAATAGATAGTTTCATTCCAACTGTAAAAGGAACACTCAATGGTCTACAATTCTGCATGTTGAACCTCTGTAACATTGAATTCACATACTTACTCTGGCCTAGCCATAGCTTTCTGTTCACCCTATCTCTTCTAATTTCCATCCCAAGAATGTGCTTTGCTACACCAAGATCTTTCATTTCAAATTTAGCAGCGAGCTGAGACTTCAGTTCTGAAATCATACCTTTTCCTTTACCAATGAATAACATATCATCAACATACAATGCAATGAATAAGAAATGATCACCATAAGATTTATAATAAACACAGTGATCTGATTTAGAACGTTCAAATCCCAAACTCAACACATATGTATCAAATTTCTGGTACCACATCCTAGGACTTTGTTTGAGGCCATACAAAGATTTCTTCAATTTACAGACCAAATTACTTTTGCCTTTCACCACATAGTGCTCCGGCTGTGTCATATAAATATCTTCCTCCAAATCACCATGAAGGAAAGCAGTTTTCACATCCATTTGCTCAACCTCTAAATCATAAGCAGTAGCAATAGAAAGCAAAAATCTAATAGACGTCATTTTTGCAACAGGAGAAAATATCTCACCGTAATCAACACCTTCAACTTGAGAGTAGCCTTTTGCAACTAACCTTGCTTTATACTTTTCAATGCTTCCATCTGAACCAATCTTTTTCTTGAACACCCATTTACAACCAACAGGTTTTCGTCCTTCAGGCAATGGTACAAGATCCCATGTATCATTCTTTTTCAAAGCTGCCATTTCTTGCTCCATAGCAATCTTCCAGGATTCTGCATCATTCATACCTAATGCCTCTTCTACAGATTTCGGTTCATCCACACTAGTATTCAGAGCAAAAATACATCTCCAATCATCAGGTGAATACCTTTCAGGTGGTTGTCTATGTCTTGTAGACCTTCGAACAAGCTGAGTTGGAGGTTCTTCCTCCTCTTCTGAAGATTCAGAGCTAGACGAGCTCTCCTCAACTTCTTGCCTATCTAGGGGTCTCGATTCAACTCTTTCAGGTGTAGAAGGAAGTTGAATCACATCTTCTTTTTTAGTCTGTTCTGGCTGCAATGTAACAGAATGAGACTTAATTTCTCTAAAAATAACACTTCTACTGTGAATTACCTTTTGTGCAACAGGGCCCCAAAGCTTGTATCCTTTCACACCATAACTATACCCGATGAAGATACATTTCACAGCCTTGTTCTCCAGCTTTGTTTGCTTCTCCTTTGGCACATGTGCATATGCCTCGCAACCAAAAACTCTAAGATGTCTCAATGAAGGCTTGTGACCTGACCATGCTTCCATAGGCATTTTATCAACAAGAGCTGATGTAGGAGACCTGTTAATCAGGTAGCAAGCAGTGGCAACAGCTTCAGCCCAAAACTTTTGTTCAAGACCAGCACCACTCAACATACTCCTAGCCTTTTCCATCAGTGTCCTATTCATTCTTTCTACAACTCCATTCTGCTGTGGAGAATACGGAGTTGTCTTCTGCCTGTTAATTCCACAGTCTTTAAAGAATCTATCAAAATCATTAGAGCAAAACTCACCGCCATTATCAGTTCTCAAACATTTTATTTTCTTTCCAGTCTGCAACTCAACCATTGCTTTAAATTCTTTAAAACGACTAAAAACTTCAGATTTACTTTTTAGAAAATAAACCCATGTCCTTCTACTAAAATCATCAATAAATGAAACATAATATGTGGATTTTCCAATCGAAGAGACATCTACTGGACCAAACACATCAGAATGGATAAGATCCAAAACACCACAAGTTTTATGAGAACTCGAGTAAAACCGAACGCGGTTTTGTTTTCCATAAATGCAATGCTCACAGAAATCAAAGTCAAAATTACAATCATTCAAACCTTCAACAAGATTTTTATTTTTCAAGGTCCTTAGACCCTTTTCTCCAATGTGGCCAAGTCTCTGGTGCCATAACATAGTCTTCTCTGTAGGTAACTTTGCTTCAGACGAAAGAGCACCCTTAGGTACCCAAAAACCATTACCATCTGCTGAAGGTGAAACCTTCAAATCTTCCAGTGAAGTATCCGCAGATTTACTTTTTACAGAAGTGCTATTACACTCAACAGTGTATGCTTCAAGCTTATACAAAGTGCCAAACCTGACACCTCTAGCAACTGCCATAACACCCTTAATCATCTTACATCCTGCTTCAGAAAAGACTACCTGCACACCTGCATCTATCAGTTTGCTCACAGATAACAGGTTTCGTTTTAATCCAGGGATATGCAGCACACCATTAATCCTTTTTATTCTACCATCAGAAAACCTAATTCTAACTTTACCTCGACCAACAATGTCTAGATGTGAATCATCACCCAAGTACACCTTACCTCCATTAAATCCTTCATATTCAGAAAACCAATCTCTATTGGAAGTCATATGAAAAGATGCACCTGAGTCAATTAGCTAGACATCATTACCTGCATGAGTCGCCAAAGCCGCAATAAATGCATCGCCATCTTCCTTGTCGGACTCAGAATCAGAATCGAACTTTTTTTTTTTCTTCTTCTTTTCTTCTTTGCAGTCCTTACGGATGTGACCCAGTTTACCGCAATTCCAGCAAATGACTTTGGACTTTCCAGGAGATTTCGATCTCCCTTTGGATTTGGACTTGCCACGCTTCTCATTCTTCTTGCCTTTCTCCTTAGGTCTTCCACGAACGGTTAGGGCTTCCTTTGAACTGATGGATACCTTCCTTCGCATCTCTTCACCGAGTAGGGCACCCACCACGTCTTCAGATTTCAAAACAACAGAAGTATTACCGATAGCCATAACAAGAGAATCCCACGAATCAGGCAAAGAGCAAAGCAAGATCTGACATTTTTCCTCCTCATCCATCTTAACACCGACGGATACTAATTGAGCCACAATCATATTGAATGCTTCTAGGTGGTCTGTAATTCGTCCACCCTCTTCCATCTTCAAGGAATACAATTTCTTTCTTAAGAAAATTTGATTTAATAAAGATTTCACTTGATACATCTCACCAAGCTTAGTCCATAGCTTCTTTGCAGAGTTCTCTTCATGGACATTGATTAGAACAGAGTCTGCCAGGCACAGTCTGATTAGACCCTTGGCTTTTCGGTCCATAACATCATACTGAGCTGCCGCAGTAGGATCTGAGGGCCTTTGGACATTTGCATCAACAGCATCCCAAAGATCTCGATCTATTAGCAGATCTTCCATCTTCAGCTTCCACATCTCAAAATTACTTCTATTAAATTTCTCCATCTCTATTCTCCCTGAGGAACTCGCCATCTGAATATTCCTGCAACAAGATCAAAAAGTGTCTTATGCACAAGCTCCCACTCAAATCTAGATTAGTTCAAAAAATCCAATTGCCCACAATTGAAACCAAAGGTGATCAGGCTCTGATACCACTTGTAAGGAAGTAAAGTAGCGGAAACAACTTCCTACACTAACCTTGAGAGGAGGGTAATGCAAAACTTTTTCAGATTGTTACAATAGTTACAGAAAATAGAAATAGATATAATAGCAATCATACCACAACACAATGGTTTACGTGGGGAAAACCCTTTCGGGAGAAAAAACCCCACCCTCCAAAAACAGCTCAATATTTTATTCAGCAATCAAAACAGATTACAACATACTTGCAGAGCAAGCTCTTCGCAGGAGTACCACCAATCAGCGATTCAGAGGCAACTCAATAGCCATAAGACTCTTACACACAACCTCTATCTCACACACCTCATAAATAGGAGATACAATACAAGAAACCGTCAAACGGTATTACAAAACCATGGGCTAAAACCACCCAATAAGGTGTAGCCGACCTTATCTCCCTTCTAGATGCCCTATGACATGTTAAAGCACACATCAACACGTGTCGCTCCCTTTTACAGCTCATTTATGTATTCGATACAAATTATTTTTTTCCTATTTCAGGAGTACAAACTTCCGGAGGCCATAACTTGAGAACCAGGTGTCCGATTGACGAACCGTTTGAAGCGTCGGAAAGCTCGCGAAGTGCTCTATCACCTCGTAACCCGCTTCGCCGGTTACGAACACTTTTTAGGGCATTTCGGAGCCTCTAAAGTCCCCAAAATTAAGTTTAAATATTTTATTGCACCCCTCCAAGACGAAAACTTTAATATCTTGAAAACTAGCTGTGACCTTGCGACGCAACTTTACCGGAATGCTTATCTAGCCGACCAGAAGCTTCAGGGAGAGTTTTGCACCATTTCGTGCTCAAATGAAAACTTACTATAAATAGTAACCTCGCATAAATGCAAGGTTGAGACACCATTTTTCCCAACAAGAAGAAAGGAAGGCCTCATAAAGACCCCCTAAGGACAACTTCCTTCACCCCAAGCATAGAGCGCAACTGAAGACAGCATGACGATGCAAAAGGTTTCGTGAAGATGTCTGCAACCTACTCGGAAGTGGGAATGTACTCCAGAATGAGAACACCATCCTGAATCAACTGGCGGATGAAATGCATGTGAAGCTCAATGTGCTTCGTCCACTGATGCTCTACTGGGTTGCGGGAAATATGTATAGCACTTTGATTGTCACACCAAAGAATAGTGGGACCATCAGGAGGAAAACCAAACTCAGTCATCAACTGTCGAAGCCATAAGATCTCCTGACTAGCGAGCACAGCAGCTCGGTACTCAGCCTCTGTAGATGATAATGCATGAGTAGTCTGCTTCTTGCAAGACCATGTGATAGGACTAGAGCCAAGATAGAAAACAAAGCCAGAAGTAGACTTCTGATTAGTGACATCACCAGCCCAATCTGAGTTAGTGTAGCCAACAATGTGAGGTTCCCCTAATGTGTAATGAATGCCATGAGAACTAGTGCCCTGAATGTACCTCAAAATACATTTGGCAGCTTGCCAATGACTCTCATGAGGATCATGGGAGAATCAAGAGACAAGACCAACCACAAAGGAAATATCAGGAAAGGTGTGAGTCAGGTACAACAAATTGCCAACCAACTGCCTGTAAAGTGTAGAATCTACCGAAGGAGTGGGGCAAGCAGTGGTCAAAACAATGCCTGACTGAAATGGAGTGGGAACAGGCTTGCAATCAAGCATGCCAAAGCAGTGAAGAATGTCAAGAGCATACTTTTGCTGATAGAGAGAGATCCCATCAGAAGACTGAATCACCTGAAGACCAAGGAAATAGTGCAACAGACTGAGATCTGTCATCTCAAACTGATCTATCAAGTCACACTGAATATGCTGAATCATAGAGGATGAGCTACCTGTGATGAGAAGATCATCAACATATAGCACAAGAATTAGTATGTCACCCTCAAGAAGCTAAATGTACACTGTGTGATCAGAATGGTTGAGGGAGAACCCAATGGAGAGCAAGAAAGAGTCCATCTTCTCATACCAAGCCCAAGGAGCTTGTTTGAGACCATACAATGAACGTCAAAGTCTGTAAACCAAAGAACTATACCACACAAATCCCTGAGGCTGTTCCATGTAGATTTCCTCCTGTAGATCCCCGTGCAAGAAGACACTCTTCACATCCATCTGAAAAATAGGCCAACACCAAGAAGCTACAAGAGATAGTACAAAGCTAATGGAATTCATTTTGGCAACAGGGGCAAATGTCTCGGAGTAATCAATACCCTCAACCTATGAAAACCCCTTCACAACAAGACGTGCTTTGTACTTATCAATGGAACCATCAGCAGCATATTTAGTGCAATACAACTAGCGACACCTAACCATCTTTCTACCCTTAGGAAGAGGACAGATATCCCAAGTATGATTCCTCATCAAAGAAGAATACTCCTCCTCCATAGCACAATCCCACTCAGGGTGACCTGTCGCCTCTGAAAACTTTTGAGGATCATTTGAAATAGCATGACTCAAAAGACTGGAACCTACTATATGAGAATGAGTGCGATGAGTATCTGAAGGATCACCAGCCATAGGACCTACCACTTCAATAGTAAGGTGAGCCCACTTGGGCATCTGAGGTGGAGCAAGTGGAGGTGGGGATGGTGGAGGTGGGGATGGTGGATCATCAGCACCATCATCAGAATCATCCTCAAAAATATCCTGAAGGGGTGCAGAGGCCGGAGGAGGCAGAGGAGTAGACACTGGAGTCGGGGTATCCATTGTGGGAAGACGCTCATCAAACTGAACATCCCATTGAAACAAGACCTCTCTAGAATCAGGATCAAACAACCTATATGCCTTAACATCCTCACAGTAGCCAACAAAAATGAGTGGTCGGCTCTTCTGCTCCATGGCTTTCCTCTGCACATTAGGAATAAGGGCCCATGCCTCACTACCAAACACTCGAAAAAAGGAAACATCAGGCTTGTCATGAGACCAAGCCTCCTCAGGAGTCATATGTCGAATAGCCTTGTGAGGAATCTGATTCTAAATATAGTTGGCACAATTGACGGCCTCAGCCCAAAAAGTCGAATCCATGGACCTGGACTAAATCATACAATTCGCCATCTCCTATAAAGTTATGTTCTTACATTCAGTGACACCATTCTGCTAAGGGGTGTAGGGAACAGTGAACTGATGCTGCAAATCATGCTCAGTGCAAAAATCTCTGAAAGCCTGATTCACATACTCCCCCCCATTATCTATATGTATCCGTCGAATAGAATAGTCAGACTGCTTCTCTACATATATCTTGAAGATTTGAAATGAATCAAAGACATCAGACTTGTACTTAAGAAAGTACATCCATGTGCGTCTAGAGAAGTCATCAATAAATGTGAGTACATACTTGGCCCCTAAAAAAGAAGGAGTGGGAAATGACATGAGGTCACTATGAATCAACTCCAAGGGTGCCAAAGCACGAGAGGCTCTCCCCTTCGGAAAGGGATCTCTATGATGCTTTCCAAGAACACAACCATGACAAACATCATCAGTGCAGGAAATCTATGGGAGCCCAAGAACAAGTTCCTGTGTACTCATCTGTTGAAGATAGCTATAATTGACATGGCCTAATCGCTCATGCCAAAGCTTACTCACTGAATCTGCATGGGCTATGAGAGATGAACCTGTACCCGAAGAGGGCTCAAATTCATCAAATTTGTAGAGATGAGATGCAAAATCCACACTACTAGTAGCCACAACCAAATCAGGGTCTTGGAGGTCCCGAATAACCACATCATGTGGTGAGAACTCAACTGTCTTACCAGAGCCAGAGTGGCAAATCTAATAAATGGATAGGAGGTTCGTCGAGATGTCAGGGACAAATAAAACATCCTATAGAGTACCCCCATCTAAAGAGAAAAAACCTGAACCCAAGACGAAAAGTTGAACTGAGTCACCCACTGCAATCTGTGAAATACCACAAGAGGCAAGAGAAGTAACCAACTGCTGAGTGTGCATCATATGGTGAGAAGCACCAGAATCTAGAATCCATGTGGACCCATAGGTCAAATCTCTAGCAGTGAGAGCATGACCTTTCCCCATGGAAGGAGAAGATGCCTAAGGTGAGGAAATGTGATGCTGCTGCACGGCTTCCTCTAAAGCCTCTAATCGTTTCCAACACCTGGAAAGTGGATGTCCTTCCTTGCCACAAAAACTGCAAGTGTCTGATGATTTCTTCTTAGTCTTGGAGGAAGACTCACCAGACTATGAAGATTTCCCTTGTTTGGGAGGAAATGGTTTTGAATCAGACTTAGGAGCAGGCTTGGAGGAATTCTCACTACCTATAGAAGGCTTTTTCGGCTTCGATTTCTGCTTTTGTCTCTCCTTCTCCTTAGAGGACTGAGCAACCAATGCTTTGTTCTTAGAGCCTGAGAGCATATCCAACTGAGAAAGATGAGACTGCTCACAAGATAATCGCTCACAAAAGACATCAAAGGTAGGCATGTTGAAACGAGTACCCAAGCCATCCATGGTGGAGTAGAAAGCAGAGGCAAAAAACTGAAAGTGACCCCGAAGCTTCGAAAGAATCAAATGAATGCACTCTATATCGGTCTTGTTCTTTCCACATCCCTGAAGAACAGGTTTAGTAGTCTTGAATTTGTTCAAAAAATCCTTAATAGTGGGAAAGGAATCAGGTGACAAAGAAGTCAACTCTGCCTCAATCTGTAATGCCCGAATCTCATTGACCCTCCCGAAGAGAGAATCAAACTTCAACCACATATCCCAAGGAGTAAGAAACTCATTAAGGTGAAATAGAAGACTGTCAGAGACATGCAAAGAGATCAAACCCATGGCCTTATCCAGCTTGTTCTGGTGCATAAGAATCTCATAAGGACACTGCAGTATTGGCTGAACCTCATCCAAAGAAGCTCACAACCCTCATGCCCTGAGAAGCCTTGTGATGCAGGGCTTCCAGGTGTGATAGTTGTGTGAAGTCAACAACTCAACTGAAGGATCTACCATGAGAACAAAAAAAAACTCTGCACCTGCACTTGCTTGTTGATTGTTTTTATTATGTGATCTTTCAGAATAGACAGAAGATGCAAAAGGGTTTGTTTGTTTTGAGAGTTTAGGTGCAAGATACTCATCGCACTCATTCTCATACAGTGGGTTCCAGTCTTTTGAGTCATGCTATTTCAGATGATCCTCAAAAGTTTTCAGTGGCGACAGGTCACCCTGAGTGGGATTGTGCTATGGAGGAGGAGTATTCTTCTTTGATGAGGAATCATACTTGAGATCTCTGTCCTCTTCCTAAGGGCAGAAAGATGGTTAGGTGTCGCTGGTTGTATCACACTAAATATGTTGTTGATGGTAGCATTGATAAGTAGAAAGCACATCTTGTTGTGAAGGGGTTTTCACAGGTTGAGGGTATTGATTACTCCGAGACATTTGCCCTTATTGCCAAGATGAATTCCATTCACTTTGTACTATCTCTTGCAACTTCTTGGCATTGACCTATTTTTCAGATGGATGTGAAGAGTGCTGGGGAAATACAACTTTAGAGATCCCAAGAGCACCTGTGTGAAAATACCTGTCACAAGAGAAGAATGGAAGCATATAAAGAAAAAAAGCATAAATGCTCTGATACCATGAAGAAGTTGAGGAAATACAACTTCAAAGATCCCAAGAACACCTGCATGCAAATACCTGTCACAAGAGAAGAATGGAGGCACATAAAGCAAAAAAGCATAAATGCTCTGAAGAAGAACATTATCATTCAGAAAGGGAATTGATTGAATGAACAAGTACAATACAATCCTTATAAAAGGATAATAGAAACCCTAAAGATATGCAACCCTAAAGAAACCCCCAATATTTATTATTAAATACCTACAATATTTATTAAATGCCTAAGTTTAGCTTAAGCGTAGAGTTTAATATACTAATAATTAAATAAATAATTATTAGCTAATACAAGATAACTCTAACATAAAGTTGAAGAGAAAGATGCATGGGTGATTAACAGTGGTTGTTCACATCATATGACCAGTGACAAAAGCAAATTTGTGAGTATGGAAAGGTGTGATGGTGGAATAGTAAGATTTGGAGATGACAAAGCCTATGTGATTTGTGGGAGAGATTCTCTCTCTTTTGATGGTAAACATAACACTTATGATATCTTGTATGTTGAAGGTTTGAAGCATAATATTTTTAGTTTTGGATAGATGATTGATAAAGGTTATGATCTACAATTCAAGAATGAAAAATGCAAGATACTAAATGCGTTCGGTATAGAGATTGCATCTGGAACTAAGATTGAAGGTAACATTTTTCATTTAAATGCCGGTGAGAAAAGTTGTTTGGTTGCTTAGATTGATGATAGTTGGTTGTGGCATAGGAGACTGTGTCATGTGAATTTTGATTCAATGATTAAGATCAGTTCTACACAAGATTTTAGAGATCTGCCTAAGATTGTTAAGCTTGCTAATCCGATATGTAAAGACTGTCAATTGGGTAAGCAAACAAAAATTTCTTTCAAGAGCAAATAGTATACATCTGATGGATTGCTAGATCTTGTTCATACTGACCTATGTGGACCTAAAAATGTTAGAAGTGTGCAGGGTGATAGATATTTTACATTGCTAATTGATGATTATTCTAGGATGATGTGGGTTGTCTTTTTGAAGGAGAAATCAGAAGCATTGGACAAGTTCAAGATATTCAAAGTAAAGGTGGAGACTGAGTTTGGATTGAAGGTGAAGTGTTTGAGATCTGATAGAGGTGGAGAATTTTGTTCCGATGAGTTCAATTTATTATGTGCGAAGAATAGAATCAAAAGACAATTATCTACTCCTAGAACCCCTTAGTAGAATGGAGTTGTTGAAAGGAAGAACAAAATTGTCTTGGATGTTGCAAGGACTATGTTGATTGAAGGAAATGTTCTGAATATCTAGTGGAGACAAGCTATTAGCACTACTGTTTACACATTCAATAGAGTTCATATTAAAGGTGATACCGGTAAGACTCCTTATGAGTTATGGTTTGTTCATGTTCCTGGGTAAAAGTACAAACCTGTGTCCCACTTTTATAAAGGAAAAGGCTAACATACACTAAAATTGTTCAACTTCAATGACACAAAAGTGGAATTTCTATTTCATATTTGAAGATGATGTAAATTGATGAAATGTGTAAAACTAGATGAAGTTTATGCTTTTTTTTTTTTTAATTTTCAACAAGATTTGATATGTTTTTTTAATTTTTAAAGTCCATTTTTTAATTGCTGAAAAAATATTGCAAATCAGGGGTTTCAACTCCCACCAAAAAACTATATGTAAATAATCTTTTTTTTCTTTGATTTTGAAATATGTTTTAGACGACATGCATAGCCAGTGCAGAAAGAAAGAAAGATTTGTTTTCAATGTATATTTTCATCATTATAACAATTCAAAGTCGAAATTACTCGAAATCGATAATTTTCGTCTCCCACCATATTTCTCCTATCAAATCTATACCAACCCCAAAACAAATTATATATTCTTGAAGAGGACTCTCTCCTCTAGTGTTATGTATAATTTTTTAATTTTTTTGATATGATTTACTATTTTTTTTGTTTTTCCGAATCAGTCTTCTCAAATGTTAGTATACCTACTCACAATATTTTATAATTTTAGTATACTAATTCTAATCGAGATACTATAAAAATTATATGAAAATATTCCTGACTCCGAACTCTACAAAAGGGTATTTTTATTTTTCTTAGATTGTTTATTTTTGACTGAGAAATTCGTTGCAGAAGTTGAAAGTTCTGAAAAAGTATTTTTTGATGAGTAGGTAGCCACTTGGTATGCCACATAGGAGGACTTGGCCGATCCCCCCAAGGGGTGGGATGCCTCACAAGTGCTCACATGGGTGAGCGACTGCTCACCTTAGCCTCATATTTATTTGAGGTTGTTTTTTTTTTTGTTTTTTTTAAATATAAAAACCAATATATTTAAATTGTTTTAATTCAAGTTTTATTGAAGTTGAAGGAGTACAAAAGCGATTTTTTTAAGGAGGTGATTTTGTTTTTTCTTAAGGAGTATTGAAGTGATTTTGTTTTTCTTAAGGAGTATTGAAGCAGTTTTTGGAGAGCAAATTTTAGTAATTTGTGTAATGTGAAATTAAAGGAATAGAGAAAAAAAGTATGATCGTATAAGGGATGACACAATGAAAGGCCATACAAAACGTAATCAAGAGAAACCTATTGATGTTGAAAAAGATACAACTCAAGTACGGGAAGAAATTGATAGTAGTCAAGGGACAAATATTTCTTTTGTCATGAGAAATTTGATGGAGATGAATGAGGATTCTCTTTTCAATCAAATTTCATCTGAACACATGGTACCTGAAAGCACAATTAAATTGCATTGCAAAAAAATGTGGGAGGAATATTTTGAAAAGAAATCTGTGGTTGGGAGGGCATAACTATTTGTCTAGTTATTTAGGAAAAGAGAAATGACTCTTGTTTTGGAGTTGTTGAGTGTTGACAATAGGAAAATCTCAAGAGATCATGTAAAAGAAACAATAGTTGAAAATTTGCAAGATGCATTGAACCTTATTAATACCACAAGTCGAGGAGTTGATTCAAGTGATGCACGTAGAGCGTTGATGACTACAATTTCTAGTAAGAGGTTGTCACATAAAATACAAGTTAAAGCAATTTTTGAATTACTGAATATATCTAGAAAAATTGTTCAAAGATATATTAGGAGGATAAATATGCTAGATGAAAACAATGAAATGAATTAGGTAAATATTTGTAGACTTCCTTGAAAAGACATAATTTTTGAAGATGTAAGAAGAGTGGTCATTGAATATTGGACCAGCCACTCCTGTGTTTCTTCCAATAGAAGGGATACTATACAAATGAAAGATGAAGAGACCGGTATGAATGTTTCACATCCTAAACATTTTGTAGATACAACACAAAGTGAACTATTTGAAGCATTCAAAGAAGAATTTTTCAGATGTGAAAATATATCAGAGAATTTTTGACAGGTTGTGCCCTTTCTTTGTATGCATAAATAAGGTACGTGAAACTTGTTGCTATCAAAATCATATTAAGTTTTATCTATACTTAGAGTCACATAAAAAACCTATGGCAATACTTAATCCAGATATGGTAATCCTTGGAAGTACGACATAATTTTTGAAATCAATTTTAGGTGATAAATCAAAAGATTTAGATGACTTCAATGTAAAGGGTATAAAAAGTACATACATTGATTGTGGAGATTTTTTAAAATTGCCATTACAAATTGAGAATATTGATGTTTCAGTGCCATTTTTGTGGAATAGATTTCAAGATGAGACATATCGAACTAAGATAGGAGATGAATCCAAACAAATAGCATTGAAGGAGAGTGAATTTCCCTACCTTGATTTTATGAACATATTTCGTACTATGATTTATCCACATATCCAACATTGTCATGGTGCACGATGGAAAGCTAAACAATTTCATGATTCCAAAAATTGTTTTCCACGCGGTTGTATTCTTTGATTCATAGATTTCTCTAAGAGCTATACATTTGCCCCTCAATCGCAAATTCAAGCTCAATATTATCATTCTGATCAAGTTGTAATATTTGTGCAAGTGGCCTATAGACACACACAATTTGATTTGGATGGGGTAGAAAACTATACTAATCCAAATGAACACATTATCATCAAGGAGGTTCATTTCTATATCAACGATGATAAGGTTCATGATAGGAGCTATGTAGCTCATTGTTTTGCAATGTTTTTTGAAGATCTTGCGAATCACGGGATAAATGTTTCACAACATTGGATTTGGTCAGATGGTTGTGCAGGTGAGTACATAAGTTTCAATTCATTTTTATTTATACATAAATTTGTATTTGATTTCAATTTGATAAATTTTATTTTAAATGTTTAATTGTACATGTACATGACATACAACTTTATGGAGCATGACAATTTAAATCTGCAAAACCCTTTAATTGGCTATCCATGCAACATGCTAGACACAATGTTAAATTTTTTTGGAACTTCTTGAAAAGTGGAGATGGAAAGGGAGACCACGATGGAGCAAGGGCATGTGTGAAGTGTGCACTTTGCCAACATGAACTTGCAGGTAATGTTAATTTTGTTTTCAATTTGTTTGTGATCTATTTCTTAATATAATTTCATTTAAAAGAAGTGCACATAACAACATCTCTAAGTTATTTAATGTAGGTAATAGCATAGAAAATTCAAACAAAATTGTTGAATGGTGTCAAAGTCATTTTACTAGTTGGGACACACCATACAACAAACATTATTTTTGGGAAGTGAAAGGTAAAATATTTTTGTTCTCAAGAATTCTTAAAAAATTTCATTAGTTGCATTTCTCTTTTATCCTAAAGTTGATCTAAAAATGTGCAAATTTCATTTCATATTTGTAATAGGTATTGATCGATCTAATCCTTACAATTTTCAAACAATTGTTGGTATTAGAAGTTTACATCAAGTGATGACTAAGGTTCATAATCAAGCTTCTTGTTTGGTCTTCAGTGATAAACTCCCTCAGGAGGCTTCCCAACCTTTAGAACAAAGGCTTTACATACCATAAAGATACTAGGGGAAGGCTAATCGCTGAGCAAAACCATTGAAGGGACTTTCTTCAACCTCCACTTTTGATTATAGTGGGTTGGAAAAATTGGCGATAAAGTCATTTCTCACTTAGGTCGTTCCCCTCTCACCGACTATTTAAATGGTGCTCTAAGAGAAACTTAGGAGGGAAAGCCTACCAAAGGAATTAAGTACTTGAAATGAATAAAACATAAGAGTGGTTTGGCTTTTTGATCACCCAGTTGAGGGGAGAGCATATACCTTCCACTTTCAAGGCAAACCAAACAAGATTCTTTTTATCTTTCAAGAAAATGATTTTCTAACTTCTACTTGGAGATTTTGCTCCAAAAAAGCATGGTGTTCTTTTTAAATCCTCATAGCAAAATGTGTATTTCTAACATTAACTCTTGAATCAAACTTGGTCAACAAAGCAAATTGTGATTGGGTCAACAAAATGTAAAGTCGATAGGGGAAGATTTTCCCTCTTTGCTTTGCCTAAAATTAAAAATGAAGTTTTTTACCTTTGTAAAATAAAGTGGATCCTTTTAGACACCAAAGGATGGTGAGGTTCATTTTAAGCTTTACAAGAAAGTAAATTTGTTTGTTCTTTTTAGAGTTTCCAAAATGAAGTGTGTTCTCTCTAAGAAAGCAAAAAGTTATTTTTGTTGTTCTTTTTAAACTTGCAAATTTTGATTCTTTTTAAACAAAGATGAAGAAAATTGTGAATAATTTTTTTAAGCCCAAAACAAAGATGATGTTCTTTTTAATCCAAAGGAAAATTAGTTCTTTTTATCCAACCTTTTGAAAATCTAAAAAAGAAATCATAACTCCTAAATCTTATAACCTGCAAGAAATTGTTAAAACCTGCAAAGAAAAAAATTAGTCAAAAAAATTAAAATCTTAGGTGGGCTTCCACAAGCCTAAAATAATCTTCCTTGGTTACAATTTCTTTTTCTTTTTGTTCTGCTAACCTTATGCTATAAGTTGTTACATCAATGCGCTACAGAAAGGAATTGATGTACTACAGAACATACCCTATGTGCTAAGCTGTTGCCTGAATGTGCTAACCTGATTTCCTAAAGTGCTGTGATTTTACAGTTGCCAAAACAAGTATTATGTGCTAGACTAACTACTAAATGCGCTAATGTTTGTGTTCGATGAGCTAAATAGTAGGTCAGATGCGCTAACAAATGACCTTGATGCTCTAAAACATGGTACGAACGTGCTAAATCAGCTTTCCCATGTACCTACAATATTAGTCCTGCATTAAAAACAATGTTATTTATGGAGTCATGCCCCACGGTGGGTGCCAAAAATGTCTACGGGAAAAGTGGTGCATTGAAACAGATATTTTGGTTTCTAGACAAGTCCACACACCAATGGGACTCTTGGTGCAAGTTATGGAGCTATATTGAAATAAATCAACTCCCCAAGGGGCGTTCCATTGTTCTCTATCTCGTAGGATCCCTCAAGCCAATGCCTTTTCTCTCACATCACTGAGCAAAGTGACTTAGGAATGACAACTATGAGAATGAGGGATATTGATCAACTTAATATGAATGCATTCAGAGTTATGTATGATATTGAAACTAGAATGATTTAAACTAGGATGGATATGATGATAAGATGAAATATTATTAAAATATATCCTAACATGATATACTAGTCTAATATGAGAATGCTACGATAATAGAAATGCTTCTAAAAAATGCTTATTTAGATGATTTCTATTCAAAGAGAAGCTAAATGCTTGATTAAAATGATTTATATTAGATGCTTAGTAAAATGTCTATAAATTTGATTCTAAAGACTTGGATATGAAAATGACAGAAGAAGAGTTCTATTTATAGGAAAAATAGGGCAATGAATGGTCAAGATTGGATGATCTTATCAAGGGTCAGGATTGAAAGTTATCAATCTATGTATAATTCTCACCAATGAAATGGTGACAATTATCAACATAAGACTACTTGAGAGGAGATGTAAGAAGCATTAAATGCTTGAGAAGACCTCATGGTTACCTTAGGAGGTAAGGGTTAAGGTTAGGTTAGAGTTATTCAATGGATAAAGCTTTTACCCAAAGGATAAACTCTTGTGCAAGGGTTAAAGGAATAACCATGGTCAAAGCAATGAATTCTTGATGAGACCCTTGGGTTAGATGAAGGTTGAGTTATAGAGAAAGTCTCTAATCATGTAAGAGGGTTGAGTTAACCATTAATGGTTTGGAAGACTTTCAAGGTTAACTTGTTGAAGACATTTTAATGGTTTTGAAAGACTTTGAGGGTTTGAGACATGACTTCCCTTTGTTTAGGGACGTGACAATATTTAGGGAATGGATTAGGCTAAATTAGAAGTGTTTACAAGAATCTAGAAGGGGGTTTAGAGAGGTAAGTGGAAGATGTAGGATAATGCAAGTGGATGGAGGGGAATTTTAATTAAAATAAATTACTTTATTTCAACAAAATAGAAGCAACTTGCATAAATACAAGTGGGAGATTTAAATAAATAAATTAGATTTATTTACTTATAATGAACAATTTAATTAAATGTGAATTTAATTAAAAGGGGAGAAAGAGGAATTAATTAAATAAAATGATTTATTTATTTAAAGGCTATGGAAGGCTTAGGTGAACTTAATTAAATAAATTGAGTAATTCATTAAATATTCACTTAGGAAAGTGGTCATTTTTATATGTCTACATTTTTCCCCTCTTTGAAGTGACGTGTGTGCACATGTTGATTCAAAGAAAATTTTGTCGGATATGATGTTTGTGTCGAGATGTTGATATGATGATATCGTGTCCCAGATTTGATAGACGATATTGATGATGCCTCCTCAGGAGATGACTCAAGGATTTTGAAAATTTTGTTGATTTGATGAGTGTTTTTAAATTGATTGCATTTTTAAATGTTGACTATGTTGAATGCATTGAAATTGATTTATCTCCCAAAAATGATGTTTGACAGGGTTAAAAGTGAGAGAACGAGCAAAATACATGCCCCACCTACTAACCCTAGTTGACTTTTACCCTATAAAAAGGTAAGAAGTGATTTTATTTGTATCATTTGCACCTTTTGACTTTTAGTGAGAGTGACATGTGGAGAGTGACAAAATGTCAGTTCCTTATGCTTCTCACCATTTCGAGCGTGTTCATCAATACTGGAGGCCCACTGTGTATGGTCCACCTGTAAGTCATCTCAATTTTGCCCTGTGTGTTTTTTATTTTGTCAATTTTAGTCACGTTTTTCATTTTTGTTTCCAATTTTTCTGGTTGAGCGCGTCGAGTTTCTTTCCTAGCACATACGATAGGAATAGTAGCGCATAGGGTTTTTTAGATAGGTTAGCATCTTGGAGTCAGTTTGCAATGCGTTGCAGGTTTAGGATAGCGCGTAGTGTGTTTTGGCACATAGGGCTAACAAGGAAGTGCGTACAATGTGTAGGATAGCCCGTAGGGTTAATCTAGTGCATAGGGTTCTTAGGGTAACGTGGTGGAAACCCCAATTAGCGCATTTAGTAAAGATTTTGGCATGTAGCAGGGTTTAGGTAGTGCATGGTTAGCAGCTTAGCACATAGGAGGGATGCTTTGGCGTGTGGGCAAGAAAAATGGGTATTTAGGACTTGGAAGAATGCATCACTTGGGGAAATAAATGAGGGAGATGGCTTAGGAGTGGATAGGTGCCTGCCGAGTGTTTTCAAGGTCATGCCTATTGTCATAGTGTTAGATTTTGCCATTTTGAATTTGGCGTCTGATATGGATTGCCAGATTAAGTGTTTGTTTTTTATGAGGATCCTGATTTTCTTTTGATATGGATCTATGATAGTGTGCCTTGCAATAGATTTTGATGTCTAAGTCTTGATATGATGATTGAGAGTCCGTTGAAATTGCTTTCATTTATGAAGCGCCAAGTTGATTGTTTATTTTGAATGAGGATCCTGATTTTCTGTTGATGTGGATCTTTTATTTTTTTGCCTTGCGATTGAATTGATGTCCAATATGAGTTATGATTCCTGATTTCTGATATGGTTCCTGATATGATTCTTGCGATATGGATTTTTGAGTTGGTTGTGTTATGGGTCTTTGATGTGATTTCTCGATATGAGTCTTGTGTTATGGGTCTTTGATATGATTTCTCGATATGGGTCTTTGATTTTATTTCTCGATATGGTGCTTGCGTTATGAGTCTTTGATTGTCAATATGGATCTTGATTGATTTCAATATGTGATTTGATTTTCGATATGGAACTTGATTTGATGCTTCGTTATTTCAAGTTGATTTTGTTTTGATTGGATATATCAGATAGATGTGGGAACTGATGTTGGACATTTGTTGTTTTGTAGGCACAGCTTGGTGTACTCTAGTCATGAGAGCAATTTCTAAGACCATGGTCCTTGATTCCGTGTTTGACACAGGCCGATAGAGATATTATTGAGAGGTGTGGTTTATCCTCTTTGTTGGACATGCCCCGGTATATTTTTAACCGAGGTTTGCTAACAGATTTGGTAGAGAGGTGGCACAGTGATATGAACACCTTTCATTTGGCTACTGGCGAGATGACAGTCACTCCAGAGGACTGTTATCAGATTCTGTGGATTCCAGTGATTGGGGAATTATTGCCATATGAGCAAATTGAGGAGGGTGGGATAGAAGCTCTCTGCCCGATATTCCATGATGATCAGATTAGCGGATATGAGATCCCTTGGCAGGATTTTTTGGATTTTGATTATGCTCCACTACCCTCTTTACTGGTAGGTTTCATAGGTGGATTCTTGTGTCTCGACCATAGGTCGAAGGGACTGGCAGTGGGCTGGGGATTGGTCTTGGAGGATATGGTGACACAGGGATGCAGGTTCACTTGGGGATCTAGTATGTTAGTGCACTTATACAGGGAGCTGCACCAGGTAGTGTATCTGGGATACACGAGTTTATCAACCAAGGTTACATTATTCCAGGTGTGGGTTTGGGAGCACATTCCTACAACGAGGCCACTTGCAGATAGGGATAGGCCGATTGGGAGAGCCTATGTGTATGGGTATACAGGTATAGTTGTCCAACGTAAGTTGGGCAAGCTAGAGCATTGGAGGAGGGTGATGGATGATATTGATATGGTTATTTGGAGACTGTATATGGACTACGAGGTATGGGCCGAGGATGGGCTAGAGATACCCTATGTATATATGTTGAGATACCTGATTGGGCGGACACCTTTTATCATTGAGATACTTTTGCATAGTCGTGTTCAGTGATAGTATGGTCGACAATAGGGTATACCATAGGGAGCATGCTTATATGCTCGCTAGAGACAAGACATCCCAGAGTGAGGTCCAACTGTTGATAGTGCAGCGGCTGTGGAGGAGTACATGCTCTTGGCTGGACAGATATGGGATTACAGGGATGGAGTGGTGGATGTTGGGATGATGGAGGAGTTCTTAGCATACTTCATGGCACATGCCATGGCATGGATATCAGATTCATCAGAGATGCTTTCGGCCTTTGATGATGATGAGGATGAGCAGCCAGAGAGGTTAGTGAGATAGAGAGAGGAGGGAGAGGAGATGGAGGAGGGATATGGAGATGATGGAGGAGATGACGGGGGAGATGGGAGGGGAGGTGGTAGAGGGAGACGGGGAGATAGAGGAGGGGAGGGAGGGATATGGGGAGATAGTGGAGGGGATGGAGGGAGGAGAGGAGATAGAGGAGGAGATGGGAGAGGAGGTGGAGGAGATAGAGGGAGGATTGGATTAGTCAGATGAACGGGTGGTGATGGAGGTAGAGGAGGTTTGGTTCTTGTAGCTAGCGGGATTGGTAGAGTGGATGAGGTGTTGGTGGCTGTGGGTGAGGTAGAGGAGTTCAGGTGGCCGTCTTAGTGGAGGAGATCAGATGTGTTACCTCAACCAATGCCTAGGACAGGGACAAGTGGTGTCACCACCCAGGTACCAGTGCAGGTCAGGGTACCTATGCATCGACAGGATTCACATATCTGAGCATTACATGTTACAGTGTAGGAGTTGCAGGCGCAGGTATTATCTTAGCAGTGTTAGATTGCACAGATTATCGTAGAGTGGGATACGGTGATAGAACGCCTAGTTCGAGTAGAGGAGCTTGCAGAGAGATTGTAGAGAGTGACGGTCAGTGCCCCTATGAGAGACACATTGAGGGAGATATGGTACATGGCCAAGGAGGCCGAGTACTATAGGTATTTATATGAGGAGCTAGTCCCTAGAGATCATAGAGCTCCTAGCTATGCAGCCAGTCGATCAGCTCGGAGTTAGACAGGGACAAAGAGAAGAGGTGTTATAGGGCCTTCTCGATGTGATCCACCTGAAGATCCAGGAGCTAGGACATCTGCTGTGAGACTGTCAGCCTTAGGAGATAGTCATACGTGAGAGATTTGTCTCTGTTGTATTTTGATCATTGTGTTGCATTTTGATAGACATGACATCCCTTATATATTTTGACCATTTTTGAGATATATACGACACCGATTTTTTGATCCACATGTGATGTTTTTATGGATGATGATTTATGTATTGATATGATGTTTCTATGATGATTATGCTTAGATAAATGCTCTCAATTTTATATTCATTGATATGATTTATGATGAATATGTGATGATATAATGATAGGTTGTATTGATTTGATTTGTGAGTTGTATCTTGAAAATGTATGATAATGATATGATGTGAGATGTTTCTTAAAAATGAGATATATGATAATGATATGATGATAATGCAAGATTAAAATGAAATGAAAACTAATGCAAGATTATGATGATAATGATGTGCATCTAAATGCAAGATTGAAATGATATGCAACCTAATTGCAAGTGTAAAATGATATGTAGCTAATTGATCACCCTCTTTTTCTCGTTGTCATTCTTGTGTAGTCACATGGTTTTTCTTTGTTTTTGTTTATCATCATTGAGATTTTGATATGTTGGGAGTTTATACAAGCATAATGGTATAATTGAACCATAATGACTTGAGTAAAACGTAAATGGATTTTGATATTGCAAGATAGCACAAGCGTCGAGGTATAATTAAGCCAAGATGACCTAAGTGTTGCTTGCATATAAACAAACAAGATTTAACCCTTTGTATGCACAAAGTGGAATGATGTCTTCAGTGATATGTTTCCAATCACATCTCAAGACAAAATTTGCATAGTACAAGTGATTGCCTCATAGACAGAAAACGAAAAAAGTATTAGACTCTTCACGATTTTCTCTAGTTCAATGCATTGTTGAGAAATTCAGGAGATCTAATATTTCAACAATTTTAAGTGCAAAATAGTCAAAACTTCATGCGAGATGTAAACACATTATAATTCAGAAAATCATCCATCATGTGTGTGTTGAAGTTGTTAATTGGATCAGGGTTTTGTTTTCTTGGTTGCTGAGTTGTTGTTGACAGGGTTTCCTTAGGATACTGTGATTCTTGTTTTCTTGTTGTTGGAATGTTTGAAGTTAGAGGAATGCTGCCCCTAGCTATAGATACTGATTTATGTGGATATTTACAGTGATTACCAAGCCATGGTGGGATATAATGAACTGATCTTTAGATAAGAAAGGACAGTGACTACGCTAAGTGTGTCTAAGATAATGTTGTGTATAAAGTGTTAGGTTATGGCCATTATCTTTGACTTTGGATGCAAAAAGATATGATTAATGATAGATAGAGGAGTTGTTCCCTCACAAATAGTTCCTATTGCTAGGTTTTCACCACTTGTTTTTATTGCACCTTTTTGTTATTTTTTTGATTTTTTTGTATTTTTTTGATTTTTCAATTTTTTTTGTATTTTTCACTTTTCTCGTGCATTAGACCACTCAAGTATAGAATTTCTTCAAATGGATGTTGTTGGTTGGTTCATCAAGCACACCACCCTCTGAAGTTGTTATTTGATATGTGCCTGATCCATAGGCTGATATGATAACATAGGGACCTAACCAGTTAGGTTCAAACTTCCCCTTCTTTTCTCGATCCTATTGATTTCTGGGATTTTCTTTGAGTACAAGATCACCGACTTTAAAAATCCTAGGGATGACTTTGTGGTTGTAACTTCTGCACATACGTTGTTGGTATGCTTTGAGATGATAATAGGCATGTTGTTGTTTTTCATCTAGAAGTTCTATTTCTTGTAATCTGTTTACCTGATACTCTTCATCTAGTATGAGGCCTTTTAAAGATACTCTAAGTGATGGAATTTCTACCTCAAGAGGTAAAATTGCTTCTGATCCATACACCAATGAATATGGTGTAGCTCTTGTAGGTGTCCTGATGCTAGTCTCATATACCCAAAGTGTCAGATTGAGTTGCACATGCCAATCCATACCTACATCATTTATTGTCTTCTTCAGGATTTTTAATATTGTTTTATTTGATGCCTCTGCTTGACTATTCCCCTATGGGTAGTAAGGTGTAGAGAAATGATGCTAGATTTTGAATCATTCACATAGTTCTTGCACATCCTAATTTTTGAAGGGATGCCTGTTGTTTGTGATAATAGAAATGGGAATGCCATATCTGCAAATTAGATAATTGAGAGTAAAAGAGGCAATTTTCTTTCCAGTTACTATGGTCAATGGGACCGCTTCAATCCATTTTGTGAAATACTATGTTGCAGTGATAATGAACTTGTGTCTATTTGAAGAGGAAGGATGTATTTTCCCTACTAAATCAAGTCCCCACTAACAAAAAGTCCATGATGTTGTAAATGGTCGCAACTCCTATGCTGGTGCATGGATAAGACTGCCATGGATTTGGCACTTAGGACATTTCTTTACAAATTGATAAGAGTCTTTCTCCATTGTCAGCAAGTAGTATCCCATTCTTAGAAGTTTTTTAGCGAGAGTAGGACCACTTGAATGCATGCCACATATACCCTCATGAAGCTCATTTAAAGAAGAGTCAGATTCATTATGATCAAGGAAATGAAGAAGAGTACCATCTAGACCTCGACGGTAAAGGGTATCAACGGTTAAAGTATAACGAGTGGCTTGCTGGATAAAATTGTGTTTTTGATTACAAGATAAGTCAATGGGTAGGGTATTGGTTTTAAGATATTGATAAATTGTCCCGTATAAAGGAGAGTCTAAGCTGGTTAAGGCATAGATGAGGTGGGATGCAGAATTGTCATAGGCTAGGGAAAACAGTTGCTCTACCAAGAACTCATAACAACTCTGTTGCTCTGAAATTTGTAGTAGTGAAGTGATAGTATCCATTGCATCGACCACTCTATTGTCCAACCTTAGTATTTGCTCGAAGGTGATATGTACAAAGTACTATTTGAAATCATCTACAATTCTTTTGTATGGCAACAACTTGTCATCTTTTGTCTGATATTCATTGTTGATATGATTTATAACTAGTTGGGAATCTCCATAAACTTTCAGTTTTGTAATTCTGCATTCCACAGCCATTTTGATTCCTGTGACCAAGGCTTCATACTCAACGATGTTATTGGTGCATGGAAACATGAGTCTATATGATCTTGGAATGGTGTGTCCTTTAGGGGTGATGAACAAGATGTCGACACCTAAGCCATGTTGATTATAGGAACCGTCAAAGTATAGGGTCCATTGCTTGAGTCTATGAAATCTAAGACTAAGTTTGTAAAAATCCTCCATATAACCACCTACATCAAGGTCTTTTTGTCTTAGGTTTTGTCTTTTCCTATGGATATGCACTTCATAGTCATCAGGGAGATAGGCTTCTTTGATTTTGACTAACATCCCTTTCCAAGAAGAGATGGGAGTTTTACCCACTATCTTCCTCTCATCCTGCACAAATTTCCACCATGTGAGAGCAGCTCCCCTCATCCTAGACTTGTCCACTTTGAATTTTTGAGATTCAGTTATGCCTTCACATTCAAAATGGTTCTCCATGCACTCTATCCATTCTAGAACCACTTCTACTTCCATCTTACCAATGAACAATGGCAATCCTTCTAGTGATTTACCACTTAAGGTTTTCAATGCCTTTAGGAAAGGTTCTTGTTCCAAAACAGGATTAGGTTCAGGTACTTTGTCTACTTTTGATACCTCTTTACCCTTCCCTCCTACTCCTTCAACCTTTACCAACACTTCATTTTCCTTAGTTTCAATTTAACCAAGCTTACCTTCCAATTCTGCCAATTTTTCCTTCAGGAGCCTATTCTCTTCCTCCTGATCATCCACTTTCTTTGCCAACTTTGTATTGGTCACCATATTTATATTATCTCCAATAGACTCTTCCAATTCTAAGGACATCAACTTTTACCTATCCCAAATCTTGTAGGCTCTGATACCAATTTGATAGGGTTCACCTAGCTTGCTCACACTTCACCTAGTTGGTGTTGCTTAATTCCACCAACCCCACCAGGTCTAGATATACTTCATGACCTCCAAGTCCTTTTCAATCTCTTCTATGACTCCCTCTTTTCCAACTTTAAGGTGTTTGCAACAAGTGTTTTGACTAGGAACTCTACCAATTCAATGTGCTTCTCATATACTCATCTTGCAACCTTGACAACAACTTGTCAAATTCTCACTTTTCACCCCCCATGTTGTTATGAGACATTGTAGAGGTGTGGACGTGGTATTTACCCTAAAATGAGATCAACTAGGTCCATTTGTGGTTTTGCAATCTTCAATTCCCTTACCAATTTCATAAAATTGCTTAGAAATAGGGCTACAAGGATGAGCCCCAATTAGGCCTCCTAAATCCGGTTTTTAAGGGTTTTGAGTGAATCAGTCCAAAAGACCCTGCAAAAAGTTATATTATTCATCAATCACTCATCCATTATCAAGATATTTTGTTGGTTTTAGCCTCCCAACTTGTCGTACAATGCCCTAACCCAAAAATGAGGTTTTGTTAGGGTTTCTAGGCTTCAACCGACTGTGACTGTTCAACAAAGGGGTAAGGCCATGAAATGAGGTTTTCAAAGCTTCCCCTCTCAAATGGAACTCTAAATGGACCTATCCCTGAATTCCAAATGCCAAAATTTAGGTTTTGAAGTCACCCCTGCAATATACATTCAATTTACACCCTGTTTTCACTAGTCGGATTGCTCCTGGACTCGCCTAGAAAAAGGTGGAAACAATGGTAAAATTCACTTACAAAACTCCTCCCTACATATTTACAATGTACATAGGGTTCCATTCCATTTCCCAATAGGCCATGATGGTATCATAGAGGGATTTTATGGGGCAACCATTTTTACATAATTTGCTACTTACAAGCCAAAACTAGCTGCTTGAAAACAAAATAGTAAAAGAAGTAATAGAAAATATTTACAAAGCATGAAATGGATCAAATGGAATTGGAACACACCAAATAACAACTATCCAAAGTTGGATCAATGGATTTAATCCATTTGTGTTCACTTTTTATGCAAAATAAGACAAAAATAGTGATAACAATATGAAAATGAGTGGTTTCAGATTGTCATTCACAAAAATCAATGCTTCCAACCTTGGTATCGGTGAAAGAGAGGGTTTAAATAGTCTTCCCCATATGTGGAGGAATCCTAGGTCAATGTTTTAACCCTAACTCCACCACTAATCTCTTTTAGGACCAAAGTTGTCATGACAACTTTTACAATTTTCCACATTTTGCCTTTCCAACTTAGGCAACTAATCACACTTCATCATTTATGTCTTTTTCAACATTCCTAAGAATATCCTAAACCTCTCTAATTCTCTCACCAATTTATGCCTCTTTTGACCATCAAGAAGGCCATTTTAACTACTCACCCTAACACCTACTCACAAAGTGCACACCTAGAAAGAAAACTAACTCAACTAGGCCTACACTTGACTCAAACCAAATATTGCACACACACTTTGGACCCTCCTAGAGTCCTTATTAGAAACCTGACTTGGCTAAGGTCAGTACAAGCCAAAATTGAAAAAGGACTATGAGCTTAAAGTCCTAGGTGCTCCTTCACCATTCTCCCAAACAAAAGAAAATTAAGTCACCTCTTTTGGGATCAGATTCTGATCAATGCCTAACTTCTTGAACTCTATCTCAAACACCCATGTAGCCTCAGCATCATCCATACCTTGCCACTTAATTAGTGCTCCCAATAAATTATTTGTCTTTTCCTTTTAGCAATTCTTTAACTCATTACCTTCTCAGCCTTTGGACTTGGTCTTGTTGGCATTTCAAGGTTATTTGCATCATTTGATACCTCTGAGTAATTTTAATCTGCACCTGGATTTGATCCTTTGTAAGCAACTAAGTCTACCACATTGAAGACTAGAGACAATGCTATATCCTTGGGTAGTTCCACCTTGTACTCATTTTCTCCATAATTGGCTAGAATGGCACATGGACCCAATCTTCTCATCTGCAATTTATTAGGCACTCCTTACTGTAGTCTTGCCTTGTTAAGGTGCACCATGACAAGATCACCTACTTGGAGTTGTAGGTTCTTCCTTCTCTCATCAACCTTTTGCTTGATCTTACTTGTGCTTTGCATCAATGTTTGTTTGATTGATTCATGTACCTCTTTCATTGACTGAGCAAAACCTTCAATATATCCACTCCTTGTTGTTGCATTTCCTAAGTCCCTTAGCTCTAGAATACCCCTTGGGTGAAGACCATAGACCACCACAAAAGGACTCTTACCTATGGTTCTATTTATACTATCATTGTAAGCATATTCAACTTGTGATAACACTTGATCCCATGTCTGACCATACTCCTTGGTAAGGCACCTCAATAGGTTTCCTAGGCTCCTATTAACCACTTCAGTCTTCCCATTTGTTTGTGGATGGTAGGCTGATCCAAAGGATAGGTTAGTACCAAATTTTTGCCAAAGTGTCTTCCAAAAATGACTCATGAACTTTGAGTCCCTGTCTGAAACAATTCTCATGGGTAAGCCATGTATCCTTATCACTTCCTTGAATAACAAATGAGATATATGACATGCATCATGAGTGGTCTTGCAAGGTACAAAGTGGGCCATCTTACTAAACTTGTCCACTATGACATAAATGCTATCAAATCCCTGCTTTGTCCTTGGAAAACCCACTACAAAGTCTATACTAATGCACTCCCACGGGTCTATTTGGTATGGGAATAGGTTGGTATAAACTGACATTTGAAGAAGTGCCCTTGGCCTTTTGACAAACAATACAAGTTTCCGCATACTTCCTAACATCCTGATTCATCCTAGGCCAATAGTAATATCTTTGGACTAACTCTTGAGTTTTGTTGACTCCAAAATGACCACTAAGACTGCCATTATGCTTCTCTTGTATGAGATTTTCTCTTATTGACCCTCTAGGCACACAAAGTTGCCCTCCTCTAAACAATAACCCATCTTGCAAGGTAAAATCAAAATACTCACTATGAAAATTATTTTGATACACTTTGCACACCTTGTAGGCATTTGAGAGGTCTTCATCATCTGGGTACAGGTCTCTAAAATTGTCAACACATATGCTTCTTAACTAAATTTCTTGGACTGTCAAGAGTCTTTGGCTCAATGCATCAGCAACCCTATTTAGTTGACATTTTTTGTGCTTGATAGTAAATGTGTAGGCTTGCATATATTCTACCCACTTCATGTTTTTGTGACTAAGCTTGTCTTGTGAGTTTAGGAAGCTTGAAGCTTGATTGTCTGTGTAGACTATAAACTCCTTAGGAAGGAGATAGTGTCTCCACTTCCTCAAAGCCTGCACTAATGCATATAACTCCAAGTCATATGAGGAGTATTTCCTCTTAGCATCACTTATCTTCTCACTATGGAAAGCTACCAATCTTTCTTGCTGACTTAGGACAGCACCTACTACAACATTTCTTGCATCACATTCCACTATGAAGACTCAAAGCTAGGCAACACCAAAACCGGTTGAGTGGCTATCCTTTCTTTCAATATTTCAAAACCTTCATTGGCTTGTACATTCCATTGAAACTTTTCCTTCATTCCACCTTTGATTGTGTCCAACATTGGTGCACATATAGCATTGAATTTCCTAATGAATTTTCTATAATATTGAGCTAGACCATGGAAACTTCTCACCTCTGTTGCTGACTTAGGAGTAGGCCAATTTACTATGACTTTAACCTTGCTAGGATCCATCTTGAGATTTCCATGTGACAACACAAACCCAAGGTAAATCAACTCCTTCTTAACAAATTCACACTTGTCTATGTTCACGGTTAGTTTGTCCTCATGCAATCTTTGTAGCATAATTTGCAAATGCTTAACATGATTAGACTTATCCTTACTAAAAATGAGAATATCATCTAAATATACCACCACAAATTTACCTATGAAGTCCTTCATCACCTCATTCATGAGCCTTGTGAAGGTGCTTGGAGAATTTGATAAGCCAAATGGAATTACAAGCTATTCATAAAGATCCTCTGTTGTCTTGAATGTTGTTTTCTAGTCATCACCCTCCTTAATCCTAATTTGGTGGTATCCACTTTTAATGTCAATCTTGGTAAAGTATCTGGATTCCCCTAAACAATCCATTAGGTCCTCTATTCTATGAATTGGAAACCTATATCTAATGGTGATTCTATTTATAGCCCTAGAGGTAGTGCACAATCTCCAAGTACCACCATTCTTTGGGGCTAAGATAGTAGGTACAGCACAAGGGCTAATGCTTTTCCTAATCAGGCCTTGGTCTAAAAGCTCTTGAATTTTTTTAGCAATTTCAACATTTTGTTGGGGAGTCATTTTGTAAGCCGCATTGTTAGGTAAGGATGCTCCGAGTATGAAGTCAATTTGATGGCTTATGGCTCTTTTAGGAGGTAAGGTGGCTGGTTGTCCATCACTCACTATCCCTTTGAACTGTTTCAATAGGTCTTGAACCTCCATTGGCAAATCTTGTTTCTCCTTCTTATCTTCCTCTTTAGGTTTCATCACTAATGCAAACCCTGTACCTTCACCTTCCTCAAGTGTCTTCAAGAACTATTTTTCGCTCACCAAAAGGACATTAGGACTTGCTACTCTCTTTTCACCTTCCTCAAGGATAGATTGTATCTTGAATGTGACTCCATCTTTCTTGAATGAATATGCATTCTTGGCTCCATCATGAATATCTTGTCTATCAAATTGCCATGGTCTTCCTAATAGAAGATGACATGCATCCACGGGTAGGACATCACATAGAACTTTGTCCTTATACCTCCCAATGGTGAAATCCACCCATGCCTGCTCATTTACCAAGACATGTTGGCATTTGTTCAACCAAGTGACCCTATATGGGTTGTTGTGAGGAATCCTCTGCAACTTGAGCTTACTCACTGACTCCTTTGACACAATGTTGTCTGTTGACCCTGAGTCTATTATCACCTTAAAAACTTTGCCCATAATCTTACATTTGATTCTAAATAGTGATCTCCTTTGGCTAGGCTCTTCTCTGACAGGTTCTTTGATCAAAGTTCTTCTTATGATTAGGTTGTCACCTACATCTGATTCTAAGGCAACCTTTGAAGTCTTGCTGCTTGAAGTCTCTTCTTGAAGGTAGTTTACCCTTCTCTCACCACTCTGTGATGAAGATCCCTTCTCTAGACATCTATATGTTGGATGACCAAGCTGATTGCAATGGTAATATTTCATCGAGGAAAAATATGAGGAACCTCTACCTTGTCCACTAGACCTTCCTCTAAAACCATTGCTTGACCCCCTTCCTCTATTGAATCCTCCTTTACCAATGTCACCTTCTTGCTGCTCAGTGATTTTAGACTCACCTTATGTTCTTTGCTCTAAATTTCTTCCTCCAAAACCTCCCCTATGGCCTCTATTTTCTTTTCCTTTACCTCTTCCCATGCTACTACTTGAATCATGTTTCCTTTTTAGTTTTTCTTCCACTTTAAGGGAAAGTTGATAGCTTTGATGAACTGTCTTTGGGCTCAATAGACTGATTTCTTCTTGGATGCTCTATCTTAGTCCATTTAGGTACCTAGCTACCTTAAGGCTCTCTTCTTCCACCGCATGAGATCTAAGACTAAGTTTGTGAAACTCCTCCGTATAACCACCTACATCAAGGTCTTTTTGTCTTTGGTTTTGTCTTTTCCTATGGATCTGCACTTCATAGTCATCAGGGAGATAGGCTTCTTTGATTTTGACTAACATCCCTTTCCAAGATGAGATGGGAGTTTTACCCACTTTCTTCCTCTCATCTTGCATAAATTTCCATCATCTGAGAGTGGCTCCCCTCATCCTAGACATGGCTACTTTGACTCTTTGATCTTCAGTTATGCCTTCACATTCAAAATGGTTCTTCATGCCCTCTATCCATTCTAGAACCACTTCTACTTCCATCTTACTAGTGAACAATGGCAATCCTTCTAGTGATTTACCACTTAAGGTTTTCAATGCCTTTAGGAAAAGTTCTTGTTCCAAAACAGGATCAGGTTCAGCTACTTTGTCTACTTCTGATACCTCTTTACCCTTCCCTCCTACTCCTTCAACCTTTACCAACACTTCCTCTACCTTGGTTTCAATTTCACCAAGCTTACCTTCCAATTCTGCTGATTTTTCCTTCAGGAGCCTATTCTCTTCCTCCTAATCATCCACTTTCTTTGCCAACTCTGCATTGGTCACCATATTGATATTGTCTCCAACAGACTCTTCCAATTCTAAGGACATCAACGTTTACCTAGCCCAAATCTTGTAGGCTCTGATACCAATTTGATAGGGTTCACCTAGCTTTCTATCACTTCACCTAGTTGGTGTTGCTCAATTCCACCAACCCCACCAAGTCTATCTATACTTCAAGACATCCAAGTCCTTTTCAATCTCTTCTAGGACTCTCTCTTTTCTGATCTTAAGGTGTTTGCAACAAGTGTTTTGACTAGGAACTCTACCAATTCAATGTCCTTCTCATATACTCATCTTCCAACCTTGACAACAACTTGTCAACTTCTCACTTTTCACCCACCATGTTATTATGAGACATTGCAGAGGTGTGGAGGTGCTATTTACCCTGAAATGAGATCAACTAGGTCCATTTGTGGTTTTTCAATCTTCAATTCCCTTACCGATTTCATAAAATTGCTTAGAAATAGGGCTACAAGGATGAACCCCAATTAGGCCTCCTAAATCCGGTTTTTAAGGGTTTTGAGTGAATTGATCCAAAAGACCCTGCAACAAGTTATATTATTCATCAATCACTCATCCATCCTGAAGATATTTTGTTGGTTTTAGCCTCCCAACTTGTCATATAGTTCCCTAACCCAAAAATGAAGTTTTGTTAGAGTTTCTAGGCTTCAACTAGTTGTGATTATTCAAAAAAGGGGTAAGGCTATGAAATGAGGTTTTCAAAGATTCCCCTCTCAACTAGAACTCTAAATGGACCTATCCTTCAATTCCAAATGCTAAAGTTTAGGTTTTGAAATCACCCCTACAATATACATCCAATTTACACCCTGTTTTCACTAGTCAGGTTGCTCCTGGACTCACCTACAACAAGGTGGCAATAATGGTAAACTTCACTTCCATAACTCTTCCCTCCATATTTACAATGTAAATAGGGTTTCCTTCCATGTTCCAATAGGTTGTGATCATAGCATGAAGGGATTTTATGGGGCAACCATTTTTACATAATTTGCTATTTACAAGCCAAAACTGGTTGTTTGAAAACAAAACAATAAAAGAGCTAATAGAAACTATTCACACAGCATGAAATGGATCAAATGTCACTGGAAAACACCAAAGAACAACTATCCAAAGTTGGATCAATGGATTTAATCCATTTGTGCTCACTTTTTATGCAAAATAAGACAAAAATAGTGATAACAGTCCGAAAATGAGTGGTTTCATATTGTCATTCACAAAAATTAATGCTTCCAACCTTGGTATCCATGCAAGAGAGGGTTTAAATAGTCTTCCCCGTGTGTGGAGGCATCCTAGGTCATTTTTTTAACCCTAACTCCACTGCTAAGCTCTTTTATTACCAAAGTTGTCATGACAACTTTAACAATTTTCTACATTTTGCCTTTCCAACTTAGGTAACTGATCACATTTCATCATTCATGTCTTTTTCAACATTCCTAAGACTATTCTAAACCTCTCTAATTCTCTCACCAATTTATGCCTCTTTTGACCATCAAGAAGACCATTTTAACTACTCACCCTAACACCTACTCACAAAGTGCACACCTAGAAAGAAAACTAACTCAATTAGGCCTACACTTGACTCAAACCAAATATTGCACACATAGTTTGGACCCTCCTGGATTTCTTATTAGAAACCTGGCTTGGCTAAGGTTAGTAAAAGCCAAAATTGAAGAAGGACTATGAGCCTAAGTCCTTTGTGCTCTTGCACCAATGACTTAGCCAGTAAATCATCCACATAGTCCTCCATGAATGTATGCATCATATCATGAAAGATTATCATCGTTGCTCTTTGATAAGTTGCCCCAACATTATTCATGCCAAAAGGCATGACATTCCAACAATACGTTCCCCAAGGATAGGTGAATGTTGTTTTATATTGATCCTTTGGAGCTATGTTGATTTGATTATATCCAAAGAAACCATCCATTAATGATAGCATTGCATGGCCTGCTGTGAGGTCTACAATTATGTCTATGCTGGGAAAAGGAAAGTCATCCTTTAGACAAGCTTTGTTAACATCTCTAAAATCTGTGCATATTCTGATGCTTCCATCTGGTTTTGAAACTGGTATAATGTTTGAAATCCATTCAACATAGTTAATAGGTCGAATGAATCCGACGTCTAATAACTTCTTTAGTTAAGCTTTGACCATTAATGCTACATGTGGATTCATCTTTCTTAACTTATATTTGATTTTCTTAGCTTCTGGAGAAATAGATAAATGATGCATGATTAAGTTTGGATCTATTTCAGGCATATCATCATAGGACCAAGCAAAATTGATTTTCTTTTCTTTGAAGAATTTGATAAACTCTGGTTTTTCTTCTTCTGTCAAAGATTCTTCTAGGTGTATGTTTTTAGTTGCTTCTTTTGTACCAATATTGATTGATTGAGTGATATGGGTGATTGCTCCTGATAGTGTTTAGGAAGAGTGTCAAGTCTCCCATCCTTATGTTCCTTAAAAAGGTTTTCACCCTCAGATGCATCCTTTATTTTGACTTGTTTGTGATCTAGTGTTGCCATTGACTGGTTTTCAACATTAGATCCTTTATTTATTTCATTTTTGTGACTGAGAGACTTGGCACTCTCCTGATTGCAGATATCGTTATTTTGTTCGCTGGTAGAGTCTACTTCTGAGTGGATGGTACATAGGTAATGGACAATGGATTCATCATCTGGGAAAATAGGTATGTCATGGTGTTCAGGTTCATCCCAGTCTATTAAATCAGGAAATACGAGCGGTAAAGAGTCATTTGGTGGGTCAAGTTCAGCTTCAGTAAGTGTCATGATAGAGGTATCATTAAGTTTGTCTGCGATATTAGTTAAGTTAATGATATTGTCAAGGTCTTCGATGGTATCATCTTTTGTGTATACTTGCTTGTAGTGTTGCTGCTTGTTTTCCTTAGGTTCGTAGATATGTTGTGGACCAAATTCAAGTAATCTAGACTTTGTGCCTTGTCCTTCCTGAGAAGGGGGTGTATGAATAGCACCTTTAGGGAAATCTTTAGTAACATTTGAATAGCTGCCCCATTCATAGTCATTAGAATTAGTTTCAGAGGTAATTTCCCAGAGCCTTTCAATGTTGTTGATAGGTATGTTGTAGGGTGAAAAGAGATCCTTGATAATTGATACCAGTCTTGTAGTTTTATCTAATTCCGAATTAGAGCCTGCTTGTACCCTTTGCATTTGTTCATACACTATTTCTCCTTGGGGAGTAGTGATTTCTTTAGGAGGTGATTCTGCCTTTTTTTGAATAGGTTCCTAAACATGGTGCACTTCCTCATAAGAGGCTTCTTCTCTTTGAATGATTAGATCCTCTTGTTGTTTCTCTTTTTCTTGGTGTTCTTTCTCTTTCCTTATTGTTTCTGTTGCTTGGTTTAGTGCCTCTTGCCATGAGTCCTCATTGCATTTCTTCTTTTCTTTCCACTAATGTTTTTGATATTTATTTTGTTTCTTCTTTGGGGGTATGTTGTGTCCATGTCCCAGTCCTGTTTTGTCTCGAGAAAACTGTGAAGGAGGGTCCAGTGGTTCTATAATTCCTTCTTGTCACTTGCCTATAGGTCCTTTGCCGTTGTATCCCATCTGCTGCATTATCAGGAATCATTTTCCATACTATTGTGTTGGTATGGCTACCTCCATAGTAGCAACTATGTCTTCTCCCTCATCCTTGTATAGCCAACTAAGGATGTCTTTCTCTTTTGATTCATGTGCTAGTGTACCCAATTGAATAAACTTGCCATCAAACTTGGTGATGGGCTATGTTGCTTGATGTGTTGATGTAGAAGGTTGTCCATGAGATTTTGGTGATGCTGGCAATTTGGATAGACACATGGGTTTGAAAGAGTATCCTCCCATGCCTTTCTCTTTGATTTTCATCTGTTGTTTGAAATCCATGGATAAAGATTTGAGCTTTTCTTGATGATGATCTAATGTTGAAAAAGTTTAAGCTTCCCTGTTGTGTGGGACAGAGTTGTCTTGAGCTGCCCCATAGCATTGCAATGTTGAAAGGGGTCATTATCAGCTAATATGGAAATCTCCTACCCATTATATGGGAATTTGACACACTGATGGTAAGTTGATGACACTGCTTGCATTTCATGTATCCAAGGATGACCCAATAAATATATTGTATGTTAAGTCTACGTCTAAGACTTGGCACATAATGTTCTTTTTGTATCGGCCTGATCTGAATAGGTAGTATCAATGTTCCCTTGGATGATCTTTCTTCATCATCATATGCCTTGATGGTGATCCTTTTGTGTGGACCAATAGACTGCTCAGAGAAGCCTAATGCATGGATAAGTTTTAAGGTATAGATATTGAGACCAACTCCTCCATCTATTAATACTCTTTTAACTTGATGTTTGTAGACTAAGACTTCAATATGAAGGGGAGTATTATGTGGATGACTCAAAGAGATATTATCATGTTCGAAAAAAGGTGAGATTATGAGGCCCTGTCATGTGAGCCACAATGGCTTGAAATTTGTCAATATCCAAATCTTGAGGTACATTTGTTTCAATGAGCACTTGTTCTAAGGTGTCCTTATGTTTTGGCGAGAGTTTGAGTAACTCGAGTATGGATATTTGAGCAAGAGTTCTCCGTAGTTGACTAACTAAATCATATTGAGTCTTGGGTACAGTGGTCGATGTTGATGTATGTCCTTTCAAGACATATTTTTGAGCTCTGGTTGTCACATTTATTGATGTATGGTCTTGCCTGTCTTTGATCTTTATGACATTTATCTGATTATCCTTTGTTGATATATGATTGATAGTGTTGTTGTATAGATTATTTATGCGAGCTCCCCATGTATCATTTGATGATGAAGCTCCTTCATCTTTGTAATTTGGAAGAGGATTTTTAAAGGCGTCATGATCACCATTTGTTTTGAGACCATCAACCGTTAAATCACCTCTATCAATCATATCTTGAACAATGTTTTTAAGCCTCATGCAATCATTTGTGTGATGTCCTTTGTTGCGATGAAAATCACAGAAATGGGAGTTATTCCACCAACGTGGTTTGATCTAGGGTTCAAAATTGTTTATGGTTGGCAATGTGATAATCTTGTTTGCCAGGAGTTCATGAAATGTTGATTCTAAGGATTTCCCCAATGGTGTGTAGATGCGTCTATTTGGGAAATTATTTGTATTACCTCTTTGATTTGTATTATTCCCTCGATTGGTGTTGTTTCCCTGGGTATTGTTGTTGGTTTAGGTATTATTGTTGGTGTTTGCATTTGAAGGTCTCTGATTGGTACTTTGCGGATAAGTGTTAGTGCCTTGGTTAACACTCTTTGGATTTTTGTTAGCATGCGGATTACCTAATAAAGCCAATACTAGTTTTTTGGACTTCATATTATTTGCATCAGTTCCTCCCTCATTAACAATGTTTTTGTTTCCGGTCCAGAACTTGGATTTGTCTAAAGTGTTGTTGTTGTTTTGGTTTATAAAGTGAGTGTCGGATGAATTAGTTCCTTCTTTAAAGAACTTCAATGTCCCTTTTTTGATGCATGCTTCCTCTACTTGGATTTTGTTTTCGATCAACTTGGCAAAAGATGGTATGCACTAGAGCTTGAGTAGATAACTCATCTCACTATTCAGATTGTCGATAAAGATCTCCATCTTTTCCTTTTCAAGAACATCTCGAGGATATCTTGAAACCATATGTCTCCAATGTTGAAGAAACACCACGAATGTTTCATTGTTTTTCTGTTTGGTATTACATACATCCAACATGGTGACTGCATGTTGAATATTATAGGCATATTGTGTGATAAATTTATTTACCAACTTATCAAAGGATCTGATAGGAGGTGTAAGTTTAGACAACCACTCCATTGTTTGGCCTCCCAAACTTCTTGGGAATAGCCTCATCAAATAAGTATCATCATGAGAAAATTCAAGGCTTATGGTACAAATTCCTGAACATGATCATGGGGATCACTCTTACCATCGTATTTATCGTATTTGGGTATATCTGAATTCAGGAGAAATGGTATCATGTTTAATCTCCTATCAAAAGGGTAAGGAAAAATTTCATCCAAGCAGTATTGTATGGTGGTTCCCTATTGCATGCCTTGCATTTGTCTTTGCCGTATTTGAATTTGTTGCATAAGAGCGACCATAGGTGCATTCGTTTGCCGAGGGAAAGGTTTCCTTTCATTATCCCTAGTTCGGACATGGTTGTGTTCAGGTATGTCATGTTGTTCAGGTATGTTTTGTTGTTCAGATATGTTTTCAGGGTCACGTGTTTCCTCTTCTCTCTGTTGTTCTTGATAAGCATAATTTTGTGACCTTATCCTAAAGATTTTAGTATTGAAGTCTTCAGGAAGCCTAACTCCTTTTCTTGTTAACATGAGCATATATTTTTCTTTCTCAGCTTTTGGAACGAGGGGTTTTCTTGACATTCTTGGAGAAGTTCCTCAGTGATCTTTGTTTCTCCTAGATCAGTATAATCAAAAGGGTTTTATAATCTATGACCCATACTTGACACTAGTTGCATTTCACTTTGCTTGTTTCATTGAGAGTGAGTGATAGTGGGCATCTAGTAGAAGCTTTCTGTGACAAAAGCGACAAACTCTTCTTCTACTTGTTCAGGGGTTGGTGGTTCGAGTCGAGCTATGCTATAAGTGATGCAAACTTGTGGGAAGAAAGCAGGGTTGATTCTTCCTCCTCGATTTAGATGTTGACTAAATGCCACTTTCTGAATGTAATCTCTGCTTCTTAAGGGTTCTTTGTCAAATTCGTTTGATTTTCCTTGAAGATACAATCGCATATGACAGAGAAAGGCATGATGTGATTTGAAGAGTTGACGATTTATGTAGAGAAATTTGTTCCATTTTGCAAGTGTCTTAGAACTAGTTTGTCACTTCTTCAACTTAGTTTTGTGATGAAGAATTTTTCTTCTCAAAATATGAGGAGTGGTCATACACAAGTGATCAATGGTTTCCTTCGATTGTTTGGATTAGGATACTTTATTTGAAAATTTAAGCCTACTTTATCAAGTAGAGGTTTAGTTACGTTCGCCTCCACGACAAAGTGTGTCAAATGATATGGATAAGAGTCTCCCGATATGGAGACTCAATTTAATGACTTAAGTTTAAACTAGGTATGTTTGTTTGATAGAATCTATTTAGATGGTGGACGTTTTGATCAATGTGATGGTACTGCCTGATTTTGATAGGATAAAGTCTTATCCCTAGCTCATTTTGGATTTGAAAAATTGTTGTTCTAAGACTGACTTGTTTGATTTAGAAATGATTTCTCTGATGCTTGGCTTTGATTTTTGATAACGGAGTTCGATACTGAACCTGAAAGGGTACTCAAGAAGTTTGACAAAATTTTCCCAAAAGGCTTGATTTGCTCTCTATTTTTTCCTAGTTTTAACCATGCGCTAAGATAGAGACCAGATGCACTAAGATGTGATCTATATGCGCTACAAAAAGATCTTGATGCACTAAGTTGCCTTTTCTACGTGCTAGCTTAGACTGCTTAAATTTATTTTTGACAGAATGATTAAGCACTATTATGTTCTGAATACGTGCTATTGTTTGGACTCAAATCTTTAAGGTTTGCCCACAATGCGCTAGGTTGATGCTAAAAAGTGCTAATGAAATGTTTATCAAAGTTTTGACTATTATGCGCTATTTTGATGGGTGAGAGTGCTAAGTTTTGGCTTGCATGCGCTAAAGAATGCTCCAAATGTGCTACGAAGTTGTTCCTATGCGCTAAACTGACCTGTTTGTTCTGCTTTTGGCTTTTTCAGAAATTTTAACACTTGTTTGATGGATGATTTTCTGGAAATATAACTTGAAAAGACAACACGAAAGAGATAACCAATTTTGTCTATGCTAAATAGATAGTGTATTTTCTATGAGGATGTGTTCAAATCTCCAATGTTTTCATAGGTTTGGATACAAACA